>NW_028280804.1:1268125-1631250 GCF_059751285.1 Brachycentrus maculatus
TGCCTTAGTGCAATCATCGATTAAGATAACACTGATATAACTTCGATATGATGCAGTGCCCTACGCACCATTGAGTGCAGAAAAGGTTTGGACAAGTGGTAATAAACAAATGTTTTTAATTTTCTCAATATTATTAATATTTAAAGCTTTAATATTTAAATATTTTAAGTACTTTGTGGTTATTCATTATTTATTTATATTTTTTTACAAAAATGTTTTTTACAATCGTCTCTTTGTCCTGACGAAAAGACGGGTACGTCTCGAAACCGGTAGACATAAAAATCTCGGTGAGTGGTTATATACTAATATTACTAACATTTTTGTAAAAAAAATATAAAAGTTTTTATTTTTTTATTTGATCATGTCTTGCCACAAAGTGATTGCCGAAACAATAAATAAATTAAAAATATTTGTTTAAGAATTATACAAAAATACAATTTAATAGCCAGACAAAGAAAAACGCTTTACAGCAGCAGTAGCAGCTATCGGCGGACCAATTTAAACACTGCGCACAAACAAAATAAGCAGCATTGTAAATTTTACACCAATTGCGCAAACAAAAGAAGGCAAATAAAATAAAAATAGTAGTCGTTATTTTTAATCATTAGGACGCTTGTGCACTACACGGAATTTTACTGTCCGGCAGTCCAATTGGCATGATAAAACGGATGATTGTTTGGATTGGCTTGTGCTTTTGGCTGTCTTTCTTCGGATCGGTGCGCTTGATCGGTGCGTGATCACGGTGCGCGTAAATTCGATCACTCTAAACTGTCGCAGTCTTCTTCTTCTTCTTCTTTTTTTTTTAGGACTAAGTCCTGTCACTCTCCGGTCCGCTCCTGGGAGGTGGAAGACCAGCTATCCCTCCATCGTTTAGGTGGTCTTCCTGGGGGTCTGATCCCGCTTATGCTGCTGTCCGCTGCTATCCTCACCACTCGATCCGAACTCGCTCTTCCCCAGTCGCAGTCGCTTTTATTTAAAAAACCGGACTGCCGGACGGTAAAATTCCGTGAAGTGCACAAGCGCTCTTACTGTGTCTTGCGGCATTGGAGATAACTTTTGCCGTGCAAAAATATCCGAAACCTTGACCTTCCGTTACGGCCAACATGTTATGCTCACTCTTGTTTGTGAGTTTTCACAATAATTTTTCTTATCATACATGTCCATTTTTTATTGTTGTAGTTTAGATACGAACCATTATTTTCCTCAACGGATTTTTTATTTTTTATTTTTTTTTTTATTTGTATGCATTTATTTCAATCACAATTTTTACACATTTAGATTTTTTTTGCACAGACCCACCAAGCCACCTTGTGTGTCTTTGGTGGAGTTCTTTAAAAATACATTTTTTATTATTTTTAACGATTTTAACCTGATATACACACAAAAAAGAGAGAAAAATTAAGAATATAAAAAATGTACAATTTTCATATATAAGCTATTGATTACAATATTGATATAAGTATAAACTATTTTTTTTTAACTTGCTAACCATCTGCAGGGGTAGGTAGAGAGAATAGAACAGCATTCCACTCTGCATTTGCAAACATTCTTCCCCTCTTCTACATTCATGCATCTCCTCTACCTGAACGTGCCGAGTTTTCCTCGGTTTTTCTCTGCTTCTTTTTCCAACTACATTCGCCTCAAAAAAAATGTTTTACTTTCTTCACTCATTCTATTCACATACACAAACCATCTCAACACACCTTATATATGTCTATTTATATATATACATATATATATATATATATATATATATATATATATATATATATATATATATATATATATATATATATATATATATATATATATTTATATATATAAATATATATACATATATACATATATATATATATATATATATATATATATATATATATATATATATATATATATATATATATATATATATACATATATATTATTCTATTATTATTTATAATTGGACTTCGCTTGAAGAACATTACAATAATTAATAAACTTTTGCAGTCACACGTCACACGTTCAATTAAAATTACTTGTAAATTGTTAAGGAGTGTTAAAATTTGGAATATATTTTAGATTTGAAAAAAAAGTTAGTAAAAATATGAATTTATGTCAAATAATTTATCCCTTTTAGTTTAAAGACATTTGTTTTTGCCCATATTTGTTTTTACTCTTTCACAAGCTCTTTAATATCGTTGTTATCCACCTCGAGTCCCGTGATATTAGCTAATGACACAATCTCGTTGACTGTAGACTCCACAGTTACTGTTTCAAAATCACATTTGACAACACTCTGGCCAAAGCAGAAGTGAGGGTCCTCTTGGTAACTCCTTCCCAAGCTGCGAAAGTCCCGGTTCACAAGTGAATGTCGTGAAAAAGGGACTTGCCTTTCTTATGTTACTCGTTATGCGAAACATCGCTCGTTAAGGGAGCAACTTTTCCAGTTTTTTTTTGCTTTTTATGCGATCTACTCGTTATGCGAGGTGCTCGTTATGAGTGGTTTCACTGTATAGTGGTCAGTTTCCACTCGTCTCTATAGTCCGCTCGTTTCTTCAAATCGCCACACCCGCTATAGCGCATGTCGGAGATAATTTGGTCTACGTAACATAGTTTAAGCGGGTCGTCCTCTGTAGCTTGTGTTATAGTAGTTCTTATCGGTAGCGAGTTTTTTAGTAGACGAATAAATGTGAAAACTTCAAGTATTATAGCGTAGCTGAAAGTGAGGGGTCGTACTTTGTATTTCCATTTAAAATTCGAAAGTTCCAGAAAACCGCCTAACTACACCACAAAGTAGGTCGTTCGGTGCACTTGTATAATTCGAGTATGTGCATAATCACTGCGCAATATCTCCGAGGGTTTGAGCCCTTAGGCTACGCTAGAGAGGACGCAATCAGTGTGCCACTTTTATTCATTTTATGCATTTAAAATTATTGCATTTGCTTTATTAGCGCCTTGAGTCACGAGCGTTTGAAACTAACCAAATAACATACATCTAGATACTTTATACTCGAGTATATCAGAGCAACTTCGACTTACGAACATGATTCGTTCTGACTGTGGTTCGAATAACGAGAAAACTCAATATCCTATCATTTAAGAAAATAAATTAATCCCTTCTCAGATTTAAAAAATAAATATATAATAAAAAAGAACCGCTATTTAACGATACCCTTTCTCATTAATTGATTCGGCAGTCACTTTTTGGTAAAATCTATCAATTTTTAATTTAAGTTTTACATAGTAAATACCACTATTTCTTAAAATCTACTATGTGACACGTGTTTCGATGTATTCCGCATTATTTTCAAACATCGCATACGGTGTTTGAAAATGACGCAGAATGCATCGAAATATGCATCACAGTAGATTTTAAGAAATAGTGGTATTTACTAAGTAAAACATAAATTAAAAATGGATACCCTTTTTCGTCTAACGTACCTCTTCATCCGTCTGTCATTCCGTCATTCATGGGATCATAAAAATAAATATACATACAGTACATATATTTAATGAAAACCGTCAAAGCTCTACACTTATTGTATTGTTCGATTACACAAATACCGAAATAGATACCAAAAAAGCACACATGTGCGTGCAGCACACGTGTGCTTTTTTGGTTGTGTTGTTGGTTGATACAGCGTCGTATTACAGATTAGTGCGACGCTGTATCAACCAACAACACCCGCAAGCGCACTACGTCACGGTTCGTATCTCGAATTCGGGTTCGTATGTAGAGGTATAAAGGTATTTTTATGATTTACTATTCATAATTAACTTAATAAATATTGATAGCATATAGCTTTAAATAACTTATTTGAAGTGATTGTTTTTGCTGTGAGCACGTGCTTTAATTACTTGATCCGCCCACCCTAAAAAAAACGTTACGTTTTAAGACTTTTTTTACGTCGATTGCACTTCGTTGATTTTTATTATTATTATGTTTCAATACAAGTTATAGCAACATGAGCATAAAATTATTTAACAATATTTCAACAACAAGGGTTTTGTTGAATAATCCCAATAATTAAAAGAAGAGTTTCTGATATTTGCATAGTTCGTACCTTGAAACACGCACAAAAATAGAAAGAGTCTTAAAATTTATATTTTCACTTCTGCTTTAAAGAAAAGCTTCAGCCCTCTGTAAAAGCAGAAAATAAATAAATAAAAAAAATACGAAAAGTAAGGGGTTAAAATAACCACATGGTGGTTCTAGGGTTGATATATTTTTTATAAATAAAATTTTGTTTTTTTCAACGAGCGTCAACGTAAATATTTGTGATTTTTTACCCTAATATTCATTTCATCTGTCCGCCGCCGTAGTGTAGTGGTCAGCACGCTCGGCTACCGTTCTGGAGGTCCCGGGTTCGATTCCCAGGGGGGGGGTCAAATAAATATAAGTGATTTTTTCATTACAATACTGATTCAATATTACCTTGGACTGGTACCTGAAGCGGAGGGCTGATCACCTTTCCTTCATATGTAAACGATCAAGATAACACTGCGTTTATATGAAGCAGTGCCCTATGCACCATTGGGGTGCGGATGCGGAAGTGTTTAAAAAAAATCATTTGAGTAGTACGCGAAGTGCGGAAAATATAATCTTTTCCCTTTGTGTTAGGAATCAAAATAACACTTTATCTAATCATCGCAGTACCTTATGCAGTCAAAAGGAGAATTTCACCAATAAATAAATAAATATACATTGTAGAAATGTTAATAACGTCTGTTTGTCATTATTGGAAAATTGAATGGGTAAATAAAATAATGTGTTTTTGAGTAATAAGTACAAAAAGAAATAAACCGCTAATTTCAAACCTAAAAGAGCGTTATAAAAAAAAATCGAATACACACTGTGCACTTAGAATGTCGACGATCAAGTAAAATCATACATATTATATTTTTATAAATAATGAATATACAAGATAGTATGTGCGTGATTACGATTTAAAGATTAATAGGAACGTGTGTACGAGTATGTATCGGGTCGTTCTATGTGTGTCATCTCGTACGAGCACTACACAGTACAACAGATTTACTCCAATACAGGTATAATACATAAAATGTATCATAGAGCTATCATTCTACGTATATCGTCACAGGTATTATGTCATACCCGGTATTCAAGGTTTCATAATAATTTAAAAGAAAATCAATATCTGCACTGCACAAAAACAAATCGTCTTTTACACATTTGGTTTCTTCACACATTTTACAAGTGACAATGAAATACCTGTTGACTATCAAAACACATAGTGCCATACAAAACAGTGTCCGTCTTCATAGTGTAGCTACTATGTATGGGGTCCCGGGTTCGAGTTCCAGAGGGATCAAAATAAGTATAAGTGCTTTTTACTGTGATATATTTTTATTATACCCTGTATATAAAAAATATATACAGGGTATAATAAATATAGTTTTGTATTACCCTGGACTGATACACAATGCTATCATATAATTAACTGAATAGTGCATCGATTTGATGTAGTGACCTATGCACCATTGGATGGAGATGAAAGTAAAAAGAAGAAAAATTAAAACACGAAGGTGTATTTTGTGGGTATACTGGCAAAAAACGTTAATTCGATAGTATGCAATTTTGACTTAATGATGCAAATTATAATGTTTTCAACGTTCTATAAACTGGCGAAATACACTAAGTAGTTAGAAATGTCATATTTATGTAGTTTCAAAGAAAATACAACTTTAAGTTTAATAGCGGGTATTTTGCTCAGGCTAAAAGCATTAAATAACAAGAAATTTAGAGTTATCGTTTTTGCCAGTATACCCACGATTTAGTCCACTGACAAGAATTAGGGTAAACCTAGCACTAGAGTGACTAGCCACGCTGTTAACCCCTTTTAAATACTCTTCTTTTTGCAATAGGAAATCCGATTTCCATACATATTTTTTCATTTACAGACAAGCATAGTAATACCAACGTTTTAGTGAACATTGCTGTTAGAGTATTGGGGACGCGACGCTGTTTTGGCGGAGAAGGGCGTCGCGACGCCGGGGGCGCGAGGGGAGGCCGCGGGGAAGGGGACTACTGTCTGGCTGAAAGTGAAAGGGGAAACCCCCTTCGGCTGAAATGCCGTGCCTGAAAACGGAATGGGAAGGTGTGGGATACAATACAACTTAAGGCTAGAACGTGCGGATTCGGATAAATTGCGCGTTTTGAGCGCGAAGCATTATACTAGTACCTATGTTTGGTTAAACAGGGTAAAATTAAATAAGAAGTTTTTTTTAATAAATATAATAATCATCACAGACATATCGCTCACTTGGTGCAACAATGACGTAATTACACTTTTATAAATATTACAGGAGATGCCATTCAGACGTTGTAGCAACAGAAATGGCGCCATTTTACCCAATTCTACAATGGTACTCGCGCCATCTCGCAGCATTTCAACACAAAATCAATTCTGTCGATGTTTCTCCCGATGTAAATAGTCTTTCCACATATTCCGACATATTTAACTTTGTTTAAAGTGTAATTACGGCATTGTTACACCAAATTAGCGATATATGTTTTATCTAATAACACTTTCGTATAATTTCGATCGAAAAAGGATAAAAAAAGCCCAAAGAGAGAAATCTGGAAAAAATAGGACCTGAAGAGACAGTTGAATATTTTATTTAACTCTTCAACTTTTCGTTTATCACTCTTTTCACGCAGATAATTCTTTACATCCTTCTCCAACACCACAACACAAACGCTTATCTTTCTCTCTCGCTCTTAGTCATGGTTCAGGCTTTGCTATCATAGGTTTTTCTCCAGACATATGTTTTAAAATATTTCTACTTGAATTTTATGCTTTTTGAGCAGTGAATCGTGGTTTCATGTCTGTTACGCCATATATATTCCAGTCTTTATTTCACTCCTACTTCACTTTTACTTTAAAAAAATAACGCCCTAAAGAATTTTATTAATCGATTCTCAATCACTTTGTGGTTATATCTATCCATTTTTAATTAGAATTTCATATGGTTAATACCACTATTTGTTAAACCCTATTATAACAAGTGTTATGATGCAATCTGCATGTTTGAAAATTATGCGTAATGCACCGAAACACGTGATTAAATTTACTTTAAAGGAAATAGTGGTATTTACCAAGTGAATTTTAAATTTGAAATGTCATAAAGAAACTTGGATTATTTTAATTGTTCTGTACAATATGAATAGGGAATTTTGTGCAATACGCGTTAGTTGGTTTTAGAAAAGATAATATGTAGACCGTATTCTTTGAATAGTGTTCTATGTGTACATTGAACACTGCTACGATGTACGGAGAGTGAGTGAATCATGATGTGATTGAGTAGCTGTTCAAGGTGTGTGTCGCTTTCAGTTACTGCTACTATTACATAGAAACAATAGAAAACAGGAGAGATATATCACATCCTGCGGTAAGACAACTTTGTAACTAGCATTGAGAGGGAAAATAGTGAAAAAAGGGGAAGAAAAAGACAAACTATGGAGCAGCTTAAGGTAAAGTCAGGTACATAAAACAAGCCAATTATAGTTAACCACAGAAGCATAAAGATTAGTACAAAATATTAAGTGTAGATCTAGCAAATGAACACGTATTTATGAGAGAAAATGTGGTGAAAATGAAAAGTATGCAGACGTTTAAATGACATTCAATTTTGGGCTTTCATTCACGCCGCTAATCAACCAATTTTCGGCTGTTTACGGTTTTTGACATAAGTTCTTCAATCGTTCAATATTAAAAAACCTAAAACCATTTTCTCACTCCATAATCCTTTGAAGTTGAATGTTTTTAAATTGCCTTAGCACATGGTGACGTACCTTTGCCAATAAAAAAATGGTGACGTACCTAAACAGAGACGGTATGAGTGTACATACCTATACATGAAGGTTTATTTACGTCTAATTTTACAGTATGCATTTCAAGGTCGGTCTACGCCTACACATATGTATTCACAACATAAAAATATATAAATACAAATTTACGACATGTTTTATTTTTAATGGACAAGTTTATTGTGGTTTTTAATTACCTCAACTAGTGGATATATTTATGTATTCAATTTTGCAGTACAAAATAATTAGCATTCTAACTGTTAATTTAATTTGCATTTAGTTTATACTTTGATCATTAATCAAAACCAATCGTGGTTTACAAACGGTCGTCATATAATAAAAAAAAATAGTTTTACTACTTTTACTAATACTACCATTACGCCGTTTCACCGCAGGGGTAGGCAGAGAGGATGGAACGCCACACTCTTCTGTCCTGACATACACTCCTCGCCTTCTTCACATCAATACATCTCGGCTGTCCAAACTTAAAACACAGTAAGGGACATTTTTTGTAGTATGTTTTTTTTTTTGCATTTTTGGGCTAAGTAGAATCTACTTAGTCAAAAAATGCAAACAAAAGGTACTACAAATAAATTGTCCCTTACTGTGTTTTAAGTTTGGACAGCCGATCTAGTCATACATGCCCTCCGTTTACGCTGACTTTTGACACCACCAGATTTTGGGTTCTGATTGATCTGATCGTCGTTTTCGGCCGTCCTCGTTCTGTTCTACCGCTCACATTCGCCACATATATTTTCGTAGTCATTCTTTCACTACCCATTCGCTGCACATGTCCATACCACCTCAAAAAACTCTTCTTAAACTTTTCAATTAACTTTTTCATTAATTCAAACTTAGTCAATTTATGCAAAAACAAATTAACAAAGTCGCCCATTTTTTTTCTCTTTTGGACGCTTAGATCGACTATAGTTCATAGCTTGTAAAAGCCAAGCAACTAGGCGAAACAATTGTAACAATATTAATTTTAATGTGTTTTTTAATAAAAATAAAACTTAGTAGACTCAAAAAATGTGTGTTTGATTTAAAAATGAATACACATACAGCTTATTCTAATACAGTTAGTTTTCTTCCACTCGGTGCGGATATTGCATGGCAACGATAATAAGTATTGTGTATAACTACGCTTGATAAATCAGGCATGTACCCATCTCCATACAAACCACAAGACCTTGACCAAGTGCATAAATTGTGTGAACACACTCGTATTATTTACTCGCAGTGTTATCCGACATATGCCGTAGAATGACCACGTGGATGAGAAAAATATTTAATTTTGTATATCAAAACTAATGTGCAAAGGCAAATAGCCGCAAGTTAAAAACAGAAGTTTTGAGATAAATGCGTTTATAATAAACCTAAAATGATGCTTTTCGCCAATAAAATTAATACAATTTTGCGGCTACTTGGATAATGAATATCTCAGTAAAGGAAAGTGATAGAGATAAAACTGTGATTGTATATGATAGAAGCCTGTTGTAAGAATACTTTGAGCCATATTACGCCAAACAGCCGCAACTTGAGTTACGGCTAGTTGCCTTTACAAATTAGAAAAGCATCGTTAACTTTGTGGTACCTATGGTTATATAACTCTCTTCTTATCATTCATCATTCACTTTCTGTAATACCACTCAAAAACACACTTTATGACTACCAGTTTCGGAATAATCTTTCCAACATTAAAAAAAAAGTTTTTCAAAGCAATCTTCAAAGATATCTTAATGTTTCATTTGAAATTAGAAAGGAAATCCCGGGTACATACCCAACACCCCCAAAACATTTTTTTTAGAGGGTGTTGAAAATACAAAAAAAAAGTTTTGTTTCAATTTACCTGTTCGACACTGTATATGATTAAAATTATTCAAACTACCGTAAATGCAAACCAATGCATTTCGTTAGCTCCGATGAACATTATTATCATACAATAAAAATTTACAAGTATAATAAAGTGGTCGGATCTAGCCAATAATTCGCACTACATACTTCATCGGTTTATGTGTACAAGTATGTACATGATTTGAATACATTGTCTCAAAGAATATAACTTACTTATCGATCTGGTATTATAGAATTTCACATAAGGGGAGTTAGAGTGAAATCAAAAATTGAATTTAGGCTATATCTTTATTCATATAATTTTGTGAAAATTCAAATCCTTGTTCAAAAATTTGTATTTCTCTACTTCTCACATCTTAACATAAATGAAGAAGATACCGTGATTCGAAGGCATGGCCTAAATGACGTTGTATATAATAGAAGGACCTACAACCTGAGGACGAGGAGAGCTGACAGGCCCAACAATCTACAAAGATGATAAGTTGGCATGGAGCCAAGAAGAAGAATATGGAAATCTAAGTATTTACAGGGCTAACGACCGGTCATAGGCTGGTTAAGTGATCACTTTACTACACCCATGTTTGAAAACCACACTAATCAAATTTTTGGAACTCTTGGATATATCATAAATCTCACGATGTTACACTTGTGTAAAGTGATGACTCAACCAGCCTATGACAGAAAACACCCAGACATCCATCTGTGTTGAAATTTCAAAATGTATATTCTTATTCTCGTAATAATTGTTTCGCCTCCTTAGGAGTAGTTTAATTCCACGAATGCCGAAACATTTCGCTTGATGGCGTCCCTCGCGCTATAAATTTTTGGCGAACTCGATGCATGTGTGTTGGTAAACACGCGCAGAGTGTTTACACTCCGTCAGTGTGCGAGAGTTGGAATGTCTGTATGCGTTTTTTTCCCGAGTGTAATATGGCCGACCCGCGTCCACACAAAAAGCATTGGCATAGGTAAAGACGGGCCCGCGTGGGTCGGCGGAACGCGCGAACACACATATAACTACGGATCTCGCGTAGAAAGAGCCAAATCCGATATATTTTGTCCATTACATGCGGAGCCGATAAACGCAACTTTGGAGTAAGGTCCTTGCAATGTATGTGAAGGTCCTCACCAAAACGTTACATTTCCATTATAAATGATTTTAAGTCATCAGGACTTCTAGCTTGTAAAATTGTTAGATTCTGGTGCGATTTAACGATTTCATATTGGTTTAACACAGGATAGGTCACGTTTTGTGGACACTTTAATTAAGATTTCGATAGAATACAGTAAACATATTTGTAAACAGATTTGCATTTTAAGGATTTTTTTGTACAATATGCCTAGTACATATACAAAACAGTACCCAATCAGGGATACAAAATTAATGAACTGAAAAAATACTTCATGGAAAGATATTTGTGTTAGTGATTAGTTATATTTTTATATTTTCTCATTTTTTCCTTCAAATATGCTTCTATGACGCTTCATTAATACTTGTATGTATAACACATTAATGAAATTTAAATGGTTTTAAAATAAAAAATAAAAATGCATGGAAAATTCCGTGATAAAATGACATGTATGACGCACTAAGTTTATCGGATCGAGTAAGATGTACTATTATGACACCTGAATGATGTCACAGCCCTGTTTAAATTGTGACACAAATGCTTGGATTTGACAGTGAAAATTTTCTAATTTCTGATAGTAAAAAAAAATACAGTAGAACCTCTCATAACGAGTAATTCGCATAACGAGCAAAATTTTTTTTTAAAGTTGCTCGCATAACGAGTTACAGATAAAGGGCAAGTCCCTATTTCACGACATTCACTTGTGAGCCAGGACTTCCGCGCCAACGAATTAGTCTGTGTTTCGATTAACAACTAAGATTCTGGAACGAATTATGCTCGTTATGAGAGATTCCACTGTATATTTTTTATTCTTATAATCTAAATCAATGGAAGCGTTCCATTAATTCCAATCATCTTTAATAATAAAATATAAAAATATAAGTGCCCTCGGAACGGGAAAACACAGTAAAGACACGTTACTGTGAATTGTAATTATGTGTATGAAAATAATAAAAATATCTCGCAATTATCGGTCATTAATTGGTTGCCATGTTATCTAAAAACATAAACTAAAAATAGCACAAAATATTTTTACTGGATTACATTTTATTCAAATCACTTATTAGAACTTACAAATTATTAAAAACACCTTCGATAGGAAAATTGCATCTAGTACGCACTTTCGGTAATATTTTGAATGAACTGATTTCAAATTTAAGGATAGTAGATTCTGCGAAGGTCTTAAATTAAATTACATAATAAATCAAACTTATGGGAGTGTTTGCTTTCGCATAAGGAATATTTCATGAATACAATGTAATGAATATTTGCAAAAATTAAACTGTTACGAATAATTTTTAAATAAACACGAAAATCAGTGATAAGATAAGGTGGCGAAAAATATCATAATACGGACCTAACCCTAAACTCGTTTCATAATTCATAACGGCTGTAAATTCCCCCCAACAGGATGATATTCAGAGATACACCACATTAATTTAATAAATTCAGTTATTTTTTCTTATTTTTTCTTTTCAACCTAACAATGATACATATTTTTTTTTCAGAATTAGCTTCACAATTGTTTGAAAATGATACGAAATGTATCGCAAGAGTGACGTGTCATAATAGAGTTTAAGAAAAAATGATTTATTACCTACCACAAAGTGACTGCCGAATAAATTTATGAAATCAATAATATTTTATTTAATTTATAAGAAATACTCTGAAAAGTAGTGTGTTATTAAAACATTGAATTTAATTTTTAATCCATTTTTTTTATTTTTGAAATTCACGTTAAAAATAAACTAAAGCATATATTTCTTGTCGTACGGAGTGGACGTATTCGCTGCGCAATGCTCAATAAAAGCAACATTTAGGAGTTTTTCCCGTTTTTTAAATCACATTTTCATATGATGTACGGAGTGCGTGGAAGTTTTTGGTATAGTAAGGGAAGGGTAATTCTCTGTGACCCAACTTTGAGTATTTCAATGTTTTAGAATTAGTACAATAACCCTGATGATGACAAGGTTCTTCTTAAAACCGGTTAAAAAAAGAGTACCAATAAAAAGTGGTTAAAAACAAAGTTGTTTTATTTTATAAAGTTTAAAACATATATTTTCCATATATTTTCCGTAGGTACGTCTACATTTTTGTAAGCAAATACTGAATCGAACTCCCAAATTTAGTCAGACGATGACAAATCATAAATCCTGTAAATTATTATTATTCAATACTCTCCAATTCATTTCGAAAAAATAACATTCATCAGTTTTGATACATGTATAAAAAATATTTGCATACATGTTTTGAACACATGACGAAGACATACGAAACAGATCACATTCGGTCCGCGCGCACGGAGGTTTTCGACCTCCTAAATAAATAATAATGGGTTATTTATATTAGTATTTTTGCACGCGGATCCGCTACGTCGCGGACCCTAATTTTCTTTGTCCGCCGACTGCATTTTTGACCTTCAAGAATAGATTCGGCCATCAGATATGCGGGGGTTATTGACTGATAGTGCTCAATATCAAATTGCAGCAAGCAGAGGGCATCAGGAGAGGATCGCGCACTTTGAACGCGGTCTAATTGCCGCACCTCTACCTATGAGTTGATTATACAACGTGTATTGGTGCATCGTATGCAGTGTCTCGTACGATATACAAGTTCAACGAATCATAATTTTTATGTTTTTAATACATAAAAAAACAAACATGTACAAGTATGCATCGTGAGATTATTACATATGTATATATCAATCATAAACATCGTCTGCGTTTTAATGGAAACACTAAAATATCTCACTGAATTTCGGTCGGTTGAGTGGCGCAAAATAGTACAAAATTATGTATGCATTGCAAGATTCCGTTTTGTCCGGATAATACTGGATTAGGTTGACATTCGTCGGGACATTTCACCGTTTTTGTGATGTCCTCACAACCTAGAAAGTGTCCAGATATACGTTTTTTTTAAAATCGGGAATGCGTCTGAAAATCTATGAACAGAGAAGCGCGGATTATCCACCAGAGCGAAAATCGTCGGCTAAAAAATATGGGTTCCCGTAACACTTTTATACCTCTTAGAGAAAATATCACCACGGCGTCTCGGAAAAACATGGCAACCCTATACTACATTTTCGCAAATATTATTTTGTCAGTAGGAGGCAAAATGAGTTTTTTTTTCATAACGTATTTTTGTACTTATATCAAATGGAAAACGTTAATTCACGTGTCGAATGTCGGTAATAATGTATTTATTTAAAAGAAAATTGATTAGTTTAACCTTCTGATGGGCGCAATACCTAGCGAGACAGGAACGGACGAAATGTATGTAATAGATACACTCGTCATTTCTACTCTTGTAATGCCTTTAAAAATATTTAATAAAGGAAAACATTTAATTATAGTTTATCAAATAATATCTTAATAAAAGTTAAAAAATGGTGTATAAAGTGATCAGTCAAACAGGCCATAGACAGGTCGAGTAAAAAGCAAGATTTGCGCATCTCCATCTCAATTGAACGTATAAAAATCGCTGTACTAAACAATTACGAAAGATCCAGGAAACACAGAACGTTTGTTGTTCCTGAGAGAGCCAAATCACAGTTGGTAATGCCACGGGGAGAATGATTCGTTTGCTGAATAGCCTATCAAAAGAGCTTTTTCATTTCTAGATATACGGAATTTATATTTTATTATGAAACTCGACATGATATAAATTTGTGGTTTTGTTCAATATCTTGCTTGCAAATTTTGTTAGTAATCTTGTTATTCAAAAACAAAAAAATAACAAATTTACAATAAATATAATGCACTGACGGGCGCGATGAATTTCACAGAAATTTACGCAACAATAATGAACATCTAGTAGTCTAGAACGTGCTTTTGATTATAATATATAAGATTATGTATCTAAAAGATACATTGCGCCCATCAAGGGTTAAAAATGCGGACCTAAGTAGCGACACAAGTCGCTCACTCCTTTCAACAACGTTATATATCAAAAATCGTTAATTTTCAGTTGTGCGTGTTTTCGGAATGCCCAGAAAATGTACTATATCCCAGCAAAAGCGGCATATTTTGAACAATATTTACCTGCCACAGGGCAGAAAGTGTTGTTTTTGCATCTCAAATAAAATGTATTGTTTCATTTATTTTTTAAATAGAGTAAATATTTTTCAAATGGAGAAAAAACCTCCAGGATTTACCTAAAAAGATCTGTTGCACAGTAAAAAGTTCAGTAAGTGGCTTGATATTTGTTTTTAATACATTTCATTATATTTTAAAATTTTAAAAACGATCTCCTGAAAATCAAGTTTTTTGATATATGACGTTGTTGAAAGGAGTGAGCGAAGTGTCAGAATTTACGAAAATATCATTTGCGTGTAACCTTTTCAATTGATCTAATAAGATGTCAGTATTACAACTAACGTGGACTATAATTAAAGTGATGCATCACTTTAATTATCTATACTTTTATTATTATGCATCTTAGAGCATATTTTTCATCTTCTGATAATATACAGAGTGTCTAAAATATAACGTTTGCCAATATGGTAGGTACTTTTTATATTATTTTACATTACTGTTTTTTATTATTAAATTTTAACTACTATTTCCTTAAAAAGTGGTATTTAGCAAGTAAAATTTAAATGACAATGCATATTTATTACCACAAAGTGACTGAATATGAAATTGCCGAATGAATTAATGAAATCATTATACTTGATACGTTGTATCTGAATCATTTTCTATTTTACTTGAACTTTGTGCAGGAATTTTACATGTCAAACATTCTTTAGAAGCCTTAGGATGGGGAAGACTTCTCTGTTTTAGAATGTTGTCTTTCGACATTCCTCGTTTTTTTCCCTATGTATGTCGTAAGTTCGAGTTTCGTCGACTACGAAAGAAAGAATATTAAGTCTATATTGTAAATGTTAAAATTAAACACTGATTTTTTGAGTCTACCAAATTGTATTTTATTGTTTTTAAAAAAAAAACACATTTTTTAAAAGAAAAGAGAAATATTTTTGTTTTTATCATTTCCACAAATATTTAACTTTTTGGTGAGGACCTCCACATTTATATATTTCAAGAACATTTTACATAATGCCAAAAGTAGTTCCATCATGCTAAAAAGTAAGTCATAATAGCAGAGTTGCAATGTTTGTACGCCACGCGAGATAAGGAAGTTACGGCGATAACATTGGAATATGCAAACCAGTGTTGCCAATGCCAATTTTTCAGAATTCCCCGAAATCGTGGTAAATTTCCCCAATTGGGGGAAAACAAAGTCCCGATTCCCCACAATACCCCACATAATTATCCCATCGAAAAAACAAGTTTTCATAAAAAATCGACTTCTTGTTTTTTTTTTATATATTAACGCCCTGATTGGGCTTTTACATAAATTACACAGAAATTAAAAATACATTTGACACGTAATAAAATATATAAAAGGACAGCCTAAAAAAAATAGCTAATGTATATACCATATAAAGTCACATATTACACAAAAAATTACATACTTTACTCATTATTTTGTAGCATAAACAGAGTTCAAAAAATGAAAATGTAAAAAATTATGTAGAACACGTAGAAAAAATAATACTAAAAGGAGAACACTCACAAAATATACTTTCAAAACATTATTATATTAATAACTGGTTAAAATCCCCTCATTTCAAATTTTTCAAATTTCACAAATTCCCCAATCTGGTTGAGATTCTCCGCAGTTTGGGGAATTCCCCACAGATTGGCAACCCTGATGTAAACATTGTCACGGAGTGTGAGAGGTCTTGACCCCAAAGTATAAATCGTTGCGATATTCATTTTGCCGATTATGGCAAAAATTAAATATACCAGAAATAATTACGACGCACTATTCGTCGGTAGTCACTAGGCGCTATCTATAAATTCGGAAAATAGCAACACAGTAAGGTGACAATAATTAAATAATTCAATTATATAATAACATATATGTATATATGAAGAGATAATGCGTAGGACGCAGCAAATCTTGGTCACAACTGTCGTCAAGAAAAGGCGATTCAGTTGGCTCGGCCATGTACTCCGCATGCCCCGAGAGCCTCAATCAAGCTTGCCTCTTTTACAAGTTTCGCGCCGCCCAGGACGACCACTGCTGACAATTCGTCGCCAGTTCTCGTCAGAACTTCGGGACGCGGATCTGACGTGGGAGGATGCAAAGGAGCTGGCAGCCGACAGAAAAGCCTGGAGACAGTTTTTGAAGTCTATATGCTCCACTTTGGGAACGGATATGGTTTAATATAATAACATATAACTAATTTAACTTTTTTTTTTAATTCTCGTCTTTTTTGTGTTGTTCATAATAAAATACAATTTAGTAGACTCTAAAAATCAGTGTTTAATTTGAATATTTTATACATAAAATATATTGAGTCTAATACTAACATGAGATTAAAAGAGTTTTAAAAGTGTGACTAAGTTTCTGAACACGAGGCTTACGGAGAGATATTTTTACTTTCCATGTCTGTCCGCGAATATATTTTTTTAAGAAGATATTAGTAAGATTATTAAAAATTAATTGTTATGTAATATAAATAAAACCAGACATTGGACAGTTGAAAGAATGATAACCTGATTTAATGCCACGGCGAGATAAAATAATTTGAATGTATCCATTCTGATAAAAAATACAATTTTCCTTTCTTCATACATATATAATTAAATATTGATAATAAAAAAAATCTGAATTATCCCAAAATGAGAAATAGAAATTACTCATCGGGAATATTATTTATTTGACTTATGTGTGTAATATGTTTTGAAAAATAAATAAATAAAAATAAAATTGAAACACCGTTTAATTAGCCCTTGATTATTCTTAGTACCTGTATTAGTAAGCGTGCATTAATTTGTATTATTTGATGACATCTCAACATAGATGAAGAAAAATGTGGAAGTCAAGAAAAAAATTACGGTGCTTACGACCGTCATAGACTGGTTTAAGTGATCACTTTACACACGTGTAACATTCACCAATTCTACCCATGATTGACAAACATGCTAATCAAATTCTTGGAACTTCTAGATGTATTGAATTAACTCGATACATATTTCTTGAACTCGATAGACTTCACGAGAGAGATCTATGATAGAACGAGGCAAGCTTTTTATTAAGCAGAAACACTTTGATTTGTATGTGAGGTCCTAATCCTAGATTATATTCACATACCTGAGAAATGCTAGAAAATACATTTTATTTTTATTTTTAGCTAATGATTTGACTAGTTAATTTATTTACAACGTTTTGAGCGTGTCCAAATACTTGTTCACTAATTGAAGATAATCTAGACTTGTGAATAAGTATTTGGACATACTCAAAACGTCGAATTAATTCATATATAACAGCACAAATAAAACTTTTCCAATGTCAATCTTCATATTATCATCCAAGATTTTTTTACAAACAGGAACCCCTATTTCCCTAATACCCTCATATTGAAGGTTGCATATATCAAGCAGTAGATTCATCAACAACAAAATAATAAGACCATTTATGTAACATATCGCTCACTCCCTTCAACAACGTCATATATCAAAAAACTTGATTTTTCAGGAGAACGTTTTCAAAGTTTAAAAACATAATAAGATGTATTAAAAATAAATATCAAGCCACTTATCTTTTAGATAAAACCTGATTGTTTTTTCTGCATTTGAAAAATATTTAGTTTAAAAAAATTAAGCAATACCTTTTCTTCGAAATGCAAAAACAATACTTTCTGCCCTGTAGCGGGTAAATATTGAGTTAAAAATATGCCGCTTTCGCTGGGATATAGTACATTTTCTGGGCATTCCGAAAATATGCACAACTGAAAATTGTCGATTTTTGATATATGACGTTGTTGAAAGGAGTGCGCGATATTACAACTCATAGTACAGGAAAAAATGCCAACATTATTACTCTACAAAAATATGCTCGCTGTTCGGTAAATTGCAATTTACTCGGCGACCTTCGGCAGATATATATCCGATAATAACTAGATAATGCTGTAACGAGTACTACATACGTTAATCGTGCAAGGATATTATAAATAAAAATGCAACATTTTACATAACCATACCTCGAGAAACTAAGATTCTCTGTAGGATTTGGATATTGGATGTACACTGAGATTTAAAAAGAAGTGGGAATCTCGAAAGAGAAAAGTGAGCACCTACAAAAAGTAATTTATAGCTCATACATGAAATGTTAAAATCAAACACTGATGTTTTGAGTCTACTGAATTGTATTTTATTGTTAAAAAACACATGATTGAAAACTACACTACTACTTCGAATCATAGTGCTTAAATCACTAGAATTTCACTAGAGACATCTAATGGTGAGATGAAAAAAGATTTTTACTATGCATAAACTCTTTCATTTCCAGATTTGTGAATAAGTTATTCGGACACACTCAAAGTGTAGTTAATATTATTTTCACCCCTCCCCCTGGGAATCGAACCCGGGACCTCCAGCACGGCAGCTAAACACGCTAACCGTTACACCACTGAGGCGGACGGACAGTCGGGTAAAACGGTGAATGGAAATTCGCAAACTATTCGCTCGACAAACTACGCACCGACAATGCTAACCATGCCCACCGCAAATAATCCATACTGTTTCAGTGAGCGGCGCGACCTTGGCAGTCAATATTTTCTGCCCGAAACAGATTTACTATTGTCTGGCGACGTGACCTCGCCAACATTCATATCATTACGCTCATAGAATTTTAAAGGCGGGCGTGAATTTTCCCGCCCGGACGGACCGCTAAAAGAGCGACATTAGCGGAAAGGCTCCGAGCCGATGTAGCGTTGCGCGGAAATCCTACGACCGACCGAAAGAGCGCTTTTCGCGTAAAACGTGCGGCTGTTGAGTTGTTTTGGGTAAAGCGAGCGATTAAGAAAATGGCCTTATCTAACGGCGTAATTGCCAAATAAAAAATTTTATCATTATTTTTAATTTATCTACGAAAATTATTACAAAAGAAATTATTTTCATCTTTTTTTCGTTCATTTTCTTGATAATTTTATGACAGTCAAGCAAGAAAAATATGCAGTAATTGCATAACAGACTTAACTTATTTTTTATGCAATTTTCGCTTTTTTTTCATACATTTACAAAGCGTTTAGAAAGATTACATATTTTAAAATTTCATTTATTGATTCGGTAGTCACATTGTAGTGTAATATTTATCCATTTTTAATTTTAGTTTTACTTGATAAATACCACTTTTTCTTCGAATCTATTGTGACACGTGTTTCGACGCATTCTGCATCATTTCATTTTAACACCGTGTACGGTGTTTGAATATGATACGGAATGCATCTAAACACGTATCACAATAGATTTTAAGAAATTGTGGTACCTATTTACCACACAACACTATTTATGAAAACCTATAATTGCCTTTGCGTTAATTGTCATGTTTACTGTCATTTATTAGTAACTGTTGATTTTCCATAAAATTTTTTTTTAAAACACGTAAAGAAAAAGAAGAAGCGTATCCACGGACTTAACAAAGACGTATTTATTAGGAAAAATGCGCTAAAAGTTATCTCGTGAACGTCCACCTTAACGACACCCACGACTCTGCACAAGAAAAATCAATAAAGTTAATTATCGTAATAAAACAACAATTATTAAACAATAGCGTTTTCCAAGGTTCGTGTATACTCAGCAGCGAGCTTACGGCGATCATTCGTTATTTTTAAAAAACCAAGGGAACTGTAGTGAAATATTAGCGTTGTTCCCATCGCGAAATGGTGATCGATCTGTAAAAATACACAAGGCGGACTTTTATTCCATTTTAACCGTTTTAGTGCTGAGATTTTTGCTATATGTAGGTATGCTAAAATTGCTGACGACCATTTGCAAAAATATCCCATTTCAAATCAAGGCGAAAACAGTACGTTTTTACAGAATACAAAATATACTGGCGTCATCGTCGGTATATCGACGGCAGCGCTTTGCGGCTAAGTATACCAGAGTCGATATTTCGATTCTCAAGTCTCTAACGGTCAAACTTGAGATATCACTAAAAATGACGATGCAGATCTACGTCATACCTTATAAAATAAAATAAAATACGTTTTCTAATAAATTTTAAACGATCCCAAGTAATTTGGACTTGGCAATGCTTACAATATTATTTTTCATTTCCTACCGACTTTTTATCTCTATTTCCTTTTCCACATAGCAGTAATGTCCTTCACACTACGCTCCTTCGCTAACGACATCGGTATGCCTTTGCACTCCTAACTTCCAGATTGATCACTTTGTCTTCATATGATTAACAATCAAGTCAACACAGCGTCGATATGATGCAGTGCCTTAAGCAGTATATTGGTACAAATAGGGGGAAAGAAAGATTTCATAGGCCAGATTTACATTGAGTGAGTGACTGACTTCAAATCCATGGCAAGTCAGACTCCGTACTGCTATCGTATAAATTAATTTTCAAGTCAGTACAGACAGCACTGTCGCGTCAGTGCCGACTTCTATATTACCGGTGTAAACAATGTAAGTCAGTTCTCAGCGCCAGTACTGACGTCAGTAACTGACTCGTAACGTAAATCCGGATCTTCTTCTTCTTCTGCTTGGTGTAGGCCTTGTGGTATGTTTTTAAGAGGGATTAGCCTCCTGCGATGTCGATTCCCAGTTGTCAATTCATTTCTTTGGTGGTCTGCTTAGGAGTCGTCTACCATGAGGTTGGCCGAACAGTGCAATGTGGGGGAGTCTGGATGGTTCTATTCCACTCACATGCGCATACCATCTCCTTCGTTGCCTACCCCACCTAACGACATCTTCGATCTCGCATATTTCCCTTATCCTGTTGTTTCTTATTCAAAATATCCTGTTGTTCCTGTTGGCCTTAGATGATATTTTATAATATTTCTGTAGTTGACGCGTTTTTCTTGGGCGCCCACTACATTACGTTTTTACTAACGTACGAATGCATTGCACAAAAAATGCAGCCGCGCAAAAAGCAGTCGGATAAATATTCAAGCATGAATCATTTTGCACCTTTTGTTTTGTTGAACGGTGCCTCTTCGGGCGGCTTGCCTACCACCTGACGGTGACGTCACCCGTCACCGGAGACCGTGACCTCGACACTGTTATAGAATGGGCGGGGATTCTCTGTACGTATTACACCCGGTGTCCCGAAACTCGGCGACATCAATAAATCGCGATATATCATTTAACACGTCTAATGCGCAATAATAAAAAAATCGTTGCATGGTAGATGTTCGAATAGTGATGTAAGGAAAGAATGCAAAGCATTATCGATAAAAAAATATTTTTTATTTTTATTTTTATTTGGCAGTCACCCGGTAAGAATATGTTCTTCCAGTGTCAAGTCATATTTTTATTTACAAACAAAATAATTACATATAATAATAATTAAATTTGCATAGTTTGAACGCGTTTAGTTTTTTTAATTTTAGATATTATGACCGCAATTTTAGAATTAGGTTCAGAAAGAAGGGTGGATAATTAAGAAAGGTGTGTTGTGATGGTTTAGGCATGTGAATCGAATGAGTGAAGAAATTATAGTTCAACAAATTTATGAGGTGAATGTGGAATGTGAATAGGTAATAGAAGCAGAGGAAGACCGAGGACTACTTGGTATGATTTCATTGGTATGAGTATTTCAAAAACTTGAACGTGGTCAGATCAAGAGTCGGAATAATAGGCGTGCGTGTACGAGAAGATGTACTCACCTAGGCCATGCCTTCGAATCATGTTATCTTTCTGTAGCATTCATGGATTCTTCGGTCTTCCTCTAGATGTCTTTCGATGAAGATCCATGTTATTTGATTACAAACGCAGAAATTATAAAGAAAAAGGTTTATTTCATAACAAAATTTCGGTTTGAAAAAGCACGATTCTTTAACTTTTCTTTACAGATATAGCAAGCAGTGTGTATACGCAGCGGCGTGCATAGAGTTTTTAATCAGGAAAGGCAGTAGGAAAACAGCGTTTCATTAAAAATTAAAAAATTAAAAAATTCTGTCATAACTCGAAGAATACGTGTTTTGTCGGGGATAAATAACAGAAAACTTTAAGTTATTTTTTATCTTTGTTTAAATTATTATTATTATTATAACAGTTTTCCATATTTTTTCATTCTATTAGGGTAGGCACTGCTTAGGCACTGCGTATATAAAATGTACGCCACTGTATATATGGTTGAATAGATTCACACGCGTATATTAAATTGTGCGATTACCTACCTCGTAAAGGTGGAGACTGACCGGAGCATTTCGTCGTAACAAAACGTCGTAACATCGCTCGCGGCGAGCACCACTGAGCATCCGAAACTATGGATGGAGCGCTCGGCTCGGCGTACTGACTGCCTAAATGCTAGCATCGTAACGTGTTACGTTACGACGAAATGCTCCGGTCAATCTCCACCTTAACGTTGTTAAACGAGTGTGTTTATAATTTTCTTTGACGAGACAATTGCAGACTGTTCTTGTTGAGAGAGGTTATGTTGGTGGCACGAAATGCCGTATTGGAATATAACAGCGCTGATAACGGAACTAATTTTGGTACAAAAATAATAATAATACATTACTATACATACTTGTATATGCAATCTTGCGATAATAACCAAAGACGCGCATTTAGTCGCGAATTCGAAGATCAAGGTCGCATCGTATCTGGTATTTTAATGTTTTAATAAAATCCCGACTGTCTCTCTGATAAAATGAAGCAGTCGGAACATTTTTTCACGATATTTTACTTTTAAATATTTGTAATTAAAATATGACTTTGTTTTAAAATCACTATTTACATTTTATTATTATAACTTAATTATAATGTCTACCGGTTTCGAAGATAACCAGTAGATATTATAATTAAGTTGTATTAAAATATTTATAGTGATTTTTAAAACAAAGTTACATTTTGATTATAAAATGGAAAATCACAAAGTTAGTGCTTCAAATATAAAATACATTAATTATTATCATTGTGTTGTGATCATTTATTTACTACTGCTTTTTCATTTGTAAAATCTGCCTTTGTAAAACAAAGTTACATTTTGATTATAAAATGGAAAATCACAAAGTTAGTGCTTCAAATATAAAATACATTAATTATTATCATTGTGTTGTGATCATTTATTTACTACTGCTTTTTCATTTGTAAAATCTGCCTTTGTAAAAAAAAATGTTGTCAACCTCCGTAGTGTAATGGTCAGCACGCTCGGCTACCGTTCTGGAGGTCCCGGGTTCGATTCCCAAGGGGGGTAAAATAAATAGAAGTGATTTATCACTGCAATATTTATTCAATATTACCATGGACTGGTACCTGAAGCGGAGGGCTGATCACCTTTCCTTCATGTGTAAACGATCAAGATAACACTGCGTTTATATGACACAGTGCCCTATGCACCGTTGGGGTGCGGATAAGGTTTTTATTATTAATATATTATTTTTCATTTGTTGTTATTATTTATTGTTTTTTATTCCTTATGGATAATTGATACAAAAAAAATATCATTTTGTTCACTCAATACATCTAACATTGAAAACACGTGAAAAATGACAGCTCATTAGGTGGCTATATTGACAGGGCGTAGATGCGTTTGAAAGAATATTGTATGATAAACATCAGACATTAATTGTGATTCAAGAATACAAGCAATGTTATGTAATAAAATCGATATCAGTGTTAAAAATATATCTGGAGTCATGATATTGTGTGTTAAAGTTTAATTGAATCGTGAGGACGATGTCCGGGGTCAAATAAATGTGATTATTTTAATACTCAAAATACTAAAACATATGCATTTATTTAAATGGTATGAAAAAATTACATACCTAACCCGGTACATAAAATTATCAGGAAAATGTGTCGTGATTCTTAATCCGGGATCGAGGTATACTTATAATATTTTCAACAAATAAAAAATAAGATAAAAATTTCAGCATTCAGGGTTCCTGTTAAACACGCGTGATACCTATAGAAAAAATTGCAAATAAATGTCAGATAGATCTAAGAGAAGTGACATAACATAACGTAGGTGCATTTTTGACGATTATTACATTTTATTTTGAAAATCACTACAGAAAATTCACGGTGAAATTATGCGCACAGATCAAGATAAAATCAATCACAATAAATTTTCAAACATGTTTTTTAGATTAAGATTTCCTATTGCTATTGCAAAATAAATTCGAAAAGATTTAAATTTCAATTAGTCTGGGTATTTGTGATGTATTTTTCACATTTACCTTCCCTACCCTTACTTTCCTGCCTGCAGACAAGCCTCTAAAAGTGAAGGCTTTGCGGGTAATTCCTATAAAAAAAAACAGAAACAAAACCAAACACACAAGATCAGAAAAATAAACAAAAAATATATTTTACCAAATATATTTTGGTGTTTATATTGCCCTAAGACCAAACTGTTGATATTGTTTAAAAAATGTTTTAAGTCAAATCAATTACATATTTAGCAGTTTTTTTTAATACATGAGTTTTTTTCTCATTTCAAAGTTGTATTTCATTGCTACCATATAATTAAAAATGAGAAAATACCAATAAATTTACGATCATTTTTACAATGCGGTATAGAAAGCAGAGTTAATTTCGATGAAGACTTGAGCCAGATATTTCGAAATCGTGTCATGGGAATTATTTAAGATTGTATTATGTAATTTGGTGCGGGACATGCGAGTAAATCACAGAGGAGAGGAAAAATAAATCATCAGGACATTTCTCGCGTCAGGCTCGTTAGATGTCAGGAAATGGAGCTTGAAGGATGACGCCATTTATCATGCGTTAATTGCAAAGGTGTTAAATTAACTATTACATTATATTATTTATTGATTCGGCATTAACTTTACGGAATGACATGTTCATTCTTTTTTAAAGATTAAACACTTGAATATACCACTTTAATAAGTTTTATTTATATTTACGACTAGTTTCGAAAACTTACAGATGTTTTCATCTTCTGGTAAAAATAAGTGTTTTAATTTTTTCCAGAAGATGATGAGATTAATAAAGTATAAATAAATAAAAAATTTCATCTTCTGGTAAAAATAAGTGTTTTAATTTTTTCCAGAAGATGATGAGATTAAAACAATCATTTTTACCAGAAGATGAAAACATCTGTAAGTTTTCGAAACTAGTCGTATATAAAAATAAAACTCATTAATGTGGTATATTCAAGTGTTTAATTAAAAAAAATAAAAATTAAAAAAAAATTCATTCGTTACGTCGGTTATTATCGATAAAATAAAATAAAAGGTGTGTTAAGATCGGCTGTCCAAACTCAAAACACACAGTAAGGGACATTTTTTTTGTAGTTCGTTTTTTTTTGCATTTTTGGACTAAGTAGATTCCACTTAGTCCAAAAATGCAAAAAAAATATCCCTTACTGTGTTTTAAGTTTGGACAGCTGAGATGGTTTGTGCAGGTAAATCAGTGAAAAAAGAATAGAAAAACAAATTTATGAGCTTACTATGTATTTTGGAAGCAGTATATGTAATTTATGATTTTTTTTCTTTTTCATTATACTTTATATTCAAGTACTATCTACCCTCTGATTGCAAACAGCTATATAAGGTATCAAACGTGGGTAATATTTTTTAGTGTATAAACACGGAAAGAAGTTATCGTAAAAACTACATATCGCTCACTCCTTTCAACGTCATATATCAAAATACTTGATTTTTCAGAATATCGTTTTTAAAGTTTAAGAATATGATAAAATGTATTTAAAATAAACATCAAGCCACTTATTGAACTTTTTACTGTGCAACAGTTCTTGTTAGGTATAATCTGAATGGTTTTTCTCCATTTGAAAAATATTTAGTATATTTAAACAATATATTACACAATACTTTTTCTTCAAAATGCAAAAACAACACATTCTGCCCTGTAGAGGGTAAATATTAAATTTAAAATATGCCGCTTTTGCTGGGATATAGTACATTTTCTGGGCATTTCAAAAACATGCACAACTGAAAATTTACGATTTTTATATATGACGTTGTTGAAAGGAGTGAGCGATATATAGTGTACAAAAAGTGCCATTTTACATTCCGAAGAATAACTTTATCCCCGGGTATTACATTTATACAATGGAAGGCTGACCTTGCCGATAAATGATGCACTTATGATGTAATGCAGATATGTGCAGTTGAGTAATGTACACTAAACATTGTATGCCGCTCAGGAGGGAGAATACGCGATAATTGTTACTTTACTAAAAGCGAACTACCTTTAAAACTTTATGCCTTGTCAAAATTAAGTAGTCATTTCGAAAATTCGATGTAGATATCGTCTTATACGCCTGCAAACTAGGCGTAATTTATTTTATATATATTTTTTTGTTTGTTCGTCCGCCTCCATAGTGTAATGGTCAGCACGCTCGGCTACCATTCTGGAGGTCCCGGGTTCGATTCCCAGGGGGGTCAAATAAATAAAAGTGATTTTTTCACTCTAATATTTATTCAATATCACCCTGGACTGTACTTGAAGCGGAGGGCTGATCACCTTTCCTTCATGTGTTAACGATCAAGATAATACTGCGTTTATATGCAGTGCCCTATGCACCATTGGGGTGGGAATAAGGGTTTGAAGATTTTTTTGTTTGTTAATATTTGTAGAGAACGGTCAGTTGATAACATACACCAAATATCTCAAAATTGATAAAAATGTAGTTAGAGCACTTTACGTAGGGCACGTCGATATACCGTGTGGTACTTAATTAAGAGAACGCTTTAAATTTATTTATTAGACGGAGCAATGCATTTCGTTAAAAAAAAAAAAAAAAACAGTGCGACGGCATAGTAACCCAATCGCCGAATATTTAATAATTTGTTATGCGCTATCACGAAACAGCAAAACCGGAAAACGACGCAAATACATATAATAACGTGAATTAAAATATTAAAACCATTAATTGTGTCCCTATATTTCAAAAGCAGCCACTACCACAATTTAATTATTTTATTTTATTGTCATTTTCTATAGAACTACTTAGAATGTTTTGTAACATTTTTTTAAATTTTATTTATTTAATATAGTATAGCATACATTTTTAAGTACAATATAATACAATTTCTAAACATTTATGCATATGGCAAAATTATAGTTATAGATTCGCTGTACCTCTCCAAAAAAGAGACTGAGCTCTCGTGCTTGGAGAGGGACTTACACTCAAGGCTTAATGTTTTATATAATTAAAAGTATAATAGTCTTTTTAATTTTTTTTTTAAAGATTTATATGTAATGGGCATTAATTTTTTTCCTTGAGAATTTTTATATCTTCTATTTTTTTAATTTCTTTAGGGAGTTTATTGAAATATTTAATTCCGAATTTGAAGTTTTGTTGAAATTGTTTAGTATTTAGTATGCTACTACTTCTACCAATACGTCGTTATCTGCAGGGGTAGGCAGAGAGGATGAAATGTTAAACTCCTGTATCCTGACATACACTTCTAACTTCCTTCACATCCATACATCTAGTCATATATGCCTTCCGGTTTCGTAAACTTTTGACAAGACGTTGTTTGATCTGGTCGTACCAAGTCTTTTTTGCATTTGTTCTATTTCCTGCGTTCACGCATCTCTCAATGTCTTAATCCACCTTTTCCATCCTTTGAGAACATGCTTCCAGATATAAAAATTCTTGCACTTGTTCCAAGCATTAATCATGTAGATTAACAGCTTGCATAATGTAACACATATGCATTTTTATAAGAGCCAAAACGATTACGTTTAAATAACAAGTAAATCAATGTCAGATTTTTTAATCTAGATATCGTCGGTATACTAGCAAAAAACGTTAACTCTAAAATTCCTGTTTCAATAATCCCTGTTATTTAAAGCTTTTAGTCTGAATAAAATACCCGCTATTAAACACAAAGTTGAATTTACCTTTCAAACAACATTAATATGATATTTAAACTACTAAGTGTGTTTATAGAACGTTGAAAACATCATAATATGCATCTTTAAGTCAAAATTGCATTTTTTCGAGTTAACGTTTTTTCCCAGTACACTCACGCAAAATATATTATATTTTACGCACGAAAAACAACAAATAAAATACATAATTAAAACAAAGTTATATTTTAATTATAAAATGGAAATCACAAATTTAGTGCTTCAAATGTAAATTATAAATAAAATACATTTTTTTAACATCTCGTTAACGATGAAGAAGTATATGGAAGTCTGGGTATTTACAGGGTTTATGACCTTTCATAGGCTGGTTAAGTGATCACTTTACACACGTGCAACATTCACTATTCTACCCACGATTTACAACCACACTGCTCATTTTTTTAAATCCGTTTTTTTGTTATCCGATTTATTTACTGTGGATGTGTGTGCTTTCGAAATGGAAGGACAGAATTATAATGAGGAAAAATAAACAATGTTTATTTTTCGTATGCAAGTTGTAAAACTCGATGAAAAATATTTTGTTATGGTTCGTTAATTAGGTCTGAGGCTATTCGGCGGTGCTCAATTTACATATCAAGTTTGGGAGTGGGGCCGATGACAGATGTCTGTAAGGAAAAAAAATACAAAAAGAACTCTGTTAAATTTTACTGAAAATGGCAATATATTATACAAAAATACAGCCGCACTGAGAGCGTAGCTCTCGGGTAGCCATATTTGTACGAGATTCGGTCGGGACATTTCCATAAACAGAAAAAAATATCCCGAAAATCAATATTCTATTACAAAAAATCTTCCCCCGATCTAAATCCCGAAAAATAAAAAATAAATCTAAAAATCCTGAAAAATCTTTAAATCTACCCCCCCCCTCCTCACGTCAAATATGAAAATTGAATTTAATATTTTATAGAAAATATTCAGACAGAAAAATACGGCTTCTCTAATGTAGCCAACTATTGTATAGTATTATTTTTAGGGATCAACCTTATTCATTTATTATTTACTTTACACGTAAACTACCATTTTTAAGAAATCTCTATCCCTTATCCGCACCCCGATGGTGCATAGGGCACTGAATCATATAAACGTAGTCTTATCTTGATCGTAAACACATGAAGGAAAGGTGATAAGCCCTCCGCTTCAGGTACCAGTCCAGGATAGTATAATAAATATTAGAGTGAAAAAATCACTTAAATTTATTTGACCCCCCCTGGGAATCGAACCCGGAACCTCCAGAACGGTAGCTGCGCGTGCTGACCATTGCGCTACGGAGGTAGTTTTTAAGATATACGATATATAAAATAAATATGCTATGAATCCTGGTACATAATGTTAAAGGAGAATTTTCTTAGGCAACTAATAAACATTATAAAAATAAAATAAAAATGTACCTACTACGAGAAAAGGTACATATTATCTATGTTTAAGTATTAAACTAAAAATTAAATTAAAAGTTAAATTTGTAAAATTTCAATCTCAGACATCGCTCACTCCTTTCAAGAACGTCATAAATCAAAAAACTAGAATATTCAGGAGAACGTTTTTAAAGTTCAAAAATATAATACAATGTATTAAAAATAAATATCAAGCCACTTATAAATTTTTACTGTGCAACAGATCTTTTTAGGTAAAACCTGAATTGGTTTTTTCTCCATTTAAAAAATATTTTGGATATTTAAAAAAATTAATTAACAATACCTTTTCTTCAAAATGCAAAAACTACACTTTTTGCCATGTAGCGGGTAAATATTAAGTTAAAAATATGCCTCTTTTGCCGGGATATAGTACATTATCTGGGCATTCCGAAAACATGCACAACTGAAAATCGACAATTTTTGATTTATGACGTTCTTGAAAGGAGTGAGCGACATGTCAGATAACTGACGCAAGTTTATGGTTAGGCAATGGCTCTAACCTACTTTTGCATTGTACGCTTGCGCCGCGAGGGTAACTTTACGTATATGGGCGTCCATGTCTGGTCCACTCCACAACAGCGGAGAAAATCTGGAATTGTCTACTAAACAAAACCATGTCACCGTTAATACATCGCCACTACAATGTATCAGACGTTGTATTTCCCTCCTATTACATCAGATCAGTCTAATTGATTTCATCTCATATTCCTTCTCCTTTATGTCGGGTCTAGATGACAGAGTAGAGATTCGTAAAGAATACTTCTTCTCTTTTGTTAGTTATGCGTCGTCTACCTTCGAAATCTGCCAGATCCATAAAAGTCGATTTTACGAAAAAAAAAAAACAAAATTATCGGATTTGTCTATCTTAAAATATAATATGATATTGAGAATTTTAGCCTTTTTTAGAAAACGCTTCAGTATTCAACAAAAACATGTTTTAATGTAAAAAAATATGGACGTAGCGGATTTTGATATTTACTTTTAGATCTCAATAGATATATGTATTATTTAACCCTTAAAAAATAAAAAAAATTACAGGCAAAAAATAATAAATTGTTATTTGCACTAATTTACGTAGAAATATGCCACAATATTTCAATTGCGTAATACGAAAATGTTACAAGTTCCCATTGTTTCAATTATAAGAATCATATGTTGTCAGACGACCAGTATCTTACCACCTTTTATTTATTGACTCACGAAAAACAAAAACCTAATACCTAATACACGTAATAAAAATACACTAATTGCACACGTACTTGATTCATTTTCTGGAAAAACAACACGTTAGTCATTCCCTCCATTATAAATTCAATATTGTAATTAATATATATTATATTATATATATATATATTATTAATTAATATATATAATTTTATATATATATATATATATATATATATATATATATATATATATATATATATATATATATATATATATATATATATATATATATATATTATTGAATTCGATGCTTATTTATGTAATTCTACCTAATACAGGTAGGTATTACAAATTAAAAATAAATAAAATAATAGAAATCATCGTTATGTATTTTTTTAAAAATAATGTACAAAAATACATAATATCGCAAAATAATATTTGTTGAAAACTTAAATTGAATGAAGTGTGTTATTCGGTAAAATTATAATTTTCCTTTGTCCAAAATTAGTATTCGTTATTCGAGGTATCCACACATGATTATGCATGCTAAAACGATGTACATTTCGTGTATTATAAGGAAACAAACCTGATCCGAGCGCGATACGGCTCGCGAATATAATACATAGTAGACCTACCTCAAGCCTGAACGCCTTGCGGCCCATACGAAGGCCCGCACATACGGACAGATAATTATAACATTGCGAATAAGTTTACCGCGTTCTCCGAACAGCACACAGCCCCAAATGTCCGCCATTTTATTTGGGTGTGCAATCACGTGGCGGTAATGGAGGAACGGAACATCGTAGAAGACGAAGCCGTGTTGCCGGGCAGCCGTGCACTAGGGCGAGAGTTGAAGGCCGAGTAGGGCCACGACAAGCGGTGTTGCATAAGCCGTAGCTAGATTTTAAAGTCACCTGGACTTTAGGTAATTAAAAAAACGACGCCGAACTACTCGTAAAGAATTGCAATATAATTTTCTTGGATACAAATATCTTGGTTGATAATTACCGCGCGAAAAATAAAAAAAAGAGTGTGATGTCACGAATTCATAATGGGACGAAATATTATCTTCAATATCAACGGATTTATTTGGTGTCACTTTGTGGTGAAATCCGTCCATTCTTAATTTATCTTTTACTCAGTTAATACCACCATTTCTTAAAATCTATTGGGACACGTGTTTCGGTGTATTCAGCATCATTTTCAAACACCGTATTTAAAAAAGATGCGTAATGCATCGTAACACGTGTCACAATAGTATTTCAATAATAGATTTCAATAAACAGTGGTATTTGCTAAGTAAAACGTTAATATAGTTAACATAGGACCGTACATATTCCATTAAAAATACGGAGAAAAATCCGCAGAGCAACCGTGACCTAGTCAAGATAATGCGAATAGGTACATGGATCCAAGAATCAAAGGAAGTAGGGGTTCTCGTATGGACGTACCACGTCGTCCATCCAGTGGTCCATGGGCTGCCCCTTGGCGAGGTCGAACTCCATGCCGGCGAAGAAGGCGTCCGCGGCGTGTTGGTCCGGCGGGGGCGCGGGGCCCGCGGGGGGCGCGACGGGCGAGGCGGGGGGCGCGGGGGGCCCCGGGGCCTCCCACGGCAGGGCGCCGGCGAACCTCTCCACGGCGCCGGCCCTGCCAGCCGCCGGGCACGCGGGGCGCTCCACCGCGACGCGAGGGATGCACTTCCCGGAACGAGAAACGCGGAAACTACCGGTCGATTTGAACGCGAATCCTAGTGGATACACTCGACTATCCGACTATATACTTTTGTCCATGATATACTGACACACTGACGGAAAAAAAATGCAAGAAAAAATAAATTTCTCTGTAAGTCCTCGGCAAGTTTTGGACTCAATTTGGGGAAATGTCGTTAATCGCGATAGAGTCGGCGGAGAGTTACGAAAATGTCGATTTCGGGGCGCATCGGCATCGCTCCGACGGCGGATTCGAGGGCGCGAAAAGGTCCGATCGGAGGATCGGAGGATGCGAGGCTGGAGACGACGAGGCGAGCGGCGCAGGAGGGCGGCCAACGTCTCCGGCGGAAGTCGGAGGGCGACTGACTGAGCGGCGGTGCAGCCGCGCCGCCGCAGGAAACTCGAAAGTGAAAATGGCGGGTATTTTTATATTTTGTACGAATTTTGAATTTTCGTGCGAATTCGTTCGAATCTATCCGTGCAGGTTGCGCGCAATCCCGCGAGCCGTGTCAAAATTCGAGTATTATGCCGAAATGGTGCGTTATCTGCCAGCCGGCCGGTGTATGTTTTCCTTTCGGCGCTGGCTCCGGGGGAGGGGGCCGTCTGGCTGCCCCCCACCCCCCACCCCGCCACTCGCACACACACACATACACACATACACACACACACACGCCCGAACCCCACCGCACACACACACAGGTGAGGTCTTTGTTAGTGTACAGAATGCATTTCTGCCATATAATCTGTAAATAAATACTTGCTCTCAGCATTTGATGTTTTTCATAAAAACGGACATACGCGATTAGTATATATATATATTTTTTAAAAACAGACGTAGGTAATATAAATTAAATTCCCGGTCAATTAAAAAAAACATATTTATTATCCACAAATCGCACACCGCATCAGAAGTCCCTACATACGTGGAAATAAGGTTCGTTAACAAACGAAAAAAGCTGCCCGAATGAGCTCACTCTTACTGACAGCCTTGGCGTCTATGTTCAGAAAGATGATCACAAAAAAAAATTAAAGCCCTTAATTTTTCAAGTGAAACCCCCGGATCAGCATATCAATAGGGCAATGAAAAAGACATCCTTGTCAATAAAAAATGTACGAAATTCATACGGTATTTGAAAATTATGTAGAATGCATCGAAACACGGGTCACAATAGATTTTAAGAGATAGTGGTATTTACCAAGTAAAAATTAAATTAAAAATTTAATAAATTCATACAAACATTTGTTCAAATACCTTAAATCTCCAAAGTTATTCACCGATCGCTCTGACATTTTGGATTTATATTACATTTACATATTATATTAATATATGCACGTTTTAAATAAAATAAAATAACCTGTCACATATACAAATATATTTTTATAAAATTTTTAATATTCATATTTACATTTCTTTGTATGGCTACCACGCTAGAGCTCCTAGGTTCGACTCCCAAGGGAGTTAAAATAATTTAATATTTTTTTTATATAATATTTATTTATTAATATTACCCTACCTGAACGGCTGTCCAAATTTAAAACACAGTTAGGGACATTTTTTTGTAGTAGGTTTTTTTTGCATTTTTGGACTAAGTAGACTCTACTTAGTCCATAAATGCAAAAAAAACCTACTTCAAAAAAATGTCCCTTACTGTGTTTTAAATTTGGACAGCCGTGAAGCGCTTGACTGGTCACTTGCCATCATGTAATTAATTATCAATTTCTACTGCGTGCCCTATGCACCATTTGGTGCGGACAAGAATAAGAATGAATGAAATGAATGAATCAGACTATCGTCATATTTTCTTGAGAAAATAATATGTTATAATAAAACACGCTATGCCCAAATTCAATTCTTTGCTTTCAATTCTATAATTCTATAATCTTTAATTGTTTCAATTCTATAATCCTAGTTGGATTATAAATTACAAACAAAAATGTACGATATTTGACCAACTTGAAACTGAAAGGGAAAAAATTGTGAAATACGTTTTTTTTATGGGAGTGATCCGAAAATTATCTGCACTATATTTACGTCTAAGAAAATAATGAATAGGGAGAAAGGTATGAAAAGTTCATTTAAAATAATTAACAAACAAACCTATCTTGAACTTTCTTTACTATTGTCGGGAGTCGAACACATTGTTATCCAGGACTTTCGCAAGAAACTAAACGTAAAGTAAAAGTAAATTTAAACATTATTTCTATTCCAATAAAACAAATATTCATGTTTTTTTGGCACTTTTAATATGTTTACAATACGGACAGACAACCGGTTTAAAAATACCAATGTCATTAGAAAAAAGTCCACAAGAAAAGTTATTTATGCTACATATTTATATGCGTTGTATTTAATCTGTCTTGGAGCTTAAATCCGGAAGAAAAGAATGGTGATGAGTGATAATGTTGGGATAGGCTAATACGGAGACGAACGGTACATTTTTTCGACTATTCATACGTTACTCACGCTGTATTATATAAATAAAAACATACGTACATCGTCATGAGATCAATGATATTTGTAGGAGTTCCAAAAATTGGAGTGGTGTCAATCAAAGGTAGAATGGTGGTAAAGTGATCATTCATTTTATTAAAATTAAACACTTGAATAATCCACTTTATCGAGTTTTAATTTTAATTACGACTAGTTTCGAAAATGACAATTGTTTTCATCTTCTGGTACAAATAAAAAATTAATTAGTTTTAATTTGTACCAGAAGATGAAAACAATTGTCGTTTTCGAAACTAGTCGTAAATAAAAATAAAACTCGATAAAGTGGATTATTCGAGTGTTTAATTTTAATAAAATAATCATGTCATTCCACAAAGGTAATGCCGAATCAATAAATAACATAAGTGATCATTTGACCAAATATAATCCCTCTAATAGCAAGACATTTTATATTTTTCTTTATCTGTTGTTAAATGTCAAAAAATGTAAATAAAAACTAATTCGGAAATCCGTTTCCTAATCCAAGCGTTTAAAAAAATGAACGGATTGGTTGAATAAACACAATTTCTTATTAGGGAATTTCACTCAAAAGTCAAATATTAAGATTAATTTACAATATATATTTGGTCCTCTAAATTTGTATTTATGATTCCTGATTATTAGTAGTGAAATATACCATTTTCTGCTTTTAAGTAATTATTCCAGGTTCGGTTGATGTTACGGATTATGGCCACCAAATTGCCATCCAAAAACAGCTGAATTAATGAAAAAAACACGCAAAACCTTGTAAATCAGAGAGTTGGGGAGGAAATTCACAACAAACTAATGTACTAAACAGGGTGGTTTTCAGATTCTGAGAAAAGCCCTTACTATGTTTGATAATTTAATACAAATTTCACTAAACTTAAATACAAATAGAATTTTACCATCGAATTACTTCAGAAAACTTTGCCTTACTACTATAAATTCTTGTCTCTCAAATCTCTGATAATTGTTACGAAAATATAGTAGTTTTACAGTTTTAAGGTTTGTTAGTCAACTACATTGTATATTAAAAGCATTTCTTAACTTTTTGGTACGGTAATATAACACTCTCCTTATCATTCACCGTTCATGGTATAACACAAAGTGAACGATGAATGACAAGGAGAGTGTTAACTACATATTCGTTTGAATACCCGTAGGCCCAGTGGTAGAATTTTCACTCATGAATTACATGAAATTATGGTAACTTTAAACATAAAGAGTAAATCCACTCACGAGAAGGCATAGGCTATGAAACTCAAAAAGTTGAAGCCTGGGTAGGGTCATGATAAGCGGTGTTGCATAAGCCGTAGGTAGATTTCAGAGTCACTTGGACGCTAGGTAATTAAAAAAAAAGGATTCACCACAAAAGTTTGTGTTAAAAACTTTTAGTAATTAGATAAGGGTTAAATATTAATTTACAACATTTTGAGTTTGTTCAAATACTTGTTCACAAATCTGGATTATCTCCAAGCAGGAGTTATTTTTTATATATTTTTTTTTGACATCTCAACATAGATGAAGGAGAATACGGAAGTTTGGGCGTTTCCCAGACTTCCATATACTTTTTCTTTAATGTTTTTTGCAGGTACTTAGTGGCACATTTTATAAACTTTATAAAATAAAACAACTTTGTTTTTTAACCACTTTTTTATAAGCACATTTTTTAAAAACCGGCATGTTTAACTCTGATGATGACAAGGTTCTTGTCGAAACCGGTTGGAGAAAAAATATACCATTAAAAAAGTGGTTAAAAACAAAAATGTTTTATTTTATAAAATTCCATATTCTTCTTCATCTACGTTATGATCTCAAAAATTAAATATCAATATAAATGCACCATCCTTATTAAGTAATAACGGCTCTTTGTGGAAGCGAGTATACATATATTACGTATATATATTTTTGAATACATATATCGAGCCGGCCTTGAACTTGACTGGGTTTCAGACTTCTCAGGAACGGGAAGGGGGGCACCCATACACGCAACTCTCACACACACACATGCGTAAAGTATGCAACATTGCGAATGTATTCAAGTATAGATATGCAAGTATGCGCGACAATGATGTAGCTAAATGCAGGAAAAACGGAATCCGTACAAACGAGAATATGAGGAAATATTTTCTAAAGGTACATACATCCCTGTTAATAGGGGTCCCGGAAAACAATACATAGGGAAGAGCAATTTTATACGGGGGTGGGAATGCCATTTTAAAATTATTACGAATAACACGAAAAAATATGCGCTGCGGAAATATTTCCAAAATACAGTTTATCAACGACGAAAAATATATATCATAAAAATTATTTTTATTCGAAGAGTATAGAAATAAAGAAGGAATTACCTACATGTTGTCGGCTTAATTCGTGAAGTGTGTAACTCCATCCAGTCTCACTTACATAATATAATCAAAAGAATTTGTCGTTTTTTGACATCTCAACATAGATGAAGAAAAATATGGAAAACTGGGTATTTACAGAGCTTACAAACTGCCATACCATTCCGTGATAACAAATAAATATTAGAGTGAAAAAACACAAATGCGTTTATTTTCTCCCCCCCTGGGAATCGAACCCGGGACCCCCAGTATGGTGGCCAAATGTGCTAACCACTACACTACGGAGGTGGACAAATTCAAAGGGGACGAGAATATACAAGCTTGTAATATTAATTCTCCCTCTTCTGGTTCCTACCCAGACCCAAATGATGCATAGGGCACCGCATCGAATCAACGTGGTGTTCATTCGGTCGAATGCTTCGAAAAAACGTTATTTTCGTAAGTTGGCAATGAATGACGTCACAGAAACGATGGAGTTATTTTAATATTGGTAACATTGCTAAATTATTGGCGGCTCTATTTGTTGATGTCTATGTATCTACACTTGTATCATACCACTTAATAATTGAGTTTTATTTCATTACACGCGACTAGTTTTACTATTCACCTGTCGATAAAAACAACAACTGTAGTTTTCGAAACTAGTTGTGTGTTATGAATTAAAACTCAGGAAGTGGTATTGTAAAAGTGTTTTTATTTGAATAATCAACATGTCATTCCACAAAGTCAATGCCGAATCGATAAATAATATTCTTTGAGGATATTAGAGAGTCCCTTGAGGAGTCAGTTGTATAAATTAATACAAGCACAATTATCCCCCCTCAAAATGAACCGAGGGTAGGTCCGACACAGCCTACGCCCAGAAGAAAACAATTCTGCGCGCCCATTAGTTCTAATTCTTAGCACTTTTCAGGAAATGTCATAAAAAATCAAAAATTAACTTTGCGCCTAGCAGAATATGATAATCATCACATTTCGCTCATTCCTTTCAAGAACGTCATAAATAAAAAAAAGATTTTTCTGGAGAACGTTTTTTAAGTTTAAAAATATATTACAATGTATTAAAAATAAATATCAAGCCACTTATTGAACTTTTTACAACTGATCTTTTTGCAACTGATCTTTTTAGGTAAAACCTGAAGGTTTTTCTCCATTTGAAAAATATTTAGTGTAATTAAAAAATAATTAAACAATACTTTTCTTCAAAAATGCAAAACAACACTTTCTGCCCTGTAGCGGGTAAATATTAAGTTAAAAATATGCCTCTTTTGCTGGGATATAGAACATTTTCTGGGCATTCCGAAAACATGCACAAATGAAAATTGACGATTTTTGATTTATGACGTTCTTGAAAGGAGCGAGCTATTTGTTAAATTTCAAAAGTTACATTTATTTTTTTCATTATTGTTGTACGTTTTCCTAATAAGGCATTTAATATTATTTTTTAAATAATGAAAAAAAATACTTTTGTACTTTTGATGTCGAAATGGAAGAAAAAATATCACGAAATAGAAATGATAGTGAATAATGAATATAAAAACAAATTAATTTGGTATCAAAAAGTCTAGCGCCGGCGCTGATGCCATCTCTGTACACCTATGAGAAGCTTTTCCATGCAAGTGCATGTTCAACAAAATGATGAGAGATGTCTCTATTTTTTATAAATGTATAATTTTACTAGTTTTTTCATACAATATGTATTTTATAATTTACCGGAATATACGCTATAATTATTTTAATACATATTTATACCCCAACCTAAATATCGGCAAGAAAGTCGATATTTATCATTGAAATCACTGAAATCTTATTTGTGATGTACTATGTGTAAAGTGCAGTAATGGCAAGCAATAGATATTTGGGGGAAAGGCATGCGATTAGCTCTACAAACGAGTTAATATTTTATACATTCAAAATGTAAACGGAATGAAAGGTGTGTATACAATTTCATTAAAAACGTATATTATAAGGTATAAAATGTTCATAAAGTATTTTTTGCTTATTTCTAGACAAAATGGTTCATGTGACACGTAATTATTTTATAATTTAAAATAATTACGTGTTACAATTAAAATAATTACGTGTTAAAATTAAATTGATCTCCGACCATTTGCTATAATAATTCTCAAATATTCAATTCCTATATATTTAATAAACAGTTGAAGAAATTTGAAAATACGTTAATAAATGAAATAAGATACATTTGTCTAAATTTATACTGGTAATTTCAGTTGTGCAGTCCGGAATTAAACAGTGGCTATTAGCTATTTCGATTGACATTAAACCCCCTCACATACGGTGCACGAAACTGGAGTCACGGGTTGGATTCTCGAAAATTCAAAATAAATTCCAAAAATATTTTTTCAATTAATGGTTAATTACAATGTATTTTTCACCTTCCCTACCTTTCTGTCGTGCATGCAGACAAGCCTCTAATAAAAGAGGTTTTGTGAACTATTCCCTTTATAAAGAAAGAAAATGATATGAAAGTTTGTAAATTTATAAAATAGTCAAAAACATAAGGAGACGGAACACACATTGTAACTAAATTTTCTCAATCATGCGCTTATATTTTTAAGACAACGAACATATTTACAGTTCATTCATTGAAATATGTCTTTTTACTATCGTTTCGTTACTTGCGTTTGTAGTTACCACTATCAGTACTACGATCACTCTTTGCCGATATTATGTATGTAACTTACGATATGTAATATGCATCGGGTTGTGGTCCCGTCGTTAGTGTCGCGGACTCTTGAGTCAGAGTTTCTCGGTTTGAACATACTCTAACACAATTTGATACCTATTTCTAATAATGAGCGGCTCAGGCTCACAAAACAGTATGAAATTGAAGTATTTTTGTAAACAATAAAAACAGAAATATTTCTCTTTTAAAAATTTAATTATAATAAGTTTTAAAATAAAGTAGTTAATAAACCTATAGAAACATATTTAAATTCCTTGATATTTTAACATGACAGTGTTTATTTGTCACACTAGCAAAAATCGACACCGTGCAGCTGATGTGTCAGTGACATTTATATTATAAGGTATTCATAAAAGTAGGTTTTGTATTCATTTATCATTTGAATGTTGAAAATATCATATAGATATGGCAACTGTACAAAAATTAAAATTAATCATACATTCACTGTTAGGGTTTTTTTTATGTGTTTTAATCACAATGTTTCCTTGGAAGAGCATTCAATTATTAGCATGTTGGTATTTTCCCATACAAATTTTGATTCAACAGTCAAATAAAAAGTATGTTTTTCAAAATAACTTATGGAACCAACTCATATTCATTCTGAAAACATTTTGACATAAATTTTCATCTTTCCATATTCCATGTCCTGCAAAATTTCCAAACAAGAGCAATTCAGCCTAATCGTATCTACCGGAAATTTCTATGGTTCACACATAGATTTTTCATTCAGAAAAATAGAAAACGGATCACTTTGTTTAAAAATCAGAGCCCCAATTGACCATTCACATGTAGAAATAAGTCATAAAATATTTTTCAATAATGGATGGCAGGTCTAAGTCAAGATACATTATATTTAAAGCAAATAATGGATGAGAATGTTTTGTTCTCATCCATTATGTCAAAATAAAATATAAAAATATGGTTTGTTTCCTTGCGGTAAGAATTTTCTTACATTCAGTAAATCAAATAGGTGTATTAGAATAAAAACCATTATTTTTTAAGCACAATTAAGGAAAAAAACATAGAAGAATGAAGGTATTAACATTATCCTGGACAGAAAAATAGTCAGTGTTTAGGGAAATATTTGGAACAGGAAATGTTTCAATTTTTTTGACACATTTACAAATAATACAGACTTGATCATGTTCCCACATTTTTGCTTTATTTAACAAGGTTAAATTAATGAAATCGTTTGTTTAGATTAATATACTTGACCATATTTAAACGTCTGTCAACAATATGTTGTAAATGAAATATGCATTATATTTTGTTAACATATAAGTGCATTCACACTGTTTAAAACACCTGCAACGTATAATTATACGATAGTAATCATCTTCAAATACTTTTCTAAACTTAATAACGTCAGAAATAATTATAAAATAAAGAACTTATTAAGATTTTAATGGTAAATACTCCAGCCCTTGCGCAATAATGAATTAAAAATAAGTAATAAAGGTGAAAATAAAAACGATTTAAGCCGAAACAATGAACAAAATGTGCGTTTAAAAAAAAAATGCTCTTTTCATTTGGCATTATTCGGTCTTAAATTAAAACCGAAAAATAAATCTTGTTTTCCTTTATGAAATGACAGTTCTCTGCAAATAATCTAAACACTAGAATGCACTTACCACGCATTTCCGATCAAAATTAAATATGAAATAATGTAGGAATATTAAATTTTTCTTACCTTAATCGTATAATTTCTGCATTAACAAATATTATTCACAAAAAACACTTTATTAGGCTATTTACTGCGTTTCAAAGAAACTAGGTTATATTATGCAATACTAACACAATCAACGAGATGGCAGCACAAGGCAAGACGATTTGGCATTTTGGCAACTATTGCTCTAGTGTTGGGAAGAATATCGATCGATGCCGGTCGCAAAAAAATTGTATGAAAATTATTGATTCCCATAGTAAATCAATTAGTTCATAATCAGACTTGAATCCAACCAGCTTTACGTAATTTCACGAGTTTCAAATATAGAAAAAGGTATTTTTCACTCAATATCTAATTTGTTAGACTGTATAGGTTTTTTTAATTATCTGTGTTATATGTATGTATAAACATGTAAATATGATGTTATTTATGAATAAAAAATATGCATTATAATTAAGGAATTTCAAGAACCGAATATTCGGAAATAAAAGAACAACTGACTTTTTTGCTTTTCACAATTGCCATTGAATTTTTATCTTGTTGTAAAAACTCCATACATACTTTAAAAAAGATAACGCTAGTCTCACCTCTATATTCTACACTCCACCACTTGAAGTCGTTTTTTTCTCCAGAAATTTTCTCACATGGGTCACTTCTTGATCCATGTGAGAAAACCCCAAAGAAAAAGCTAATTTTAATCGGATGAGAGTAAGATACAAAGGATGCTGCCCAGATTAAATGTTAAATTTTTCATTTTTAAGTAACGAGATCAAATATGTGAATACGAATATTGTGATTTGAGTACAAATCCCCATGCAAACATTTATTTTCCGCTGGCGTTTTCTTCTTTTGAATTTCTAAATGTACAAAAACCACACAAAATTCACAACGTGGATTACTTTTCACTCTAACGACCATGTAATTGGTACCTACGTACTTCATTTTTGTTTTATTGGACGGATTTCACGCATTCGGAATTCCAAAATGGAAAAAGGTAATGTTGACTTACGTTACAATGATTAAAGAAAACACTTGTTTTTTACCACTTGAGTTTTATTATAGACTATATGTTTTGACTTACGTTGGCTGGCTACCTATTTTTGTCGATTTACTTTTTCTTTTTCAAGAATAAAAAAATATTTCGTTCCATTGGATATTCAAAACCAAGGTCGTTAAATAAAATTTAGAAAAAATGAAAGTCTTATTTATTGATTCGGCCGTCTCTTTGTTTTAATATATTTTCATTTTTAAATTTATGATTTACTCGGTACGTACCACTATTATATTTTATCGTGACACATGTTTTGATGCACTCAACATCATAAAACAGGGTTCGATAATGATTAAATATTGACAAGAAGTATTTTTTGAAAATCATAAAAATCACATTTTAAAATAAAAATATATAAAATAATCACATTTATGGGTAAACGATAAAACATTTTTAAAAATTGCTTTTATTTATTCCAATACTTTATTTGAATACTTTCAATTCTGAGTATTATTTTCTAGAGTTTGGATGAAGGGATTTTTTTAAATCGTTCGTAATATACCATACGTCGTATGTGATTTACGTGTATGATAAATATATATATTTTTAAATGTTATTGTATTTTATATTTTAAGCTTTTTATCTCCTACAACTTCCCATTGTAATATAATTGTTTTTTTCCATAAAAGTGACATGGATGTGAAAACATAATTTTTAAGCCTTTTGTTATTATTTAGAGCTTGGATATATTTGCAAACATAATATCTCAGACATAAATCATTATGTTGTTTGAGTTGTCTGAAATTTTCAATTTTTAATATTTTGAAAAATCAAAAAGGGTATATGTTTTTCGTTTGTTGGCTTTCTTATATTATAACAATTAATGTAATGATTAATTTAGTAACATTTCTTGTTATGTACACTACATACTACAGTGAGAAAGCCCTTGCAAATAATGATTTTATATTTATAAAGCATTAAAAAAATATATTTCTATTCTTCGAGTGTTGGGCTGTATTTTATATGCACTATGGTTTTATTTTGCCGCGCTTCGATTTCGATGACGCCCAATGACGCCCTTGTCTCTGGACTACGCCATTTTGTGTTGAATTGCGATCTTCGCATTTCGATTTTTGTCGCTTCTTCTTTGGAACTCTCCGTGTACGCTTTTCGTATTTAGTCGGTGTCTTTTCAACTTATCTGTATAAAAATACTTCTATGCAAATCGAATAAATGACAATAGTTCGATAATTGTGCGGTTTTGTTAAATTTTAAAGCCGGTTCGAGATTTTTCAACCGACGCCATAGCACAATGGACTGGTAAGTATGCTACTAAGTGATAAATTCACGCGTCCTTTTTTCGGTTTCATTGTTTCTCGGTCTAAATTCATATTTTTGCTATTTCTAGTTATTCAACCGATTTCTGAAGATGACCTAGGAGCCGTTGGTGAAGCATCCACGTAATCATGGACGATAGCGGCCAAATTCTTTACAAGGTTCTTTCCAGTCTCGGAGGCGCTGATGGGGACACGCAGAAGACCGACGGTAAATTTTCTAGTAAATTTAAAGTTTGATTCACGATTTTATTCTTTTTAATGCTTTTCGCATCAGTATCGGTAGGATTATCGTTTCGTCACCATGAAAGTAGTTTATAGTTATATTCCTAATACCTGAATCAGGGTACTTCACTAACTGATTCGAAATGTTCAATACTATCTAATTTGATTAATTAAATTATAATCAGGACAACACTGAATTCAATACAGAGCAAAATGCACAATTGGGCGAGGATATGGCAGATGATTCAAAAGTTTTATAAGTCATCTTTTTGGATTTAAAACTAATAGCATAATGTGAAGTCAAGGCTTACATTTCGTTGACAAATTTTACATATCTCCAGCAAACACAATAACAGTTGAATTACGAAACAAGATGAGATAAAATCTCAAGGATCATGCATTATTCATTTCATACATTATTCATTTTATGACCCCTTCTGTGCCGGGTTATGTATGAAAGTTAATTCATTAGTTAACACGTTAAACGCCAATACTAAAATTTGCCATTTTAGAAATCCACAAAAAAAACTTTTTGGTAATTTACGTAATTTCATTTTTCATTTGCATTTCGACCTGTATTATCAGAAAGTCAAAGTAACCAATTTAAAAAATTATTTTTGAATTTTGAATGTATTTTTTTTACCTAGACTGCCAAAACTCTTATTTTGGGGAATCATGGTTGAATGCATTGTTATTTTGTTTTTTTTTTTTATAAATTCGAACAACTATTAACACTCTTTAGGGCGTTTGTCCACTACATGGAATTTTACCGTCTGGCACGTCATTTAGCGTTTTAAAATGATTTTGGCTTGGATTGGCTTGTGCTTTTGTCCATCTTTCTTCGGATCGGAGCTCTTTATCGGTGGGTGAACACGTTGCATGTAAATTCGATCACACTAAACTGTCGTACTCGCTTTCATTTTTCAAAACCGGACTGCCAACGGCCAAATTCCGGGTAGTGGATAAGCGCCCTAAGGACAAGAAAGGTATTTCTACCCGTTGGATTGATGCTTAAGGATGGGAAGGGTATTTTTACCTTCTGTGCCGGCCTCATTTCAAAGGAAAAAAAGAAGGAATTATACTAAAACATTTTTATATGAATATTATATACCAATCTCTTTGTTAAGGTCTTAACTATATGTACATAATTATCGAATGCCAGCGGTTCGCAGGCGTAAAAAATACCCATCCTTAGTGTGTTAATTTGCACTTCTTTAGAGATTGCACAATTTTTTAATCAAGATTTTAAATTTAAATATTAATCCGCAATAAATAAAGGGTCTTATGATCGTATCAGAGGTTCTATTTGGGATACTTCACTTCCTAGTCACTTCCCTTCCAGCGTGAGTATGTTATGTGTATGAATGTTTCAGGAGATACGACCGTGCCACTCTCACAGCTGTGTAGGATATGTGCGCTTCCCAATGAGTACCTCATACCGATATTCGAGGGGGAAGGCCAGGAGAACAGCTTGGCTGACAGAATACACGCGCACCTTCCAATCAGCGTAAGTTTTACTTCCTATTATGTATCTTATTCCTGATCCACTTTTTGAGATAATATGTATTTTTAAAAATATATATACGACCCTTACCCCGCACCCATTGGTGCATAGGGCACTACATCATATAAACGCAGTGTTATCTTGATTGTTAACACATGAAGGAAAGGTGATCAGCCCTCTGCTTCAGGTACCAGTCCAGGGTAATATTGAAGAAATATTATTGTAAATGAAAATACTTGTTTTTTTTTACCACTTTTGAGTTATATTAATTTAAATAGTTTTGACGAGTTTTGACTAGTTTCGGAAGCTACAGATGCTTCTGAAACTATTTGTTAATATATTTATAAATTAAGTGGTAAAAAACAAGTGTTTTCATTTACAATTTCATCATGTCTTATTAAAAAGTAATTGCCGAAACAATAAATAAAATAATATTATTGTGAAAAAAATCACTTATTTATTTGTCCCCCGCCCTGGGAATCGAACCCGGGACCTCCAGTACGATAGCCAAGCATGCTGACAAAATATGAGGACAAAAAATGATAAGTAAATTAATTGAATTTAACATACAACATTTTGAGTGTGTCCAAATACTTGTTCACAAAATCTGGATTATCTCCAATTACAGGAGTTATTTTCATATTATTTTTTGACATCTCATCAAAGATGAAGAAGAATATGGAAGTCTGGGCATTTACGGGGCTTACGACCGTCATAGGCTGGTTTAAGTGATCACTTTACACACGTGTAACATTCACCAATTCTACCCATTATTGACAACCACACTACTCAAATTCTTGGAAGTTCTATATATATGAACCAATTTAGAAACCTTGTTCATGAATCACTAGAACTTCACTAGAGACATCTATTGGTGAGATGTAAAGGAGATGTAAAAAAAAAAAATTATTAATATATATAACGTGGTAATATTTTCCTTTTGAAAATTAAGTGTAAATAATATGTAAAGTGGGTGTATAATAATAAAATAAACAATGTGTTGCTTTGTAATTAAAGAAACGACAATAAAAGTTTATTCTTAATTAATCTTTACAATAATTTTTATATCTATATGATTCTGACAGTTAATAATATTATCGGAAGTCTTTTGTTTTCTTCTGAGTGACGCATGCGACATCTGTTGGTAGAACTGTTTTATGTAGGTACTATTTGTAGGTACTTAATAAAATGTATAGGTAGGTACCTAGGTATTTTATTACATCTCCCCCCTTGGGGATGAAAATTCATAGTAAAATTTTCACTCGTCCTCCGGATCATCTTCTTGTAGTGAAGGGACTGGTATAAGTTTAGTGATATGATAAAGTTTTTTTTTATTTTTTCCTCCTATCTTTTTTCCTTCTTTTTTTTTTCTTTCTTTTTTTCTTTCTTGTTTTTTTTTCTTTCTTTCTTTTTTTTTTCTTTTTTTTTCCGTTCTTTTTTTTCTTTCTTTTTTTTGTATTTTTTTTTTCTTCTTGACCCTTTTAAAGTAGACACAGTTTTTCTCAATCCATTTGTTTTTTTCTTTTGAATTCCTTCATTTTTATTCAGATCTCTTAAAGTATCTTCTAATATAACAACTTTTAATTGTTCATCTGCATTTTTATTCGATTCTAAAACTGGGTTCCGGCTTAGACAATCTACTTCTAAATTTTTCTTTCCTGGAGTATATTTTATTTCATCTTTCGTAGAAGTTTTTTCTACTTTATTTTTATTTTCATTTTTCAAGCATTGTCTTTGTGTTATTTTTAAGTCTTCATTTTGGATTAGTTTAAATTTTTTTATCATATCTAATCCTATCAAAAAATCATATTTGAAATTTTCTTCATCAATAATATATACATCAACGTTTTTTTCCAATTCAAATATTTTTATTTTCAAAGTCGTCAAACCGTTTGTCTTTTTAACACCATTAATTGTTACTAAATCTGCTTCATTCATATTGTTTCCTTTTCCTTTTAGTTTTAATAACTTAGAATTTATTAGAGAAACATTTGAACCTGAATCGTAAATTCCAAATATTTCAATTTGATCATTTAGTAATAGTTTGACATTTATTAATGGTGTTACTATTCGTTTTTTTGATCGGTTTCGTTTAACTTAGCTTCTATAACTGAATTGTTTACATGTCTGATAGTATTTTTATTATTAAACTTATCATCCTCCTTTGTTCTAAACCAGCACGTTACTTCAGGGTGATATCGAGTTCCCTTATTTAATTTTTCACAAATCTTACATGGACTTTTATCTTTAATTTTACCACTAGTTCTTAGATTTCCATATCTTCTTTGATCCGAAAACCTTTTTTTATTTACAATGTTTTCGTGTTTTTTTACTTCATTGAATAAATCGACTGTATCTTCTAATTTTTCTCTATCAATCATATTAATTATAAATTCTGGTAAACCAGCCACAATAAGATCTACTAAGGTACCCATGTCGATCGTTCTTCTCATCTCCAACAAAAGTTTTTCCTTCCTTATGGCATAGTCTAACAAGGAACCGTCGTTATATTTAAAAGATAATGCAAACATTACATGGTTCCATCCCTTGTTTGTAAATGTTTTACAAAAGTTGTTTTTCCATACTATCCATTCTGAGTTCATGGAAAATTTTATCATCATCGAACTGTACCAATCTTCACAACTTTTATCCATAAACAATCTTAATATTTCAATTTTTTTCTCATCCGTTGTCACCTCAAAACGTATACATTCTTTTTCAAAAATATCCATCCACTGGTTTGCATTAGGATTTTTGCTTGTAAATTTTTCAATGATGAACTTCTCTGAAATATCTTTTAAATTTTGATGTTTGCTTACCTGAGCATTTTGTATTAATTTTTCTAGTAAGTTTTGTAATGTTTGAGGAGCAGTATCCATTTTTATTTTTATTTTGTTTCTTTATTTTTGATTAACAAAATTGTCGTTTTATAACGTGGTAATATTTTCCTTTTGAAAATTAAGTGTAAATAATATGTAAAGTGGGTGTATAATAATAAAATAAACAATGTGTTGCTTTGTAATTAAAGAAACGACAATAAAAGTTTATTCTTAATTAATCTTTACAATAATTTTTATATCTATATGATTCTGACAGTTAATAATATTATCGGAAGTCTTTTGTTTTCTTCTGAGTGACGCATGCGACATCTGTTGGTAGAACTGTTTTATGTAGGTACTATTTGTAGGTACTTAATAAAATGTATAGGTAGGTACCTAGGTATTTTATTACATATATATATATATATATATATATATATATATATATATATATATATATATATATATATATATATATATATATATATATATATATATATATATATATATATATATATATATATATATATATATATATATATATATATATATATATATGCCATGAGGCCATTATCAATTGCAGAGAAAATTTTCTCGGTGATTAAAATCATTTTTCGGAAAATTCAGTCCCATATGTATTATGTAAATAGCATGAAATTTATGTATTTTTGTAAATAATAAAAAAAAAACAAATATTTCTCTTTTTTTTTTAAATAAAAAATAAGACTTATTTCGTATAATACAGATCATCCCAAGTGGAAGAATGTCTTCCACTTGGATGAGGAGAGAACCTTGTTAATGATAAGATTAGCTATGGCACAAAGTGAATAAAGTGATTTGTTATTCTAGTTCTTATTTTTATGAATCATCCAGCCCTTTGTCTCATGTTCATAATCTGATATTGGCTGATGTGTTATGCAGAATTACACTCTTAAGAATTGCCTATCTCAACATATATATATATATATATATATATATATATATATATATATATATATATATATATACATATATATATATATATATACATATTATTTTTTTTATAATGGGTAGAATTGGTGAATGTTACACGTGTGTAAAGTGATCACTTAAATCAGCCTATGACGGTCGTCAGCCCCGTAAATGCCCAGACCTCCATATTCTTCTTCATCTTTGATGAGATGTCAAAAAATAATATGAAAATAACTCCTGTAATTGGAGACAATCCAGATTTTGTGAACAAGTATTTGGACACACTCAAAATGTTATATATATATACATATATATATATATATATATATATATATATATATATATATATATATATATATATATACATATATATATATATACATATATATATATATATATATATATATATATATATATATATATATATATATATATATATATATATATATATATATATATATATATATATATATATATATATATATATATATATATGTTGAGATTCCACTTGGGATGATCTGTATTATACGAAATAAGTCTTATTTTTTATTTAAAAAAAAAAAGAGAAATATTTGTTTTTTTTTTATTATTTACAAAAATACATAAATTTCATGCTATTTACATAATACATATGGGACTGAATTTTCCGAAAAATGATTTTAATCACCGAGAAAATTTTCTCTGCAATTGATAATGGCCTCATGGCATGGTGCCCATTTTTTTTGTTTTTGTTTTATTTTTAAACCCTTATCCGCACCCTAATGGTGCATAGGGCACTGCATCATATAAATGCAGTGTTATCTTGATCGTTAACACATGAAGGAAAGGTGATAAGCCCTCTGCTTCAGGTACCAGTCCAGGGTAATATTGCATAAATATTAGCGAGAAAAAAAAAGTTTTTTTTTTTCTTACTGACAAAATAATCCCCTTTCTTTCCAGGTCAACAATTTAGATGACTATCCCGACCATGTGTGCTACCAGTGCGCCAGCACTCTGCTGGCCTTCCACGATCTCGTGGATTGTTGTACGCAAGCTAATATCACGCTAACAGCGCGTGTGCAGCTTGGTCAATCCAAGAAAACTTTTTCTAAGGTAGGTCGACTTTTTATTTTTGGCTCTGCGGATTTTTAGTACGTTAAATAGTAGCAATACTTTTTCTATGTCCAAATCTTTATATGCAATTACTGGATTAAACCATTAAGGGTTATTATTTTAAAAAAATCATAATATCTTAGGAGAGATAAAATGCTGTTAGGAAAGGAATATGATAAGTCTAGGCATTCTCGTGTCTTATGACCTGCCATCAACTGATTTATACACTGGTGTATACGCTTTGTGCGCTTTAACCCTCATGGAGTGAATGGTCGCTTGTACATTACTTAAATGCAGGGCTTTTTTTTTTAAACAAGAAAGAAACCAAGCTTGACGGAACTCATGTCAAGCTTTTTACTTTAAAAGAAAATGTATTCAAATATCATTTAAATGTTTATTACAATACCATATTTTATCATTTTGACGAATTATATAAATATAGATTGTAATTATGCAAGCACAAGCATTGTTTCGTCTAATTGATTTTGAAAATTTAAAAATGATTTAATTCTAGTTTCTGAAAGTGCTGTGTTGCATGTACACAATTACGACTTCTGAAAAATAATTATTTTTTCTTTTCTTTCTACAGGAATTAACCCAATCAAAAAATGATGCATCACAAATCAACAAAGAAAGGTTTGATACTTTTTTTATTACTTTATTCAAGTAAGAATTTCACATTATTACACGAGTACTTTATCGTAAAAACAGAATTTTGAAACTTCATTAATACTAAAGAAAATCATTTTGAACACTACTGAAGGTTGAAGCTATTGGACGATATAAGAAGAAATTGTGTATGAAGCACATTTAGCCCGATTTCAATGCGTCACATATCAACTTGTCTCAATTTTTTTTTTAACATTTCAAGCTTCATTTTGAATTATAACTACAGTATGTAGAACCTCGATTTTACATTCCTTATTTCTGGATTCTCCCCATTTTACACCGATAAATCAAATTCCGAAATAATTACTAAATGCGTTGCTTGGTATTGATGATTGATGATTAATTTAACCATTCCGGGAGTACAAAAATTGATGTCCGACTTTCTCTGGGGAGTGGGTTCTTTTTACATTAATTTAAAAAAAAAAATCAAGTCCATGTATTATGAAGATACTCTATTTCACAAAAATTGCACACAAAGGATTGTAAATTAGAAATATATTTTTTTTAAATTTCTCAAGTTTCGATCATGAATTCCATTTATGCTAATATTTTCCTTTTCCTCAGTTTTGCATCATTGTTTGACATTTCCCGCAAAGACAAAAAAGAGATTTTACTGTATTATCCTAAAATACTTTTCATTAATCTGTTAAAATGTGTGAAATTCTTACTTGATTATTTTCCTTTTGTGATTTATTGTCATTGTAAAAGATTTTTTAATTGGTAATTTGTAGTTTATTATACCCGACAGCCCCAAAGCAAAATCAATTTTTTTTTTGACATTTAACAATTCTACACGAGATTGTATTTTACTTTTGATGGTTTTTATTTTTTTGGTAATGGCCTATATGATATGTTTTTTTTTAATTGACATTCCAAGCTATGATAAACGGGATAGTTCCTAGTTCCGGGTAGATTATCCAAATCCAGTGATGGGTTGTTCATTTATTACGAGTGAACTGCACTTCAGGTAGCGAGTTAATTTGACAATTCGCCTCAACACTTTTCACCACGATTGTGCAATGAAAAGATTTTGCATTTCGAATAAAATTTGTTATTTCCAAATTTGTTGTAAAATATTTTTTCAAATAATGAATTATTCAACTTTTTCTGTCACATTATTATACGTTTTATACATAATCAGTATTGGAGGAACTAGAATTTAGCCAATTTTCAAATGTGATGATATTCAAATTATTGTTATAATTCATGAGCTTTTATTGTATATTTTAGTCTCGATAAATATTTTCTTTCGATAGGTATAGGTTTTAAAAAAATTTAATTAACCCCATATCACACCGGTTATTACAATAATTTAAGAAAACAGTTAGCATCCGAGGGTTAGATACTTGGTTTTACTTTTGGGCAGCTGTACTGAACAAGCCTTTGTCGGTTTTGAGTCACAAATATTTAACTATTTTCATTTTTGCATCAAATAAAAAATCTTTTACAATCCCGCTTAAATGTTTTGTATGCCTTTCTGAATAAGATCACTATGATTTGTTCCCCTGTTATCTGTGTCATGTTGAATATTATTGTATCATTTTCACCATCACTTCACATTGAGAGCTCTGACGATTACATTTTTATATTCTTTTACTCGTTAACAGATCGGTTGTGTCCTTATAAATAGTAGCTCTTTTAGCACTCGGGTCTGTATTGCGAGGTTAGTCGGGTATACGAGTTCCCATTGGTAAAGTTGTCAGTAGGAAGCGCATTGAAACGGAAATGTGAAGATGATCGGAACGGAGACCCACTACAGGGTTTGCTATTGTGGTTGCAGGTATTCCCATCCCGATGATGCTGGTTCAACACTCGCTGACTCCGACAGATCAAACGGTGTTGCTCTTAGTGTAATGCAATCAGATGGGAATAATTCTACCGCTAAAATATATTTTTGTAACCTCTGTCATTCTTTTACACTAAATAATGTGTCGGAGCACATCCGAACAATCCACCTTGAGGAGTTGGCTCACCGCCCGGTTGTGAATCACGCCGACTTATACTCTGTTCATTCTCTCACGATTACTTCGAATCTTCTTCGACAGCCTTTTTTGGCCAATATCCTTATTGATCTTGGTTCTTCCGACTGTAACGAGTATTCCGAAGACACAACTTTGTGTTTCTGTATTTTATGCAAATCGGAAATACCTTTTGTGGCTTCTGATTTCCAGAATAAATGTTTTCTGGACAATCGAGTTATCGACCCTCTTCAATTTCTAAAATCCAACTTTGTATATAAAGAGGAACCCGGCTGGTGTATATGTGCGGTATGTGCAAATAGACTAAACTTTATCGAAGGAAATGAACATTCGGTTTCCATAATGAAAGATACTAATAGCAAAGCGCAAATTGAAACGTTGCCGGGAATTATGGATGCTGAAAAACCGGTGTATCGCTGCGAGGCCTGTTTAAAAGTGTACAAAAGTCGTACGGCTCTTTTATACCACGAGCGCGTGCAACACGATAGACGCGGGGGGAAACAGTTTGTCTGTCACCAGTGCGGAATCACATTCGCCGCTCGTGTCTCGCGAGATGTGCACCAACGCATTCACTCCGGACTCCTCCCCTATAAGTGCGGCTTGTGCCCTAAAGCTTTTCGATCTAGCAACTCCCTCTTGTATCACACCGCGGTACACTCTGACGTGCGGAAACACCAGTGTGGGATTTGTCAGAAACGGTTTAGAAAGAAAAATCATCTCGACGAACACCTTAAATCTCATTACAGGAAAGGACAAGTTTAGCAAACGGGCTATTACTGAAAATACTAAATGTATATTAGCGTCAAAATGAAAGGACAAGAGTGTAATAGTGGCCTGTCTGTTCCAGGTCCACCTCTTGTCATCTTTCATTTAATGCATTTCTGGAAGCTCAGAAGGCATTACCGATCCCTCTCTTGGACGATCCATCGGTAGAACTTGACGATTCTAGAACACCCTTACTTCCGGTTTCTGTCTGCAATAAGAGAGTAACTCGAGCGGACACGATACGCTTGCGTCGCTCACGCTCAACCGCGCGCGAGAAACTTACTCCTTCCCACGCCAAGCGGTCGCGTAAACACACGGAAGATACGAGGCCCTCCGAAAGAACTCTGGACTCGGGCGCTCGGGAAGTAACCGATTGTGAATTTATTCAAGAGGAAGAGGTACCCGTGGAAATAAAAAGGGAAAACTCTCCGGAGTCATTCTGTAGCGGTAAAGATTTAGATTATATGGACCCTTCCGTCGATATAGAATTAAAGTGCCAAATTGTCAATTCTGATACGGAATCAAAAAAAGGAAAACACAAGACCAAAGTTCTCGATATAGAATGTGTGGAAAGATCTAAAGTTATCATCGACGGAAACACACTGTACAGGTGTGAAGAATGCGGAAGGAATTTACGTTCCCCGCACACGTACATTTTCCACATGAGAATACATTCGGGAGAGAAGCCGTGCGTGTGCCATCTGTGCGGCAAGCAGTTCCGCATCAACGCCGGGCTGCAGCGCCACCTGCGCGAGACGCACCACAAGATCAAGAGCCACGCGTGCCAGCAGTGCGGCGGGCTGTTTGCCAACCGGCAGAACCTGCTGCAGCACCTGCGCATCCACACGGGCGAGCGGCCCTACGTGTGCGCGCACTGCGGCAAGCGCTTCAAGCAGAGCGGCTCGCTGCACATCCACAGCCGCACGCACACGGACAGCTTCCCCTTCGCCTGCGCCAGCTGCGACGCCAAGTTCCGCTCGCGCGCGCAACTCACGCACCACACCTACAAGCACACGGGCGAGCGGCCCAACGTGTGCGAGCAGTGCGGCCGCGCCTTCCGCGTCAAGCACGAGCTCAACACGCACAAGCTCATCCACACCGACCACAAGCCCCACTCGTGCGCCGACTGCGGCCTGTCCTTCCGCCAGCGCAGGTACCTGCGCAACCACAGGAAGCGCACTCACTCCCGTCCCGCTGGAACTACCTAACCACTTAATGCTAGGGTTTTTTTTTTATAAAGTGTTTTAAAAAACATCAGGAACATTGGAACGCATTTAGTGCGCGAGCGTGACTCGTTCAAAAGTATGAAGCAGTTAACCAACTTCTCTATCTGGTGTATATTGAAATAATTTTTAGTTTTTATTATTTGAGAAACCCATTTTATAAATGATTTTGAGTAGTCAACGTAAAAAATATTAAACTTAAACATATTTTATTTAACAAGTATTTTATCTTGCTTATTTTATGTTTTTTTATTTTCATTTGATTGTTCAAATTTATCTCTCAAAATATGAACTCGTAATATGCAAACATACTCGACAGTATCGTAACTTTGAATATGGTAATTATTAATGTGTTTTTTTTCTGAGTTGGATGAATAATATCTACATTTAAATTTATTTATTTTTAAAGACGATCTATTAATAAAGAATGACTGAATATCTTCTGTATTTAAATCACATATGAACTTTTTGTTACATAAAACACATCTTATTAGTTAGAAATGACTTGTTTTGCTTCTCTGAAATGGCACTGTGGTTACCCTGACTGGAATGAAGTACTAAAGCGTAGTGATATTGGCAGGCGATTGGGTGTAATAGAGCACTTTGTTGCAGGTTCCGTCTCTCATTTCGCTCATTCCACCGACCTCGCGGGTGCCTCCCCCTCGCCGATGATGTTAAATTTGAGCCCGATTCTATTATCAAAGTGAACAACCCTTCCGATTTGCGAAACGACATGTTTCTATCGGATGACAATTTATTCCCCGCACAAGTGTTCGATTCCATCAAATTTGAAAATGACGATGACAATGACGACTGGATCTCTAATTCTATTCCCGATGAAAATGATAAATCTGACGATGAGCACTTTAGAAAGCAATATTCCACGCTGCGTAATGTACTCGCCAAATTACAAGACCACGTAGCAAAGTGTCACAATTTGCATCCTGTAAACAGTGCGTTTAAAGTGCCTCGTATTAATGATCCCAAAATTCTAGCCGAACTCGAATCGGTTAAAGTTATAGTCAACGGAAAAAACCATTATCAATGTATGTTCTGCAACAAGTCCTTCAAAGTAGCGTACCGGTTTCTGAGGCATAGGGTTGTACATGCTGAAAAGCAATTTTCTTGCGATATATGCGGCCGTAAATTTAGACTTAAAAACTATTTGGATTTGCACATAGAAAAGATGCACCCACCCCAAGATAGTTCCGGCACCGTAATGGATCTCTTTAGAAAGAAACCCCGAAAGTATTACGATTTCAAAGCCATGGAGGAAGTAAAAGTAGTGATAAATGGAGATACCTATTACCAGTGTAAAGTATGCGACATGAAATTTTCCCGAGCTTGTTATTACTACAGTCATATAACTGTTCATACGGGAGAAAAACGATTTGTTTGCGATTTTTGCGGGCATAGTTTTCGTCTTCTTTCCATACTGAGAAACCATATTCGCACCGCTCACACTAAAATCAAAAGGTTCTCTTGCGACGTGTGCCATCGGAAGTTTGCGGCCAAGAACACCATGATAGAGCACCAGCGCTTGCATTCGGGCGAGAAGCCCCTCGTGTGTCCCAAGTGCGGCAAGACCTTCAAGCAGAGACCCGCACTGTACCACCATCTCAAGGTGCACAGCGATCACTTCCCCTTCCCTTGCACCATCTGCAAGTCCAAGTTCCGAACCTCATCTCGGTTCAAGTATCACATGATGATTCACAACAATGTCAACGCCTTCTCCTGCGACATCTGCAAGACCACCTTTCCCCTGAAGAGTTACCTCAAACGCCACATGTATAGTCATTCTGACGAGAGACCTCACACGTGTCCCAAATGTAACAAATCCTATCGCCACTCTAAGAATTTAAACGTTCACTCTAAAAACTGCCAAAAAATCAATATGTTTTAGTATTCATAGTCTCACGATCCGTGTATTATAATGCTTTATCGAATAATGTACAGTGATATTAGAATAAGTTGTAACGGTTTCTATCGATTAGGAAAGCATTACAAATAAAATTAACTGAATAAAATACTAATCTTTCATTCTTGGACTCGTCCACTGACCGATGTACGGAGAATTATGTTGAAGGGACGCGGTGTAATAGAGCAATTTGTTGCAGGTACAGCCTGTCATTTCGCTCATTCCACCGACCTCCCGAGGTGGCCGCAACTCCCCTGGCCGCCGATCGCCATTACTCTGAAGTTAAAGTTGAACCCCACCCTAGTAGTATTCAGAGGCACGCCACTTTGCCTTTCCCAACCCACAATTACTTGCTAACTATGGACGAGACTCCTTTTGAGTTTTCTTCGCAAGCATTTTACCACAATGCCGATGAAGCCATTTCCAATTCCATACCCGCCGACAGCGACGACAAGTCCCAGTGCGAACAGTTCAAAAGGGATTATTCTTCCCTGCAAAATATTGTCACCAAATTGCAGGAACATGTAGCCGCATGTCATAGATTCACTTCCAAGTTTCACAAAATTAAAAAGAGGACGCCTCGTATCTACGACGCTCCCACAACGCAAGAACTCGAGAATGCTAAAATCTTAGTAGATGGAAAGGTTCAATACCAGTGTCCTATTTGCAGTAGGTATTTCCCCAGAACTAACAGATACTTGATCCATAAAACTGTGCATTCTTCTCAATTGTACCCCTGCGAGATTTGCGGTCGAAAATTTAGGGTGCACGGATACTTAAAGAACCATATGAGAAAAATACACTCCTTGAGAAATAACCAAGAATTGGCCGAGTATCAACGTTTGCATCCGAAAACGGATATGACCAATAAAGGTATCGATCAAGGAAAATCCGGGAGGAAGTTCTTCGACTATAAAGCTATCGACAAGGTAAAGGTGATTATCAACGGCGAGGTTTTCTACCAGTGCAAGATATGCAACATGAAACTGTCCAGAGTCAGTTACTATCTCAACCACATCTCCGTGCACACGGGGGAAAAGCGATTCGTCTGTCATCTGTGCGGAAGGCGCTTCCGCCTCAACACCATGCTGCGCGTCCACTTGCGCGTGACGCACGAGAATATCAAGAACTTCAGCTGCGACGTGTGCGGACAGAAGTTCGGCACCAAAAACAACCTGGTGGAGCACCGGCGCATCCACTCGGGCGAACGCCCGCACGTGTGCGCCAAGTGCGGCAAGCGGTTCAAGCAGAAGTCCGCGCTCTACATCCACAACCGCACCCACACGGACCACTATCCCTTCGCGTGCGTGCAGTGCGACTCCAAGTTCCGCATCCAGTCGCAACTCAACTACCACATGATCAAGCACACGGGCGAGAAGCCCTTCTCCTGCGAGATGTGCGGCAAGGCCTTCCCCCTCAAGTGCCATCTCAACCATCACATGAGGATTCACACCGAGATCAGGCCCTATCCTTGCTCCCTATGCGGGAAAGCCTTCCGGCATTCCAGCAATCTGAAAGTTCACTTGAAGAACTGTCATAAAATGGACTATTGAGACTACTTTATACAAATCAACTACAATAAATGCATCTTTTCTGTTTTAAGAAATTTCCTTACTCCAATTCATACATTGCACTTAAATTTAATAGTACTTCAACTTGTCAGCCACGTTATAATGTTTTCTATAGAAAGTCCAACTGAATTGTTATATCTTACTACGGTACTTTTTTTATTCAATTTTATATTATTAAACACGTAATTTCGAAATAAGCTTCTACATATGTAAAAATTATTTCTTAAACATTATAATTAAACGAGTGATTATGACGGATTCCATTAAACATATTAAAAAAAATGCATTTAAAGGGCCGCATCAGTCATCATTGATGTGAAAGTTTTTCTTTGATTCTTTTTGCATTTTTATCCAGCTAAAACTGGAAACATACATGCCATACTGTTGTTTGCCTTCAAGAAACGCAAGAAGAGGCTTCTAACTCCCGCTTCTACGACATTAGTCGATGTGTGAGGGATCTATGTGACAAAAAGGGGCGGAATGAACAGTTTGACGATGAAGTTTATAAGGCGATACGGTGTAATAGAGCAATTTGTTGCAGGTACTGCCTGTCATTTCGCTCATTCCACCGAGCTCCCAGGGCCCCCCCCCGGGCGGCCGGGCCCCCCTCTCCCCTCGGCGCTGAAGTTAAACTCGAACCCGATCCTATCGCCCGGAGGCACCATACCTCCACTTTCCAAAGTCACGCGCACTTCTTTATGGATGAAACCTTATTTCCTACACAATCTTACAATTATCCCGACGATAATGCCAACCATGTTGACGATGACGATGACGACGATGATGATTACGACGACGATGACAATATAAAATTATCCTTTATTACTAAAACTGTATCCGAGCCCTTGAAAGGCGAAGATAAACCCCCGGACGAGGAGCCGGGGAAGCGAGTAGAGCTGTTGAGAAGCATCGTGGGCAGACTGAAGGAACACGTTTCCGAGTGCCACAAATCCCGCTCCAAGTACAGTGTGGTGAAGCGCAAGCCTCCGCGCGTCCACGACTCGCAAACCCTGGCTGAGCTCGAGAATGTCAAAGTCAAAGTTGGCGGCAAAATCCAATACCGGTGTAACGTGTGCGACAAAGCCTTTCCCAGAGCCAATAATTTCCTCAGGCACAAGATCATACATTCGGAGAAGCTGTTTCCTTGCGAGATTTGCGGCCGCAAGTTCAGAATACAGGGTTATTTAAAGAATCACATGAAAAAGATCCATTCCATAGAGAGTAAGCAAGATTTGCTAACCTATCAATTGTCGCATCCGGAATCCGAATCGACCGATAATAAGAATGAGGAAACGAAATCGGGCGGTCGTAAGTTCTTCGATTATAACGCTATCGAAAGGGTCAAAGTGATCATTAACGGAGAAGTATTTTACCAATGCGAGTACTGCGGCAAGAAGCTATCCCGAGTTAGGTATTACCTGAACCACATAACCGTACATACGGGGGAAAAGAAGTTTATCTGTCACCATTGCGGTAGGAGCTTCCGCTTGGTCACCATGCTGCGTGTGCACATGCGAGTGACGCACGAGAACATCAAGGACTTTGGGTGCGACGTGTGTCCCCGCAAGTTCGGCACCAAGAACAACCTGCTGGAGCACCAGCACATTCACACCGGGGAGCGGCCGTACGTGTGCTCCAAGTGCGGCAAGAGGTTCAAGCAGAAGTCCGCCTTGTACATACACAACCGCAGCCACACGGACTACTTCCCCTTCAAGTGCCCGCAGTGCGAGGCCAAGTTCCGCATCCAGTCGCAGCTCAACTACCACATGATCAAGCACACGGGCGAGACTCCCTTCTCCTGCGACTTCTGCGGGAAGGCCTTCCCCGCCCGTTGCCACTTGAACCAGCACCGCAAGTGCCATTTGGAAATCAGACCCTACCCGTGTAGGATATGCGATAAAGCCTTCCGTTATCGAAACAATTTGAACGTTCACTTGAAGAATTGCCATAAAATGTAGTCGGAATACTATATTTGTTGACAAACTCCACTCAACTTGAACTGCCCCGCAAACGCTATTTGGAAATCAGAGCCTACCCCTGTAGGATATATGATAAAGCCTTCCATTAACGAAAAAATTTCATGTTCACTTGAAGAATTGCCATAAAATGTAGTTGGAAAACTCTATTTCTTGACAAACTCCATTAAACTCGAACCGGCATTCTAAATATCATCTGAAAATCAGACCCTACTCGTTTAGGATATCGCTCACTCCTTTCAACTACGTCACATATAAAAAACTTGATTTTTTAGAAGATCGTTTTTAAAGTTTAAGAATATGATGAAATGTATTAAAAATAAATATCAAATCACTTATTGAACTTTTTAATGTGCAACAGATCTTTTTAGGTAAAACCTGAATGTTTTTTCTCCATTTAAAAAATATTTAATATATTTTTTTTTATAATTAAACAGTACCTTTTCATCAAAATGAAAAACAACACTTTCTGCCCTGTGTTTAAAATGTGCCGCTTTTCCTGGGATATAGTACATTTTCTAGGCATTCCAAAAACATGCACAACTGAAAATTAACGATTTTTGATACATTTTTTTTTTTAAAGGAGTGAGCGATTCAATCCATTAAATATATTCCGTTATCGAAGCAATTTGAATGTCCACTTGAAAAATTGCCATAAAATGTAGTTGGTATACATTATTTGTTTGAACAACTAGTGTATTATTTTAATGACGATTTCTACTTTTATTTCTTTGAATTTTTATTTTTATAGTGCTTCACTGTAATTTCAGTATATTAAAATTACAGTATTAATAATGCGACCCTGATAAACAACGTTTTATTATTATATATAAGCGAACGCTTATAAATAATAAAAAAAAACATAGAAATAGGTAAAAAAAAATATATCAGTTGAATTTAAAAAAATTATATGTACTAAAATATTCACAATAAATGCCTTATTTCATCCCACGGTATAGAACAACGCATAAAAGTCTACATTAGAATAATCATTAGTTTGGAGGTGTTGTATACAAAAGCATTTTAACATTTTATCTTTTATATAAATATAGTTTATGAAATATGTATAAGAAATAGATTTATTTATATTTAAATTTTGTGCAATTGGTCCATTAAAGATATTATATTCATTAGCATTGTACATATTTTCTATGAAGAAATACATTTTTTATAAAATATTTTTAGTTTTCTTTTTATAAAAATGAATTTTTGAAACGCTGTTTTCTTATTGCTCCGACTTCAGTCTGCTCTGGCGAATCCAGAGTTGATTCCATCCTTTATCCCTACCAACATGATATAAAGCGATACGACTCCACTACTTGTTCTTTTATTACACACTAGATACGGACAAATAGTACAGAGAGAGGGTGTAATGGAGCCATTTGTTGCAGGTACGACCTGCCATTTGGCTCTTACCACCGAACTCGAAGGTGCCCTCCCCGAGCGCCCCCCTCTCCCCTCGGCAGTGGGATTAAATTTGAACCCATTTCTGATATAGAAGCGAAAAATTGTAAGCATTTCTTAATGGACGACCACTTGTTTCATTCGGAAGACTACCATTCCGATGACTACAGCGACTATGATGGAAAGCACGATGTCAAATCTGGAGAAAAATCCCTGAAAAAACAATATTCATTATTGAAAACTGTCGTAGAACGACTCCAAGAACACGTGACCAAATCGCACGACACTTCTCGTGCAGAGGTTAGCGGTAGTAGCGAAGATGACGAGGACAACGAGCCTTTGTCTACGTTTGTTACCGCAGGTCGCGAAAACGAATCCAGGAGTCTGAACGCTTTCAGTTTCCCGTGCACACGATGCGCATTCGTAGGGATTAACCAAGGCGATCTGGAAGCGCACACTGGAAAGGCGCACCGCGAGTTGCCTCATCTGTTCACGAGGAGTAGCAGACGTCTCTACGATCCGCAAACCAAGCTAGAGTTAAACAATGCTAAAGTCAGAGTGAATGGGAAGATCCAGTACCAGTGTAAGGTGTGCAAACGGTATTTAACGAGCGCATACAGTTACGTAATTCACAAGACGATACATTCGGGGCAGAAGTTATTTTCTTGCGATATTTGCGGCCGAAAATTTAGACTGCTCGGCTTTTTAAAGAACCATATGAGACACATCCATTCGGCAACGAGTAAACGTGACTCGACATACCATAATTCACCCGATGAAGACACGCATTCCTCGGGTGACGTGCGGAAAAATGGCCGTAATTATCTAGATTACAGGGCTATAGAAAAGGCAAAAGTCACTATAGACGGCGTCATTTATTACGAATGCGAGGTGTGCGGTAAGAGACTGACGAGGCTCAACTATTACATCAGTCACAGGAGCATACATACGGGGGAAAAGAAATGCATCTGCCATCTGTGCGGGAAGCGGTTCCGCCTCGCCTCCATGCTGCAAGTGCACCTGAAGCTGACGCACCAGCGCATCAAGAGCCACGCCTGCGACGTGTGCCAGCGCTCCTTCGGCACCAGCACCAACCTGCTGGAGCACCGGCGCACGCACACGGGCGAGCGCCCGCACGCCTGCGCGCTGTGCGGTAAGCGATTCAAGCAGCGCTCCGCCCTCTTCGTGCACGGCCGCACGCACTCGGACCACTTCCCCTTCCCCTGCGCGCACTGCCACGCCAAGTTCAAGATCCAGTCGCTGCTCAACTACCACATGGTCAAGCACACGGGAGAGACTCCCCACCCGTGCCGCCAATGCGACAAGTCCTTCGCCATCAAGTCCCAGCTGAACCAACACATGAAGATTCATTCCGACGGCCGGCCCTACTGCTGCACGCAGTGCGATAAAACTTTCCGCCATAACAAAAATCTCAAAGTTCATCTGAAAAATTGTCACAAAATGTAATCTTGCGGAGAAGCTGTTTTATACAAATCTTACAATAAATAATTGGATTCTCTCCGTGTATGTATTTTTATTTAAAGAGAGCGGTACATACGGAGCGTAGTTTGCACCAAGACACCTTTCTCCGTCCCGATGGACTGTAGGTGTAGACTTTGTCCGCACGAGCGACTCTGACATAGCTTTTCCCGACTCGGTTTATTAATTTATAACGAGCGCAGTAACTTCTCGGCTGATTTTTAGAAATATAATCGTATTATTTTCTGTTTTGTCGGGTTATGTTATCTGCATGCAAATTTCAAAAGTGAAGTTATTCGACTTGGAATTTTGTGTATAGAATATTTGTTGTTGATAGTTGCAAAAACCGTGGTTACTAATTGTAGATCAACTTGATGTAGATACTTGTAATTCAGAAATCAGCATAGTGTGATTGGCATCCTTTCTTCCAGATTACTGCTCGGAAGACTGCGTCCAGACTCCACCGAACAGTCTACAAAACGCAAGAAACCCTTGTTAGCGTCGCGCAACTCCGAACGAATACGCGCTAAATCCCCAAAACCACTCAAACTTGTTCACAAATGCTCATTCTGTTATCGCTCTTTTAGATCCAACGATTTGCTAACTAAACACCTCATAGATACTCACGCCGATTTGCTCTTTGAATGCGATGTTTGCGGATCGTACTTAGATCGAAAAGAACTAATTCCCCACATGTCCAAGCATGCGGAACAGTATTCCGAGGCCTCCCATCGGAGACGAGAACAGAATCACGACCGCACGCCGGTTAACAGCGCCACCGCTCAAACTCTGGAAGAAAGGGTAGAAGGGAACGACGACGCCTTTTCAATATCCAGTCACTCTAAAGACAGATTCGATCCCATTCCCGACTCAGTTTTTGAAGCTATCAAAGATCCGGATGAAGCCAGCGATTCTGCTGGCAAAAAACAGCCCAAGCCCTTGGAGTTTTCTAACCCTTTGAATACCAACAACGACGCCGCAACCTCCATTATCATAAATATGAAGTTGGAGAAGCCCCTAAAAACAGGTTCGAGTCGCATCATATGCCCTATTTGCTCGAAAGATTTCAGGTTGTCCTCCAGCTACTACTATCACAAGAAGCACTTCCACGAAGGAGTGAAGGAACACACGTGCAACGTGTGCGGACGGAACTTTGCGGTGAAGAGCGCCCTCACGGCGCACCTCACTCTGCACACGGGAGACAAGCCCTACTCGTGTCCGCAGTGCTCCAAGAAGTTCCGCTCCAAGGCCAGCGTGTACATCCACTACAAGAACATCCACTGCGAGACCAAGAAGTTCGAGTGCACGACGTGCAAGCGCTCCTTCCGCTGGAAGCAGAAGTTGCTGCGCCACATCGCTAGTCATACCAAGGAGAAGAAGTACTTCTGCTCCCAGTGCAACAAGGGTTTCGCCGTCAAGTACGATCTCACCAGACACGCCAAACTGCACAACGACCACGAAAAGCACGTCTGTAACAAGTGCGGAGTCACCTTCTCGCAAATTAGGTACCTCAAGATCCACACCAAAAGAAAACATTCCACCGTCTAGTGCTCTTACCTTTTAAGTAGTGTCAATTAATACAAACAATTTGTGGAATGCAAATGTTTCTTAATATTTGTGTAACCATTTTTTTTTAATTAAATGTTTTTTCCAAATAATATTTTCATCTTTTTTTATATTCTATGTGAATTCTGAAATGCTGTTTCAGTCTATATTATATTTGACCAAAATGTTTGAACGAAATGCGGTTGGCAGAGTACCCGTGTTGGGATGTTCCTGTTCCTTAATTATTGGTTTAGATAGTCCTATTGGCCCGCTCGTATTCTATATCGGAGGGAAGTTAATATGTCGCACCCGTTGATGAATGAAGGTAATGCTTTAGCTCAATATTATCAATTGCCGGGGATAATTTAGAACTTAGCTCCATTACGAATAGTTTTATTAATGCTAAATACTGACCTTATAAAAATATGTAAATCTGACAAGTGACCACCTAACGAAGTAAAATAATAATTGCGATAGTTTAACGTCGCTAAATACATACTTATAAAACAATCACTATGAGTTACTCAACATCAATCTGTTGCCCACTTTGCAGATACCAAGAATGTGGGAGACAGACTGTAAAGAGGAAGCTGGAGGTTGACCGCAAGCAAGATTCCGTAAAGATAGAATTAGAGCCGGGGATTAAAAAGGAAACAAAGGCGCCCAACTTGATCACTTTCCAGACCAAAAGGAAGGCTCCCAGTAGCCTCCGGAATCACTGTCGCTTGTCGGGTCCCGAGCTCCGAGACCTCATGGGCCGCAAGGATAGCGTGGTCACTTGCCACTTGTGCGCCAAGAGCTTCGTCAACGGGCTGCAGCTGCACAACCACGTGCCCAAGTGCTCGGAGCTGGTGTGCGCCAAGTGCAAGGTGAAGTTCTCCACCAAGGCCCTGCTGGAGAGCCACCAGCAGATGTGCGCCATCTTCGCTTGCCAGCACTGTCCCAAGCGCTTCATCAGCGCCGACACCCTGGCCTCGCACCAGCTCAGCAAGCACGCCACATCCCGCTGCGAGTACTGCTCCTCTCGCTTCGCCTCCGACGCCCAGTGCTACGTCCACAAAACCGACTATCACAACTTCAACTGCGAAGTGTGTCTCAAGGTGTTCTTGCACACCATCGACAAGATGAAAACTAAGCTCGCCAAATCCAACGGAAAAATCGTTTGCGACTTGTGCGATATGAATAACGTTTTCTGTACAACAGAAACTCAAAATGCACTCCAAGCAGATGGACCTAACATTAAGATGGAAGTAGTCGACAGCAATGCATTTCCCATAAAATTGGAAATAAACAGGCCTATGGAAGATGAGGTGACGCACGAGGATGCGATGTATGCGGTTCTCCCAGAAGGCGGTCCCTTCCAAGACGGAGAGGAAGCCAACATGCAATATCAGTGCTGTTATTGTAAAGGAATATACGATTCCTTCAATGATCTGAATAACCACTTGATCGACTCGCATAATTTGCAGCTTCAGGAGCTGTCTACGGACTCCCAAGTAGAGAAGGAAGTGTACACCAACGGGCTGGAAAAATTTGAAAGTAAAATTGACGAGTTATTCGATACGGCGATACCGCTTTTAGATTTTGAACACCAAAATCAATATTTGTGTATAGTTTGCAATAAAGTTTTCAAGTCTTCTATTACTTATCGGAAACACACCAATCGTACCCATAAACTGAGTCTGTTATTTAGTTCGGATAACAAATACCATTGCCCGCACTGCAGAGTGGACCGCAGTTCCCTGCGGGACTTGAACAAGCACTTGTACTCCCGACACGAGACCAACATCAAGTGCGAACACTGCGACGGGATGTTCCTCACCAAGCGAGAAAAGAAGATCCACATTCTGAACCACCATCCCGATCAACCCGCCTTCAGCTGCTTGGACTGTCCCCAGAAGTTCAGTTTGCAAAATGAACTCAGGCAGCACTGCTCTTGGCATTGGTTTCACGAAATCATCGACTGCGTAGATTGCAATAAGAAAATCAAGGGGAAAAAGAAGTTCAAAATTCACGCTAATTATCATAAACTTCGAAATCAAGGGGAGAAGGAAATAGCTTGTCCGGAGTGCGGCAAGCAACTGTCGTCCAAGTCCAGTCTCCAGGCCCATCTGCGCTACGTGCATCGGGGCGGCAACGAGGAGACGGTGCTGTGCGGAGACTGCGGGCTGCTGGTGAAGGTGAGGCGCTTCAACCGGCACCAGGAGCGCATGCACAGCCAGGGCAACCTGTTCCGCTGCCACATCTGCTCGCGCGCCTTCTTCGCCAAGGAGCTGCTGCGCCAGCACATGGACACGCACATCGACGGGCGGCCGCACGAGTGCGACCAGTGCCCGGCCGCCTTCAAGCAGGTGCGCAACCTGCGCATGCACAAGCGCAACTACCACTCGGACAGCAACACCTCCTGCAAGCTGTGCAACATGGAGTTCGGCGCGCCCGAGGAGTACGCGGCGCACCGGCTGGCCTACCACAAGCGCACGCCGCGCCCGCTCAAGCTGGAGGCGGAGGAGGGCTTCCGCTGCCCGCTGTGCCCCAAGGTGCTCAAGTCCAGCCGCGCCGTGGCCACGCACCGGCGCGTGGCGCACGAGAAGCACCTGCACGTCAAGTGCGACCTGTGCCACCTCGAGTTCCCCTTCATCCGCCAGCTGCAGAGCCACATGACCAGCCACACGGAGCCCAAGCCCGACCTGAGCTGCGGCTTCTGCCACCGCTCCTTCACCACGCTCGGCTCGCTCAACAGCCACATCAAGTGGGTGCACGTGGGCGAGCGCAACTTCCCCTGCTCCTACTGCCCCGCCAAGTTCAAGCGCAAGGACGCGCAGATCGTGCACGAGCGCACGCACACGGACGAGCGGCCCTACTCGTGCGGCGTGTGCCAGCGCCGCTTCCGCCAGCGCACCGACTGCAAGCGCCACGAGGCCAAGCACAGCATGCCGGGCTTCCGCTACAACAAGCCGCACCGCATGCGCCCGCGCGCCAACCCCGAGGTGGTCATAGAGGAGGTGGTCGAGGAGCCCGAGGGGCCGCTGCTGCTCGTGCCAGGCGAGGACACGCAGGCGGCCGCCTTCCTCAGCTACATCGTTCAAAACTAGCGCTACACCGACACTGCTAATTTAATATATACCTATTTACACCTTTCTTACAAGCAAATTTTAATATTTATGAAAATATCAATTTTTTAGCATTATTTTTCTGACCCAGTCGAGTTGAAATTATTATTAAATGATCAAATAATTTCTCATGCGAGTTATACATTCTCTTTCTTCACCTATTGTATGTGGGTAATATTTAGTCCTTTTTCAGTGACTGCGTAATTTGGTGATGAATTTATGGCAAAAAAAATACTTTTTTTTTTACGATTTAAAGGTTTTTATTAGTTTGTTTTACGTTTGTAGATATTTTTAAATGTCAATAAACTATAGATTGGTAATGGAAGTTATTTTATTTAAATTTTGTTGCATTCAAAGAGGCAATATCCCTTTCTGTGTGTAATCAATACCCGTGTTGCGGTCCTTACATGTATCGTGAACAGTATACAAACTCTTCTCTAGCGAGGATTCTCTTCTCTATGAAGTGTCGGAAAAAATAAATGGGAATCTAATGGCGTAAAGATATAAACCTGTTGTGTTGGAAGGATTACAATTGGATAGAAAAAATGTGGATGAATTGGGAACGAAGATGGAATTCCACATTACCACCAGTGCGCACAGTGTCAAATTTTAGCTTGATTCTGAGGTTCCTAAAGCATGTGACGGAGTGGCGATCCCAGCAGTCGGGGAGCTTCCAGTGCTTCAATTGCGCTATTTTCAGAGCACGCTAACTATTTTGTAATGTATGGTTGCACGGCTGAAAACAGAAGCGACTGTGAGCTTTGTTAAAAAAATTCAGATGCCATCTATGCAAAAAATCCTTCAAAACATCTTCATTAACACACATATATTATTTACAACATTTTGAGTGTGTCCAAATACTTGTTCACAAAATCTGGATTATCTCCAATTACAGGAGTTATTTTCATATTATTTTTTGACATCTCATCAAAGATGAAGAAGAATATGGAAGTCTGGGCATTTACAGGGCTGACGACCATCATAAGCTGGTTTAAGTGATCACTTTATAATGGGTAGAATTGGTGAATGTTACACGTGTGTAAAGTGGTCACTTAAACCAGCCTATGACGGTCGTCAGCCCCGTAAGTGCCCAGACTTCCATATTCTTCTTCATCTTTGATGAGATGTCAAAAAATAATACACATATATTATAGTGTTATATATTTAACAAAATCATTTGCAAGATGTATGTTCTCAAGTTAGAGTCGAGGATGGTGTTTCGTTTCACGAATGACAAAATATTAAACAAAGATCCTCTAATGATTCCCTACAATGGAGAGGCAAACACCGGTTCTCTCTCGGCAAACTCAGATCAGGGTGGAGTTTCTTATGTGCGACTAGTATATTTGCCTTTGCTTTGGGATTGGGAACTTCTCCCACCGTCAATTAGTCGGATATCACAACCGTCACGGAATATATTTTCATGTACTCAATGTAGTAGTATTTTAAAAAATTCAGTATAACTCGCTAATGACTCAAAACTCAACATGGAAAGTTTTGGTGTCTGATAACATTGTGCAATTTCAATCTTAAATTCATATTGGTGTGGTAAATTGGCAGGCCTCAATTATTTATTTCTTCTCCTTCAAACCCTTATCCGCACCCCAATGGTGCATAGGGCACTGCATCATATAAACGCAGTGTTATCTTGATCGTTAACACATGAAGGAAAGGTGATCAACTCTCCGCTTCAGGTACCAGTCCTGGGTAATATTGAATAAATATTAGAGTGAAAAATCACTTTTATTTATTTGACCCCCCCCCTGGGAATCGAACCCGGGACCTCCAGAGTGGTAGCCGAGCGCGCTGACCATTGCACTACGGAGGCGGACTTATTTATTTACGTCGCTTATAATGTGTAAGGTTTATATTTCATCAGAAAGATCAGTTAAGGTATGGAGGAATAAGTCAGCTGTGCCCATATTATTAAGGATGTAAACTTACACTATTAATATGTGCATTGCCGACACCGCGTGAGACGCGTTGACGGTTAACATGACCGCCGCGAGCCAGCAATGAACGTGTTAAGGAACTTAAGCTGTGATGAGTAAACCGTAAAAAACTCATTCTGTACCACTTGAAGAGTGTTTTCCGCTTTGGTTTAACTAACCATCACGCCGCATTCCGCAAGGGTAGGCATAGATAATCAAACGCCACACCACTTTGTCTTTGCAAACATTCTTCGCCTCTTCTACATTCATGCATCTCCTCATACATACCTGACGATTATTACGACTCCTGACCTGGCCGCTTTCAAGTATTTGACATACCCGAATGTGCCAAGTTTTCCTTATGTTACCGATAATCTTTGACAGACTGACTACCGTCTCTTCTGTATCGCGTAGATTCTCAGTCTTCTGTTGTACCTCCAGTTGGAGCTGTTGCTGTACTTGTCATTCTGAATAGAGTAAGTTCCGCACGTATGGAAACCTGCCAAAGGATAATAAGCAGTTGTTGGAATTTTACGACATAACAATTTATTGCAAATTTCAGGTTTCAAGATGACACACTCCAAGATAATAAACGATTCACTTTGGTGGATGAAGACGGATTGGATATCAAACTTTCTACATATGTATCATCGAAACTGCTAACTCTCGCTAACAAGGGAGACTTTCACACTTGTTTCAAATGCCACAGAATATTTTGTCACCCGGTTTCGTACGTGGCGCACGTACAGCGTTGTAAGAACAAGACGCAAATGTGTCGCGAGTGTAAAGTGCACTTTCCGTCCAGGGAATTGCTGCTGAAACATCTTCAGTCTTGTATAAAGTTTTACTGTTGGCACTGCAAGAAGCAGTTTGTCAACAAGGGTTCGTTGAAAGTTCACTTTTTGAGTAAGCACTTCCAAGACAATAATATCTTCCGAGATAGTAAGCATGATTTTACCTGCGAACTTTGTTCCGTGATATTTTACGATTCCTTGCCAAATATTAATGAAGATTATTCAAAGTACAAAAACATAATTTGCGCCATTTGCAAAGAAGTAAAGAGATGCGCTTTACAAGTCACTTTAAAAGGTACAAATTCAAAACCGATGATGGTAATTACGCCTATGTCATATCTGACTCTACCGAGTTCCGGTGTCAACGATGAACCCCCGACGGGACCCCTGAGTCCAAATACGGAGGTATCTCGTATAAATATAAACTCCAATAAAATTCGGAAAAAAAGATCTAAACGCACGATAAATACAGATACACTTAATGAGAATGTTTCTGCGGACTCTAATGCCTTATTAGTACATGAACACAAGATAGACGCGTTGTTCAATTTAGAGGCGAAGAAAATACATATCACTAAAAGCACTTGCTTCATTTGCGACAAGCCAAAAACATTCAAATCCTCGCAATATCTCAAGGACCATATGACTAGAAGCCATTCTCTACCTCAAATCTTTAATATTCCTAAAGCCCTGTCGTGCGGATATTGTAAAGTGAAAGAGTCCTCGTTACGGGAGATCGGTCATCACTTTTACAATTGTCACATTGCATTTATAAAGTGTAAACATTGCGATTCCTTGTTTTACAACAAGGACGCCAGGAATGCTCACACTAAGAAAGTGCATTCTGACACTGTAAAGGTGTGCTATTATTGTCCATTCATATTTTCCAACATTTCTTTTCAAGAGAGAAAAGAACACAACGCTTGGCACGCGCTAAAGGAATACGTCAAGTGTGACAAGTGCACTAAAATCATCATCGGGAGAAACAAAATGAGAACTCATCAGCGAGCCCACAGGCTGAAAGTTGAAGAGCCTCAACTTTGCGTTCACTGTGGAAAAATGGTGAAATATTTACATTCTCATATCAGTCTCAAACACAAGAAACTGACGAGGCTCTGCCTTTCTTGCGGGAAACTCGTTTCGATCGTCAATTACTACGCCCACTTGAATACTAATAGGTGTCGCCCTCCCCTCCGCAAACTGCCCAAACCCATGGCTTGCTCGTACTGCGACAAAATATTTAAAACTTCCAAGAACGCATTTCAGCATCGTAGAATCGTTCACGAGAAACATCTGTTTTTGCCTTGCAAGTATTGTCCGAGAACTTTTCCTTTCTCTTACGAAGTCACCAAACATATCGCAAAATGTCATCCGGAATACGCAACCGAACTCCCTCCTCCGTCGGTTCGTAGTTTATCCGAAAAATCACCGCAAAAGCTCCCGCTGACAAAAATACATCCTGCGTTTTCGTGTCCTCAGTGCGACGTGTTCTTCAAAACCGAAGTACAACTCGCCAATCATTTGAGGATCGAGCACGATATAGTAGAACGAAAGTTCAAGTGCCAGCATTGTCCCAACGCATTCGTGAGGAAGGACGCCCTGGAGTGTCACATGCGCATACACACGGACGAGCGCCCCTACTCGTGCAGCGTGTGCGGACAGCGCTTCCGGCAGGCGGGCGATTGCAAGCGCCACCAAGAGAGGCACGGTATCGCCGTCGCGCCTTCTAGAGACAAGCACGTGCGCAAGAAGAGACACGGTGGAAAGGTGTCCAGCCATACTTACTATCGCGATATGCCCGATCTAGAAATTAAATAAAAGATACTATACTAAAAAACTACACCTTAACTGGTTTATTGATTTTTAATTTTAATTTCACTTGGTAAATACCACTTTTTCTTAAAATCTATTATGACACATGTTTCCATGCATTCACCATTTTCATCTGTATTCATTCCTTATATCATTTTCAAACCGGTGTTACAAATACGTGTCACAATAGATTTTTAGAAATAGTAGTATTTATCAATGAAAATTAAATTAAAAATAGATATATATTTACTACCAAGAAGTGAAAGCCAAATCAATTAATGGATTATTGATGTTTTTGGCTTAAAAAAAAATATGCCGAAGCAAAATGATCATTTTAGTTTTTTAATTTATCAACAATTACAATACCTTTATTAATATTAATGTAACTGTTGTGTAAAATATTGAACAGTTAAGTTATGCGTAAAGATATAAACTTCTTCGGTTTTCACAGCCGTTCAAATGCTGTGCATGTACTGACAAATGCGCAAAAGATAACTGGGTAAGATGACACAAAATACAAACACACCTGCCCTGATGATGGATGCTCCGATGCGGTCCACAATGTGCTTTAAGAAACTCTAATGGCATAACTCTTATTAGCATGAGAAAATAATACATATTTGAGTTACATTATTTGAATTCAGTTACGGACTTTGAGTTCGTTTGGCAATAATGCAAAAAAAAAATCCGTGCAGTTGATTCCCTTTCACACTATGAAATGCAAATGAACCAGGTCCGTACTGTAAAAAGTGTTATGCACGTACTGAATTGAATGTGATCCCAATAGAGAACGCATATCTCAAGTGCGTAGGGCGATCCATAATAGTACTTCATGTAACAAAACTCTCCGAAGAAAAGAAAAAAAAATAGTAAAATACAACTCTTGACAAGTTTATTAATAAAATATAATTTTTATTCAATATGTACTTCGTAGTACTTTTTTATAAAAACAAATTATAATGTACAATTTTTGGTGTTTTAAAAAAAAAATTATCCCTCTACTTTTGAATATTTAACTTTCGCACACATTTTCAGGAACCAATCATGTGCGAAAGTTGAGGTCCGCCTGTATTTTTCTAATATTTTCATACTTGTGTGTGTTCAATTTTTCCAGATTTTTTATTTATTTATCGAATTGGTATTTACATTCATAATCTATTACTTTTTTTTTAAGATTTCTAATTTTTAATAATAATATTTATATATTTCTCACTGATAACAATGACCACACTGCTGTGCGACAGCTAGAACACAATTAGAATATTAAAAGGTGTTTGGCAAAGTTTAGTGGCGGCACAGCGGTACTGCACAAAATAACAGCCGCCTTATAATAAAAGATTATGGCTTTTTTGCAATTATTTGTTATTCCCAGAGTTACTAACAATAGTTTTACAAGTAGCAGGTTCAGAGAACATTAACTAGCTTGATATTTGCGCTTATTTATTTAAACCCTCTTATCAAAGTAATACATTTTGTTTTAATTACTATTTAATACCGCTTTAGTATATTAAAATATATGTACACGAGATTTCAACGTTGTTTGAGGAAATACCACTAATGCTTATCAACTTTTTTGATTATTTTATTTTTATCCTTTAAACTTGAACAATGTATTTCACACAAGTATAAGTTATTATTGATGTATATTGTTTTTTTAATAAAAATTTTGAAAAAGAAGCTGCAGTTTTTAATTTCATACTTCCCTTTACACATTTCAGATACGTGGACACGTTAGAATTACAAGACAGCCAGCTGGATGAAGAAGAATCATCTTTTTTAGGAGACTTCTACCCGCCTCCAGCCCTGACAAGAAAACCTGCACTTTTCCACTGCTCATATTGCACTAATCAATTTGTCAGCAAAGACAACCTCATATCTCATATGACAAATATACATAGTTCCCAAATCGCAAAAGTATCACCAGTCAATTTGAATTCTTTTAATTGTTCCATTTGTGATAAGCAATTTGAAAGTGAAGATATGCTGAAACTTCACTGCGTGAATAAACATAGTACTAAAACACGACGCAGTTCAAATTCTTTTGGTTGTTCAATTTGCAATAAGCTATATGTGAGTGAAATTATGCTAAACCTTCACTTAATGAATGAACATCGCTCAGAAAAAAATGTCACTTCAAATTCTTTCGATTGTTTGATTTGCGATAAGCAATTTGTTAGCGAAGGTATGCTTAACCTTCACTTCTTGAAAAATCATCGCTTAGAAATCAGAAATGATTTAGATTGTTCAATATGCGATAAACAATTTGATAGTGAAGATACTCTAAAACTTCACACGAAGAATAAACATCCTTCAGAAAAACAAGCAGATTTAAAATCTTTTGGATGTTGGATTTGTGATAAGCATTTTGTCAGTGAGGATACGCTAAAACTTCACTTAAAGAGTAAACATCAAACAGACTCGATATCTTTGGGATGTTCAATTTGTGATAAGCAATTTGTTAGCGAGGATACGCTAGAACTTCACTTAAAGAATAAACATCCATCAGATATGCAGCCAGATTCAAAATCTCTGGGATGTTCAGCTTGCAATGAGCAATTTATTAATGAACTTACGCTCGGATTACACTTCAAGAATAAACATAACTTGGAAATACAAAACGCTTCAAATTGTTTTGTTTGCACAATTTGTGATAAGCAATTTGTTACTGAGGATACTCTAAAACTTCACTTTACGAATAACCATCATTGGGAAACTCAACCCAATTCAAAAAGTGTCATTTGTGTTTGTAATAAGCATTTTGTTAATAAGGAAAAACTTGTAAATCATATGATAAAAATGCACAGCTCTCGGAGTATAGAAGCGCAGGATAGATCTAATTCCTTCGGTTGTTCAATTTGCCTTAGACAATTTGTCAATGAATGTACGCTCAAGATTCACTTTGTGAAAAACCACTGCACAAAAACACAGGGCAATTCGAAATCTTTCAATTGTTCTGTTTGCGATCTCCATTTTGGTAGTGAAGATATGACAAAACTGCACTTCATGAACAGACATCGCTTAGACAAACAATTTCAATCAAAATCATTTGATTGTTCTATTTGTGGTGAGCGATTTGATAATGAAGATATGCATAAAATGCACTTTATGAACACACATCGCTTAGAAAAACAAGTTGAATCAAAATCATTCGATTGTTCTATTTGTGGTGAGCGGTTTAATAATGAAAATTTGCACAATGTGCACTTTATGAATAAACATCATCTAGAAAAACAAGTTGACTCAAAATCATTTTGTTGTTCTATTTGTGGTGAGCGATTTGGTAATGAAGATATGCAAAAAATGCACTTTATGAATAAGCATCGCTTAGAAAAACAAGTTGAATCAAAATCGTTTGGTGGTGAGCAATTTGATAATGAAGATATGCAAAAAATGCACTTTACGAGAAAACGTTTAGAAAAACAAGTTGAATCAAAATCGTTTGGTGGTGAGCAATTTGATAATGAAGATATGCAAAAAATGCACTTTACGAGAAAACGTTTAGAAAAACAAGTTGAATCAAAATCGTTTGGTGGTGAGCAATTTGATAATGAAGATATGCAAAAAATGCACTTTACGAGAAAACGTTTAGAAAAACAAGTTGAATCAAAATCGTTTGGTGGTGAGCAATTTGATAATGAAGATATGCAAAAAATGCTATTTACGAGAAAACGTTTAAAAAAACAAGTTGAATCACAATCCTTTGGTTGTTCTATTTGTGGTGAACGATTTCCTAATGAAGATAGGTTAAAACTGCACTTTCTTATTAGACATAGCTTAGAAAAACAAGTTGAATCAAAATCTTTTGGTTGTTCTATTTGTAATGAGAAATTTGATAATGATGATATGCTAAAACAGCACTTTGCAAATAACCATCCACCAGAAATAGAAAATTCAATTTCTTTTGCTTGTTCAATTTGCAATAAGCTATTTGTTAAAAAGGATATGCTAAGAGTTCACATTGAGAATAAACATGGCTTAGAAAAGCGAGTTGGATCAAAATCCTCAGGTCGTTCTATTTCGGATGAGCAATTTGATCACTCAGAAATACAAGATGATTTTACTTTTGATGAGCCATTTGATAACTCAGAAATACAAGATGATTCTACTTTCCATGAGCAATTTGAGCTCTCAGAAATACAAGATGATTCTACTTTCCATGAGCAATTTGAGCTCTCAGAAACACGAGATAGTTTCAATTATTTTGGTTGTTCATTTTGCAAGAAGCAGTTTTCTAGTGACAAAATGCTAAAACTTCACTTTATGAGTAAACATCGCTCAGAAACACAAGGAGATTCAGATTCTTTTGGTTGTTCAATTTGTGATAAGCAATTTGTTAGTGAAAGTTTGCTAAAACTTCACTTTATGAATAAACATTACACCGATAGACAAGGCGATTCAGATTCTTTCCATTGTTTAGTTTGTGATAAACAATTTACTAGTGAAGATAGGCTCGAACTTCACTTTACCAAGAAACATAACACTGGAAAGGTAAAATTTGCACCCGATACTTTCATCTGTTTACGTTGCGAGAAGGAGTTTGTTTGCGAGGGTACACTCAAAATTCACTTTATCAATTCACATTGCTCCGAAAATTTAAAGTATAAGCTGAACATGCATAACTTTACCTGCGATGTCTGTTCTGGAGTTTTCTTTGAAAATGTGACAAACATTACAGCTACGTTTGTTAAATACAAAATAATTATTTGTACCGCGTGCTGTATGATCGATGGCATAAACGGAAATCCTACTGATATTCTTCCCGATTCTCAATATGATTTTTTGAAAAATGAAATTGATAAGTTTTCCAGAAATGCATTAGAAAAATACGAAAACAAAATTAACGAGTTATTTAAAATGATGCCTCGAAACGAATTATTTTTAATACTGACTTGTCCAGTTTGCGATACTATTTGTTCAGATAGACATCGTTTAAAACGGCACCTTATACAGCACCATGTTGATATTGTGAACCGAAATGGAGAAGGAAAAGTGGCGGGGTACAATTGTTCATACTGCAAATATATGTGCCCTAAATTAAAACAAATGGGAAAACATTTGTATCATTACCATCATCAACAATCGGACAGTCGCGACCTCAACGCATTCTTCTACCAGTGTGAAGTAAAAAAATGCGAAACGTGCTGTTTTACACCGCAACAAAAGAAGAAGCATGTCCAGTTCCACAAGGAATGTTCTCAGCATACTAAACCGACCCAACCCCAAGCAACATATCTGGACAGAGTTGCTTCTCTTTATAAAAACAATATCAAAAAGAATGAGTCAGGATTTTGTGCCATTTGTAAGAGAAAAGTAAAATTATTGACTTTACACATACAACGAGTACATAATACTCGCCCAAATAAATTTTTATGTGGCATATGCGGTAAATTCTTAAGCAAACCCAATTACCGACATCACCAAAATGTGTTTCACCGTCCTCCCGAAGAACGTGATCAGTTTCGAAAGAGTTGTCCTATTTGTTTTAGGATTTGTCCCAGTAGGAAAGCTTTATTTCATCATAACAGAATCGTTCACGACAAGCATCTTCATCTTGCGTGTCCAAAGTGCTCGAAAAAGTTCGCCTTCGCTTATTTGCTGAAAGCTCACTCCGCCAAATGCAAAGGTTCCTTCCAACAGCCACCCACCACTTGCCAGATTTGTCAAAAAGAATTTAAAAATAAGGGAGCCCTCCATCGCCATCTCAAGAGGGGGCATCAGAGATACAAATGTGAAAAGTGCTCCAAACCTTTTATTCGTTTGCACAAGTCCAAAATTCACTCAGCCAAATGCGGGGGAAGAATCGCCGTAGTACAACATCCTCTCGAACATAAATTGTTGGCTGTCAACAATACTGGCCAAAATACTAAACGTAAGGGAAACCCTCGCCAGAAATCCAAGGGAGCCAAACCAGTATCGTTGTCGCAGGAAGTTGTGTACGATAATCTCATCAACTTTGGCGAGGAAGACAGTGAGGCGGTCTTGTCACTCTATCAATACAGTGGAACCTCTCATAACGAGTTTAATTCCTTCCAACATCTTACTCGTTAAGCGAAACATTGTTTTCCCATACAGATCAATGTAAAATACGATAATGCGTTCCAGGCCGAAAAAAAATTCAATTTGTATATTTTTTTTAAACGTTAATTTAAAAACAATTACTTATTAATTATTAAGGAGTGTAAAAGAAACATAATATAGATTTGAAAAAAAGCATGAATAAAAATATAAATTTATAACATATAATAAATTCCTTTTACTATAAAACTATTTTAAGACATTTGTTTTTGCTGACGCCGACGCTTCAAAGTTTGGCGAAATTGTATCACAGCATTATCATTGAATAAATTTGTAGCACGAATAGCCACCTCCTTATGAGGGTGATGCTTCTTAATGTGCGATAAAACAAATTTTCTTATTGCGCTAGAAGATTGTTGCTCTGCTACTTCTTCCTCCTCCATTAACAAACTCTTCTCTATAATTTCTTGCTGTGAAACATGATGCAATTCCGTACGCTCTTCGGTGGTCAGCTCTTGGCTGTACTCTTTCACAAGCTCTTTAATATTGTTGTTATCCGCCTCGAGTCCCATTATATTGGCTAATGACACAATCTCGTTGACTGTAGACTCCACAGTTAGTTTCAAAATCACATTTGACAACACTCTGGCCAAAGCAGAAGTGAGGGTCCTCTTGGTAACTCCACTGTATTAATTCAACTATTGAGTAATTGACTTGTATAAATATGAGTTATTGACTTATATATTGATAAATAAATTCTTCAGTTATGCATACAAATCTAAAAAGGGAAGAAAAAATGCTTCATTCCAAAATTTACAAAAAAAGAATTATAAATCTACTTGAAAATCGCAAATAAATAATAAGCTACTGTTATTTGCAACTTACCCTTAATTTTTATTTCATTTAGATGTGATTTTAATCAACTATGTAAATAGGGCGCTTGTCCACTACCCGGAATTACACAGAATTTTACCGTCCAGCACCTCAGTTAGCGTTTTAAAACGATGATTGGCTTGTGCTTTTATCCATATTTCTTCGGATCGGTGCTCTTGATCAGTGGTGAACACGTTGTGCGTAAATTAGATCACGCTAAACTGTCGTCGTTTTCATTTTTCAAAACCGGACTGCCGGATGGTGAAATCCCGTGTAGTGGAGAAACGCCCTTAGGGGATTAGAAATTAATATCATTGCAGTTTTAGGTTTTGTAATTTGCCTTATTTTTGGACAAAAAATAGCTGTACATATTCATTGCTTTGTGTATTAGATCTCCCAAAATATGTACCAAACTTAAATTTTATACAAAACTATTTCTTTTAAAATTAACCGGCTCATAAAAAAATGTTCAGTTTTCAAACTCTGTAAATCTGTTTACCATGTGTACTGTAAATGTAAGTAATAATGTAAGCATTGTAAGATAATTTATTAAGGATATAAAGGATGGATAAAATGACATTGTTCTCACGGTTACTGAGCAAATATTATAATTTTGACTCAATTCATTCACATGTTATGTTTAGTGAAATAAAAAAAGATTTTCAAATGATTTTGTAGTTTTAATTAGAATAATAGTTTTAATTAGTAATTTTGCGCTGTTGAAATGCGCTCCCTTAGACGAATGTGTGGAAAATCATTGTATGACAGAATTAAAAACGACGATATAAGAAAGGAATGTAAGGCAGAACGAGGAATAATTAAAAAGATTAGGAAGAATTCTTTGCGGTGGTATGGACATGTGGATCGAATGGATAGCGAGAGAATGACTAAGAAAGTGGAGCGAATGGATAACGAGAGAATGACTAAGAAAATATATGTGGCGAATGTGACAGGAAAAACAGAACGTGGACGACCGAAAAAGACTTGGCACGATCAGATCAATCAGAACCTAAAATCTGGCAGTGTCAAAAGTCTGCGTAATCGGAGGGCATGTATGACTAGATGTATGGATGTAAAGGAGGCGAGGAGTGTATGTCAGGACAGAAGAGTGTGGCGTTCCATCCTCTGATGAAACGGCGTGATGGTAGTAGTAGTATTAGTAAACACGGAGTTTACGTACACCTTACAATTAATTGTAATATTACAAAAATACTGAAAAATGAGAAAAAACAATACATTAAACCAATTGTTTTTGCAAAAAGTAAGTAGTGTTAAGCTGTGATATCACTTAAAAAGATTTTAAATACATTTTCAAATGTCAAGATTAATAAACAATATGCGAATATATTCCTTAACTAAAAACATTGTATAAACAAAATATTGTTTATTTGTTAGTTACTCGCACCCCTACTCTATTTCTTTCAACACCGGATGCTGTCAAATAGGATGGGAGTTTTTAAATTTGCAGTTTTATATGCACGGTGTAAAAAAGGAGGTGGCCATTTAGTGAGCACTTATCAGTAGATTCAAATTTACTTATTAGTAGATTTTGTATAAGGTTGCATACATTTAGTTAACTAAACTCCGAGAGATATTTACGTCGCGCCGAAGATGAAACAATGGCACAGAGTTTTTATGAATTATCTAACACATTTTACTTATGAGTTATTTATGTTAAAATCGCAGTAGTTCTGACACAGTAACCCCAAAAGTCTTAAAGGGTTTAAGATTTTAAATAGTAATTTTTTCTTATCAAAATCAAATAACGTCATCTGCATTGACACATACACCTGATATTGAAATTTTAATGTTAGTAGTATTTAAACAGCTTTTGTAAAAATCTTTTAGTATTTTCAATCTGTGAATTATAGAAATACTTTTGCATAAAAAGTAAAGGTTTTATATAATATTTTCTAAATGTATATTTTGTCTTTTATTTTATCTTGTATTGTTGTAATAAAACTATCAATTGTAAATGAAGAACTGCCTGCGTACTGGTACATATATATATATATATATATATATATATATATATATATATATATATATATATATATATATATATATATATATATATGTATATATGTATATATATATATATATATATATATATATATATATATATATATATATATATATATATATATATATATATACAGTATCTACTCAATGAATTAGGGCCACGCAGAATTTCGCGCAATTTCTCAATTCAAACAGGAATAACTCAGAGAAAACCTTGAATAAAACAACATTGAATTTTATTTACACATGAACACTTTATTACGCTTAAATTATGCATAAATTTTTATATAAATATAGTTAGTATTTAGTATTTCCACCTTTGGAAGAAATAACTGCCTCAATTCTTTTTGGCATACTTAAAATGCACTGTTTTATCATGTTTTTTATTTCTTCGTCTTCTGACCAATTTTTTTGAATATTTTTTTTTAGACAGTCTACTGTCGGATTTGGAAATGAGTATACCTTATTTTTAACATGCTCCATACGTTTTCTATAGGGTTAAGGTCCGGAGAATTTCCAGGCCAGGGGAGCAAAGGCAGATTTTTGTTAGACAAAAATTTTATTATTGATTTAGCCCGGTGGCAAGGTGCCCCATCCTGCATGAAGGTGTATGGACCTTCTGTTGGGTCGAGTGTATGGTAGAAGGGCAATAAAATTCGTTCGAGGACCTGCTTATAGGAATTTTGGTTCATTGTTCCTTCCACGAAAAACAACGGCCCAGGTAAATTGTTAATAATACATGACCATATCATTGTTGCAGGGGGGTGTTTGATAACTTTTACCACACAGGCCTCATTGTAACGTTCCATTGGTGTTCTCCTGACGAATCGACGGCTCTCTGTCACGGCTTCTAACCGGCACTCATCACTAAAGATGACCTGAAAAATAATGAAAATTTAAGTTTAATTCAAATATAAGCTTATTTACTAAAATGATATGTTGAAAATTCAATTTAAATAAATACCTTTTTCCAATCATCTACCGAGTAATTTCGATGTAGCCTGGCTCATTTTAATCGATCCGCTTTCATTCGTGGTGTCAATTTTGGTACTTTTACAGGGCGCCTGCATTTCAGATTTACTTCGTAAAGACGTCGCCTCAGTGTTGATACCGATATATTTATACCCTCTTCTTCCAATTTTATTTTTAATGTTTTTGCTGATGCACTACGGTTTTCTAAGGCACTTTGAACGATTTTTCGATCAGTCCTCGGTGTTGTTTTTCTAATCCTACGACAGTTCTTTCGCCGATTGCTGGTGGCGGGTGGCTGATTTTTTATTGATTTTGAAATTCTGTCCACTGTTTGACGAGAAACGTTTTCTTTTTTTGAAATTTCTCTATTAGATAGTATTCCTAATTTCAGTAGCACTATAACACTAGACTTTTTTTCCTCAGAAATGTCTTTACTTTTTCCCATTTTGTCCTTTTCAAAAAAAACTCTTGTGTTTACAACAAAAATTTTTACTTTATGAACAAAAATTAAAAATCAAGTTTTTTTCACAAGACACGATAACTATATAACCTCTCTGAACAAAACAACAACCAGAACTCAAGAAACATCACTAATAAATGAGATAGGACTATTTTTTGAACTTTCAACTATCTGTCTACCTGTGCTAATTAGAGACCTTTCTCAGAAAAAGGGTATGAAATTTTGTAAAGGCTTAAATAATCCAGGTGTATTTTACATATTATTGAAGGTAATATACATGATATTAGATGTCAATAGAAAACTTAAAGTATTTATGTAAAATAAATATAATAATCCAAAAGATTTCAGAGTATTCAAAAAAATAATGGGTGGCCCTAATTCATTGAGTAGATACTGTATATATATATATATATATATATATATATATATATATATATATATATATATATATATATATATATATATATATATATATATAATTTTGTTGGGTATGTTTTTTTTTTCAAAATAACTTAAATTATTGTTTTCTGTACTATTTTCACCTATCTACAGTTACCATTAGCCGCATAGTCATTTCAATAAACTACTTAAAATCAAAAGTATAGGGTCAGTGATCATTCTTTAATATTAAATTAACGTAGCTATAAGTCTTTTATAACATTGTTAAATATTGCAGAATAAAATGTGGAATCAAGTAAGTGATTATTTCATGAAATTGTAACCCCTTCATAAACGCATCTTCTGAGGAGCAATGACCTGTGGTTTAGGAGCGCACCGTAATCCGTGCAATCCATTTGCCCCCCACAAAATTTTTAATTCAATAAAAAAAATATATATCACAAATTATGGGCTATATTTTAGCAATCGTCAATGAAATTCTTTATTTTTAATTTATGTTTTACTTAGTAAATACCACTATTTCTTAAAATGTACTGTGACAAGTGTTTTGATGCATTCCGCATCATTTTCAAACAAAACAAAGATTTTAAGAAATAGTGGCATTTACTAAGTAAAACTTAAATTAAAAATGGATAGATTTTACCACCAAAACTGACTGAAGTGACTGCCAAATTAATTAATGAAATTCTTTATATTTCCATATTTCACATCAGTAAGAACACCTTTTTTCTTGAATGCAAATAAGAGAAAGGGAGAAAAATAAATGGGTGAACTAATTATATTAAAACAAAAATCATAATTTTTTAAAATTGTATAACGTTTTAATCATAACATGATATTTACACTGTAATTGCATTGTAAATCTTAACAATGTAGGTTGGATTTCAACCTTTTAAAATCTAAATCGTTTATAAAAATACAAGTTTTAGAAAACAAGAGTTCAAAACATAATTTAGGTACACAATATATTAGTTATCACATTTTAGTAAAAAAAATATATATAGAACATGTATCCACATATAACCAACTTAAAATAATTTGAATGCAATTTAATTCAGTACTAAGAACACACTGCATGTGTCCATACAAACTTATTCCAAAGATGTGACATACATAACGAGATATAGCAAGTCAATACATAATAATAGAAGTGTCTAAAAGTACATAAATATGTAGAATGCACAACTATTTATTTAAGCATTGTTTTGGCTGTTTTGTTTAAATGGTGGGCAGATAGCTTTTTTTAAATGTTTGTAATACGAAATCTTACATAATAAGTATTGAAAAACAATACAACATGCACAATATACAATCTATATACATTAAAAATAAAATTACATAATTATTTTCAAAAACTGAATTAACCCTTAGCACTCCTTAATGATTATATTTGCCTCTCACTAATTAGTTTAATATTTACAAAATAGATAGAAATGTACCTCACATTAGTTTTGTATTGAAGCATTGTAATGCATTCACTTTTTTAGAAATTTCCCCATATAATGTGGAGCCAGAGTCAACATCAAAGTTGGCATAATAAATACCATGTCAAGCCACACTCGACACTTGGAGTGGTAAGGGTTGAATATAACATTGAAAAGTTTCTTTTGTTATTTTATTTTATTGAAAAATCACAGTATACATATTTGTAACTAGTACCTACATAATGATAAACTTTGTTATTATTTAACATTAGTTTGCATTTAACTTTATTGTTCAATGTTGTGATAGCAATATTAAAACACAAATTCAAGTTTAGCTGATACCATGATTAACCTGTTAACCGGGCGGTCTGCTTCACTCCGTGTCTTAAATTCATGTCGAGACATGTATGGATGGCTAGTACCTTTGTTATTCGATAAATATATGTCCATATATATATATATATATATATATATATATATATATATATATATATATATATATATATATATATATATATATATATATATATATATATATATATATATATATATATATAATTATATATATATATATAATATAAAGGGTCCGCCAAATAACTTTTTTTTTTTTAAAACAGGGCGCAAAACATCGAGTGTAGCTTCGGCTGTGTGGCACGTAGCGCCGTCCTGTTGAAACCAAATGTTGCCAATATCCTCCTCTTCAATTTTTGTGAACAAAAATCCGTTCAACATGGCCCGATAACGATCGCCATTGACTGTAACGGCCACTCCTTGCTCATTTTCAAAGAAAAATGGCCCAATTATGCCTCTGGACCAAAATCCGCACCAAACAGTGACTCGTTTTGGGTGTACCGGCTTTTCAATGTATGCGTGCGGGTTTTCTGTGCCCCAAATACGACAATTTTGCTTGTTTACATACCCGCCAAGATCAAAATGAGCTTCATCCGAAAAGATGATTTTTTTGGCAAAATCGGCATCTTCTGTAAGTCGATCGCAGGCCCACTCAGCGAAGCGAAAACGCATTGGATGGTCAGTTGGCTTCAACTCCTGAACCAATTGGACTTTGTATGGCGTCATACCAAGGTCTTTATGCAAAATTCGTCTCAATGATGTCTCCGAAATGTTCAATTGTTGAGAACGACGGTGAATTGATGTTGATGGCGCTTCACGCACACTTTCTGCCACAACATCGATATTCTCGGGTGTACGCACTGTTTTTGGCTTTTCACGCTTTGGTTTATCGATGAGGATGCCAGTTTCTTTCACTTTTTTCACAAGATAACGAACATACGGAGCTGACGGTGCTTCTCTTCTTCCAAAAACCGTACGCAATTTTCGCACACATTCTGCAACATTACCATGATTTTCAAAGTAATGTCGCAATATTTCCCAGCGTTGTTCAAGCGTATACACAACCATATTCGCTCAGCGGAAGGATAAAACTAATTATCTGTCAAATCAGACATGAGCTAAGTGTTACCATTCACGAAATAAGCACTAGTTGAAAAAAAAAACTTTAGATGGCGGACCCTATATTTCAAGGACGTATTCATATGTCCTTCCCGTACCCGATATTGTTTGTGTTAGACGTATTTATGCGTCCCGCCCGGTAACAGGTTAAAAGTTTAGTACATACATTGGTAATAAATATATACTTTCCTAAAACTTACTTACCTTTTAAGGTGGTGAAATCATTTGCAATCCTAGCAAAAACTTTCATATTCCTTTGTATACAAGTTAAGATTCTTTTCAATTTAAATAAATACACCATGGAACGAAAAGGAATAACAAATTCCGCTATATTATCATTAGACAAATGTGGCGTGTAATTTTGTGCAGCTACAGGCATTCGTTTTAGTATTTGATTCATATCGGGACATATTAAGGCATATTAAATAAACATTTCTAACCTGCAGAGTCTACATTGAAAATGTATAGTTAGTAATAACAAAAAATACATGAGGTTAACTCCGTGTTAATCTAACGCAATTTATCAAAGGATGCAGCGTTCTTGTAACAATTAAACATTTTTTTACAGTAAACACAATTCAATAAAATTTATTAGTTCTAGAAACTTTGGATCCAAATAGGAAAAGTTAAGGTTGGTACAAACTATGAAAATTTATATGTATAACAAAACATAAAGTCTTAATTAATTTTTATTTATTTTGTAAAAAATTATTCAGTTCACCTGATGTAAATAGGTATTTCATAATGCTTTTTATTGCTTGCATCCGGGCATAATTATATAAATTTAATGCAGGATACAAAGTTTTTTTCAGGGTGGTCTATCAATATTTTTCCAACTTTATTGAAGTATTTCGTGTTAGATTATATCTCCGTAATTGTACATTTTCAAATTGCGATTTACAAGACCCCAGAGATGTCTTAACAAATCAATACACACTTGGTCACTCACATCTACCGCTATGATACATATTAAAAGGCATAATATTAAACATTTTCATATATTGCCAAGAAAATGAACTACATATGAGCATTATAACTTGTTTATATACTGTTGATTATTATTTATCTACAGCTATGTATTATAAAATCTATTTAGGTGGACTAATCGAATAAACAACTTATGTTTTTATAAGAGAGATTTGGAAAAAAAAAACTCAACAACAGTAGTCAGATTTGGAGCGAAATATTGGAATAATAAATTTACTTAGTAACACAAGGTTTGTGGGACTTTCAAAATTTTAAAATATAGTAAACGTGTTTTTTTTTGTTAGTTAACCAATTATTAAAATAGTTACAAATAGAAAAAGGGTTGAAACAAAATGGTTTATACCATAATGCATTAAGAGCACTAGATGTGCTATTACATTTATCAGCGTGTTTATTGTGAAGGAATGGTAAGTTAATGAAATGTTTTTTTCTAGTCCAAGTATAATTTTCAGCAGACTTTACTTGATATGGACAACATTAGCGCAGCATAGAGCCTACATGTCAGCTTATGTTTTCACGTGACAATGGCAATAGTACTAAATGTGGTCTGAGAACGGCATGATGGACTCGGAGTCCAGCAGCTAGGCGGCCGGCTCGTCCCTCTGCAGGGAGCCGCTGGGGGACCCGCCCTCGTTGATGAGGCGCTGCCTCTCCCGATACATGGACACGCGCACATTCTCCATCTGGTGGTAGCGGCACAGCTTCAGCATCGCAAACACCGACAGCCCCACCCAGGTGGCAAAAGAACCCCAGGCACCAAACTGACAAAATAAACATTAAATAAAATATACACATTTGCTGAAAACACCCAATGCAAATTCACATTTCCAGTGTTTTGTACACTTGTTCACTGTTTAATTTAAACTCGTGTTGTGGTCCGGTAATTAGTGTTGTGGACTCCGGGTCAGAGGTCCTGGGTTCAAGCACGCTCAACTATTAATTTTGTATTTTTAATAATGGGCTACTTATGCCCACAAAAAAAATTATATGAAATTTAAATATTTGCATATATAATATGTCTGCTTCTGTGGTGCAATGGTTGGCGTGTTTAGCCACCGTGCTGGAATTCCTGGGTTCGGTCCCAGGGGGGGGAATATTATCCTGGGCTGGTCCTTGAAGCGCAGGGGTGATGACTTTGCCTTCATGTAAGTAACGATCAAGATAACACTGTGTCAATATGATGCAGTGCCCTATGCACCATTAGGTGCGGATAAGGGTTAGAAGATATATAATAAGAATGCAAATATTTCTCTTTTTAAAGATGTCAGTGTATCTAAATAAAAAAGTATGTCAATAGTAATTAGTCTTATCAGATTCAGCCGCTGAGAACGAAAGGACAGACTTCCACATATCGCCCTTCAAGGAACCCCTGAAGGACACAGACCTCCAAAAAGGTGGAAAGACAGCTGGGAGTCAACATCCCAAGAGCTACAAGCGGAGGCACAAACAGATCCTTAGGATCCAGAAAAAAAAGGAGAAGAGATTCAGCTGATACATACCTGAGCAGTTCCAAGTTCAATATAAAACCCGGCAGTATCAATTCCATCATGTTTGTCAATATCCTGACCGGCAGCTATCTCGCACCTTAAAAAATAAGAACATTTTTAATGTGGAATGTTTTATAAAATACATATCATTTTTATTTTTATTTTTATTAAGCCCCCACTCATTTACGAGTGATTTTGGCTCTAACAAACAAAATACATTGTAACAATAAATAAAGGACACAAGAGGAGATAGTGATAGAAGCTAAAAAAAACTACAAACAATAATAATAATTACTTGAAATATAAATAATATCCAATTGTACATTTAAATTTTTTTTAAAAACACACACATAAACAAATCTTCATTACTTTAGAAATAAGAATATTAAATTAACACATCGCTCACTCCTTTCAACAACGTCATATATAAAAAATCGTCAATTTTCAGTTGTGCATGTTTTCGGAATGCCCAGAAAATGTACTATATCACAGCAAAAGCGGCATATTTTTAACTTAATATTTACCCGCGGGCAGAAAGAGATGTTTTTGCATTTTGAAGAAAAGGTATTGTTTCATAATTTTTTTAAATGTACTAAATATTTTTCAAATGGAGAAAAAAATCTTCATGATTTACCTAAAAAGATCTGTTGCACAGTATAATGTTCAATAAGTGGCTTGATATTTATTTTTAATACATTTTCTTGTATTCTTAAACTTTAAAAACGATCTCCTGTTCATCAAAATCAAAAATCAAGATTTTTTGATATATGACGTTGTTGAAAGGAGTGAGTGATATATTATCATAGTGCTTGACAATCAATTAGTTTTAACCCACATTAATTATCCTCTTTTCCAGTAAATAAGCTGGAACATTATTGAACCTCTAAAAAAAGCTATGGGTCCGCCCAATTATCAGCTAACTATCGCTATGGTGGCCTTTTTCCACAAATAGCAAGCGAATCTTATTTACATTATTGCTGAAAATTTTAACTTATAAATTAACTTGAATCTGAATTTTTTTGAATGTCAATTAACATCTGAGTAATTACAAAGAAAAAAATAAAATCTAAGATTTTCATTCTTATTTTCTCAATTTATTTCTTTCAAATTAATTTGTACACTTACGAAGGGAATCTTTGTGTCATGTCTTGACACCAAGTCATGAAGCCCAGTGTAATCATGATGGCGGCAATCACAATAAATCCACACAACAGTATGGAGCTCAACACGTCTATGAAAGCCGATAGGAAGGAGCTGTCTGTATTCTTGTACACATACATTGATAACCTGGAAATGGATTATATCTTTTATACATAACATCAATCAATATGGGTTGCTTTCAACTTCTGGGTAACAATGAATAGTAAATAAATAAACATATAATGGACAATCTTCACCTTCCTAATAACTGAGCCAATTTAATAAATACAAACATTTTTAGTAACTATGATAAACCCACTACCCTACAGTACATATTGCGAAAAGAAGTAGGGATGACAGAGATGAGGAAATTTTACAGGGGAGACAATAAAACTATCGAAAGTGAGTTCTCTCAATCATTTAGTAGTATTTTCTTTTAAATATTTAAATTCATAATGTTTGAATAGTTATTTGTTTAAGTTTAGATAAAGAGCACAAGAAAATCACTTCCATAAAGAACAGATTTTTAAAAATCCTTATCAGCACCCGATGGTGCATATGGCACTGCATCATATAAACGCAGTGTTATCTTGATTGTTAACGCATTAAGGAAAGGTGATCCACCCTCCGCTTCAAGTACCAGTCTATGGTAGTGTTGAATAAATTAGAGTTAAAAAAATCAGTTATATTTATTTGATCCCCCCCTGGGAATCAAACCCGGGACCTCCAGTACTACCGTACTGAGCGTGCTGACCATTACACTACAGAGGCGGACTAAATACATGAAAAAAAACAAAATTGACTTGTATGCGGCTGAGAATAGTTCTGAATTCAGCTGACGAGTTTATTATCAGTAAAAGAATTAAGTTTAAAAATACTACATTGCATTAACCGCTTCACACTCGCGCGCTTACTGGTGAGCGCAAATTAGCTTTTACGTTAGATCCGCGCGCTCACAGGTGAGCGTGTTCACTTGGCGTTATGTCCGCGCTCTATCACATTTGATACCTTCATACATAATAAAAATATACATTAGTTTGGACCAATTTCTTAAAGGAAACCGAGTGTGAAGTGATTAAAAAAAAATGCCTATTTTAGTAGTGAGAAAATAATTTTACCGGTAAATCTGTACTGCAGACACAATGAATAACATTAGACCTACGAAGATGGCATAGTTGCAGTAACCTTGCGACGCCCAGGAAACATTGAACTGCCCGTCCGCCTCCTGCCATTCTCCAGTGGAAAACAGCAAGCAGTGACCCCTGGAAAACATCACGTGAGAAAAATAATACAACATAACAATTCACGTGGAGGTGATTGAAAACAAACGAAAGTCATGTTAACTTTCAGACTTCCTCAATCTTTCAGAACCGCGTTTCGGAGGAAAGTCAGTCACAGACAGTAAATTATGTATATAAACATGTCTTGTTTTGAGCATTTTATTTGGCCAGACAGATAAAATATCATTACTAGTATAAATGAACTATGCGAAATGCAAAACTATCCTAAATATTATCCCAATACCATTCCAGTATATTTAAATAAATATGTGTACACACAAATTTTCATTGACTGAATGAAGTATTACGTACCTAAATTCGTCTTGATGCAAACTCATTGGCACAACAATGCAAAGTGATAAAATAAGACCGATAACGTAGCCAGCAATTTGGCTCAACAATAATACGTTCGTTAAGGCCATTTTTATACGTAGTATGAAATTGGATTGATGCAAAATATCGACCAAAGATTAATCGTGTAATATCCAGGCGAACAAAAACATCACCGCCGAACTGTCAGTAATCGATGACACACTCCATAGATATCGCTGGATGATAAAGACACCACAGATAAAAAAACAGCAAAAGAGAAAAGAGTGAATGTAAGTAGGAAAGCATCAACGCACAAATAGCACGCGGAAATCACTAGAAAACGAGTGAAGGGAGTAAAGGCTTATAAAAAAGTACGCAGACCGCCAAATGAAAATATTTTAATGGACCCTTATGTACTATAATTTCACAAGTGCTAATTATATTATAATGAATTTATCGTTACCTGAATTCAGAACTATCCTAATTGTATGAAAAAACTTGTACAGGGGAGGCAATCAAACTACTGAATGCGAGTCTTCTCAAATCATCTCGTAATATTTTCTTTCTAAAATTCGGCTTCAAAAATTTCTAAAAACTATTAATTTCATTTAAGATCTTTCTGTACCACAAATCCTACATCATAAATCCTACAAAGTAAACTAAACATGAGTGAAAATTAAATTAAATTGTATGCGACTTTAGTATAATTTTGCATTAAGGTGATAATTTAATCTTTGATTGTTGGTTATTGTAGGAGAAGATGACTTTTTTTAAAAAGAATAACCCGCAAAGCCGCCTTGTCTGAAGGTAGGATAGTAAGGATATGAAAGGTAAACGTGAAAAATACATCAGAAACACTTGATGAATTAAAAATATTTTTTTATTTTATTAATTTTACAATCATCTTGCATTATTATTATAATTTTTTGTATTTTGTATCCAGATTTTAACCAATGAAGGTAGGTACTTTATTTGACTAACCGCTAAAAACATTCACATTTATAATATTGAACCAAAAATCTATGACGCTAAATAAACTGTCGAAATTGAAGTTTATGCCGGTTTTTATTTTTATCGGGTGAATGTTATGTTGATTTGAATTGCAAGTTTAAATGAAAAGACTATGACGGATACTTCGATTACTTCTGATGTAGATTTAGTTGTGGGTGAAGAAACTGAAAGTCATATAGTGATAGAAGATGGTAACTGGGATCACGAAATGACCAATGCTGAAGATGAGCATTCTGAGATTCGTATAGAAACCATTGATTCCTCTCAAAAAGACAGTAATGAAGAAATAAGTGACATGACCGCAGTAGAAAATGAGTTCCATCTCGAGGCGTATACCAAGGAAGACGAGGAAATTGTTAACGAAAGTCAACCTGTAATTAATATACAAGAGGATTTTTTCGACGAGTCTGATGAAGAAAGCGACGATGAATTTGAAACATCTAACATTAAAGGTCCCGATGTGTTGGTAAACGTTTTAGGTAGAAAGATGACAAATGATGATCTTTCATATGCCGCTGAAATGAAACAACAAATGAAGGAATTTTTCAAAAGTTGTTCTCCTGATTTGAGTTTCAGTACATTACTACAACTCTTTGTTCAAAGAATACCGCAACATAATCCTACATTTGTTCTATCTCATGATGAACGGCCAAATGTACTTTTACCTGAACACAAGTATGCTATTTTGTGTTCCGCGACAGAATGTTCCAACGCTTACTACAGAGATGGTAGTGATTGGGAAGCCATCGAACAGAAGAAAAACTTCTTCGGTTTCCCCCCTAACCAAGAAAAGTGTAAGGAATGGATAGAAAGCCTCGGCCGCTTGAAGTATCTCCATAAAACTTTAAATGAAATGCAGATGTACAGAATATGTGAAGACCATTTCACTGCTGAGGATTTCACAAACGAGTACCGTGAAGAACTTTTGGAAAGTGCTGTACCCACATTGTTACTTGGAAAGCTTGATGAACCTTCCGATATGTTATAATAAGAAATACTAAATATCATGTAAATGTCTTTCAGTTTTATGTGTTCCACTTATAAATAAATATGTGTGTTTTATATTTTTGGTATTATTATATTTACCTTCCCTATCCTTACTATCTTACTTGCAGATAAGCATCTATGACATGCGCTTTGTGGGTTATTCCTTTAAAAAATATATATTATTTTAAAATAAGCACTTTTTGTTTATTATTTTTCATATCATTAGAGGCAGTTGATAGAATACATCACTTTTGGGTCAACGCATATATTATTTCCTTGTGTCTACCTTTCACTGAAATGCGATTCTTACTTTTTTGTGAAATGTTGGGGGAAGAAATAATTCACAGCTTAACCCAAGAAATGTGTTCTGTAAAAAACAGTGATTAAGAAAAAGTGCAGTCAAACTCAATATGTCAATTATTTATGCAGTAGTGTTTAGATATCTTTATTAGGAGGTCTCACTTGTGAACCAAATGATAAACCTGCAAGGTAGAGGTGTCCAGTTTTATCCTTCCATCATAAGTAATTTATGTACACTATAATAAAGAGAATATACAAGGCATCAGGTTCGCGCCGCCCAGGACGACCACTGCTGACAATTCGTCGGCAGTTCTTGTCAGAGCTTCGGGACGCGGATCTGACCTGGGAGGATGCAAGGGAGCTGGCAGCCGACAGAAAAGCCTGGAGACAGTTTGTGGACTCCATATGCTCCACCTAGGGAGCGGATTTGGTTTAATTAATTGATAATAAAGAGAAACAGTGCTGTCCCTAGTAAAGCTAGTTCCGTTGCAAGAACTTTTGAGGCCCCAAGGATACTAAAGTAATTATTCGCTTACTTGGAGTTTTTCAAAACTACATAAATACTGTTGGTGAGAGTGGGTATACTGTTTTAGCTTGAGGCCACACCTGTCACGCACCACTAGAGATGGCCCTGAAGAATAATATCAATTTTGATGTGCTGTATATTACCAGGATTTTATAACTGTCCCCCATTGGATTTTATAATAAGAACGCCACCAGTCCGAGGCTAAATTCTCTTTACTGTGAGTGTTGGTTCTCTTTTTAAAGAATGTAGACTGCTGACCTTGCACACCAACCCTCCTCCTTTCTCATCTGGGCTTGGGACCGGCAATGGTGGAGTTAGATGGATCGACATCGCAGGGGGCTAATCCCTTTAAACAGGCCACAAGGCCTACACCAAGAAGAGGAAGAAGAAGAAGAACGCTATCAGTAATCCTGATGCAATTTTTTATAATTATTATATGTCAATTAAAATTATTATATTATTGAATAGTTAAATAAAAAGGAACATTAAAAAAGTTCACAGTAATTACTGATTTGATTTGTACTTTTGCTAAATATGATCAATGCTGTATAAAAATATAATAAGCAAGTTTTAAAATTACATTTTAAAAAATATAAATGAAGTTTTTGATTGATATTTCCACATAGTAGAAAATGTTATTGTGATGGTATTATAGAAGTCAGGGTATTTACTGAGCTATTTTTGGCTGGTTTAAATGATCGCTTTATACACTTTACCATTTGCCATGGTTGACAAACATACTTAAAATCAAAGCTTTTTTCGGAGAGATTCTTTTCTGATTTCACGTTAAAATAAAAATGTTATGTTATGAAAACAGCTTGGTAACATATTTTCATTGATATACCTACACATAGATTAAGTATAGCACTTTAATAAATTTGTTCTTCTCCTTTAAAATAATCATCTTCAAATTCTTTTACTCTGGCATTCTTTATTTCACATCAATGTTAACTTATTTTACTATTTGTGAACTTGTTCAATAACCGGTAAAATAAAGTCCTTCATTCTGTCCCCATTAACATTTATTGATCTTTTGGTCTGAAACATGGAAGATGGGCAATTTATGATTATCGCTATTAGTTTCCTCTTTATATATTGGAGTTTAAATGATAAATTTGAATCTCTGTTGCCTTTTGTAATGCTGCAATGCTGTGCTTCTTGCAGATAGTATAAAAGACCTTCAGGAGCTGGTGTCAAAGGTGTATAATGTGTGCAAGTCAAGTGATTTGCTGATAAATATTGACAAACTCATAGTCATGGTTTTTTAACTAGATGAATGTAGACCTGGATGTAAAATAGTACTAAATGGAGAAATTTTGGTACAGGTAGATGATTTTATATATTTGGGAAGTATGTTTATTAGGGATGGAAAGATTGATAATGATTTAGAAAGGTGAGTGAATGCTGGGAACAGAGTGAATGATGCATTGAATCAGTTATAGCAAATAAAAACCTTTCGGCGAAAGCTAAACTGACAGTGCACAAAGAAGTTCTGGTTCTAGCCCTAATGTTTGGAAGTGAAGCATGGAGTTCGCAATAGAAGGATGAAAGTAGACTGAATGCATTCGAAATGCGATCTCTCAGATGAATGTGTGGCAAAAATGTATTATTTGTTTGAATGGTGATAAAAGGAAAGAATTGAGGAAAGGAAAGCTAAGCATTATTGATGTCATTAAGATAGGAATGTTGAGATGGGTTGGGCATGTGAATCTAATGAGTGAAGAAATAACAGAAAAATAAGACGAATATACAATTGAAATAAATAGGAATTGTACTCTAGAAGTTAACTCTTGGCAGACCGTTTTATCAGCATAAAACTTTAAATTTATTTTTCTACTTAGCATGAATAATCAATTATGACATCACGATTGATCATAATTCTTGCAGGACTAGTTGCCTCAAAAATATAAATATTAAAATCATATCAAAACGACCTTCTCTTATAAAATATTCGAATTTTATAGTAACTATACATAATAAGAAAAATTCACTTAAATTACCAGTATTTCATTAAAAAAAAAACATAAAACAAAATGGGGGCAAAAAATAAATATAACACAATTAGGTACTTTAATATCCAGTACTTGCTCACATTTGTATGTCTATTTAATATATGACCATCATGCTTTAAAATACGGCAAAAAAACTTTGATTAATGTCAAATTCAATAATTCGCTGGTGATGTGTAAGTTTAATAATTAATAATAATTTATTTGTATTTTAAAATCTTATTTATATGATATAAGTCGTCAATATTGTATAATTATGATGACCAATCTAAAATTTCCACCTGCCAATAGAAATATGTTGCTCTGCTTTACTCTCATATTGTGTCATTTCATATGGTGTTAGTCAATATTGTAATGTTTTGGATTCATTTTAGCTGGGATTGGACGTAAAGTAAAGCGGGTGAGCGATGTGGCTGCTATGGGCATGGCGCCCACAGCGGCTCCTTACCCTCAGGCTTCATCATTTGACTCTTCCTTTGCGGCTCCGATGAGTCAAAGTACACCGCAAAGTTTTGACGGCAATGGTTTTGATCAACAAAATTACGGATTCAACGCACCGATGCAGAATGCTAGTAAGAATATTGAATTTCACTTTTACATTTGAATATTTAAGAAATCACAGACGCTTATTTTATAGTGTAAATTACATTTCATATTTATATGATATCCTTTCACCTTCTACAGTAATTTATTCTTAATCTTTTGTGTTCATTAATTCAATTAGTAGGAACGTTTTTCTTTATTAAATATACTGTTTTTATTTTCTAAAATGAAGTGTGTGTCACCACGAAAAAACTTTTACTTCTCAGTTTATTAAAAAATATGTTTAATTGGTAGTGAATCAGCAAATAGTTAATAAAATTTGAATGTAATGAACATTCTCGCTTACCTTTGTCATTTCTTCTCACCCAGTATTTAAAATAATAATCACGCACTTGTATTTAAACACTACTGGTAATAACATTAAGTTATATTTAGTCATCATCATCTTCTAAAGGCAGCGCCTTGTTGTGTCAGCCACTTGTTTCTGTCAGTCGCCATCCTCTTGCATGAGCCGCTTCAAATCCTGGAAGTATGAAGTTCTTGGGCGGCCTCTTGTTCGTTTTCCCAAGATTCTTCCTTCGAAGATGTTGCTAAGAAAGGTGCTATGTCTAATTGAGTGCCCTATTAGCTTGGCCTTCCTCTTCAAAATATGATTTATAAGCTCTCTTCTTTCTTTTACGTCCTGCAACACCTTTTCGTTGGACTTCCTTACGACCCATGATGTTTTGGTCATCTTCCTCCAAACCCACATCTCAAATGCTTCAAGCCGGTCTTTTTCGTACTTTTGGATGGTCCAGGTTTCACACCCATACAACAAAACACTCCAAACAAAAGCCTTTATGAATCCTTTTCTTACTTCAATTTTTAAATGTTTGTTTGATAGGAGGCTGTACTTTTTCATAAAAGTTTGCTTGGCTAGCGTTATCCTCTTTTTTATGTCTAGGGTACATTTATTGTTATATGTTAGCGTGCTACCCAGATAACAGAATTGATCCAACTGTTGAATTACTCTATTTCCGAGAAGTATTGTTGGATGGAGGTCAGATTGCTCTTTTTCAACGATCATTGATTTTGTTTTGGCGGCATTAATTTTCAAATGGAACTTATCCAGAGCATTAGAGAGAGTGTTTAACATGTGGTTCATGTCACTCTCGTCCTCTGCTATCAGGGCGATGTCATCAGCGAATCTTATACAATGTATTTGTTGACCGTTTATTTTTACTCCATTTGTTTTTTCCTTCAACTCTTCTTATATTTAGTAAAGGGCAATATTTCTTTTGTCATTTGAAACTAAAAGATTTTTGCACCTTTTGTTATCCATTCATTAGCAGTCGAATCTGTCAAGTGACAGTGTCAACCATATAAACATAACCTCAGCCAGATGAAAAATTTATAACTTTTACCGGTAAAAGTACAATTTGGTGGTACAAGACTATTTGTTTTTGAAAGGGGGTACTTGGAAATTTATTTTGCTTAAAACATGGCTTTCATACTGCGAATTGACATGTCTAAATAAATAAAATGCAAAATTGAATTTTTTCGTCAGCAATGATTGTGTTAAAACAGAATTCAATTCATGGTTAAGCAATTTTTAAGTAAATAAATAATCATTTCTTGAATGTTTTTCGCAGATACTTTGTGGTACATTTTATGAACTTTATAAAATTAAACAACTTTGTTTTAACCACTTTTTTATTATAAGTACACTTTAACGTACCTTTACACGTATACTTTAACGTATCTTCCAGTGCAGGCCCTCCACTTTTTTGATGTCATCGGACCATCTTGCCTGGGGCCTACCTACGCTTCTGCGTCCTGTTCTAGGCCTCCAGTCAAGCACCTTTTTCGTCCATCTATCCTCAGACATACGTGCCGCATGACCTGCCCAGTTCTACTTTAATTCTGCGATTCTTACAGCCACATCTGTTACCTTGGTCTTTTCCCTTATCCAAAAATTCATTTTTCTATCCCGAAAGGATATGTTTAGCATCCTTCTCTCCATTGCTCTTTGTGCTACCTGAAGTTTATATATGATTAGTTTTGTTAGGGGTGTAGCATACTATTATTTAAAAAGAATAAATCCACTATATTTTTGTATGTTTAGATTTCCCTGCATACCCTCCTGCCGATAGTTACACGCCCCCTCCGATGGGCGGCTTCCCTCCGGCCGCGGCGCAGTTCGGCAGCATGCTGCAGCAGCCCGTGGTGCAGGATATGGCCATGCAGTACGGCCAGCAGCTCGCCAACCAGGGCAAGGACATGGTCCACCGAGAACTAGAGAAATATGTTACGGTGTCCAGGCTTAAATACTATTTCGCCGTGGACACGAAATACGTCCTCAACAAACTGCTCTTGATATTCTTTCCGTACACTAATAAAGTAAGTGTTCATTTTTTCTTTTGTTATTGGGCTACAGTGTAATATGACTGCTCTTAACTATACGGAAAAAGATTTTCAATTCAAAATTGAAGATACTAAATTAAAAAAAGTATATCAAATTAGATAATTAAAATAAAAAAATTAAATATATACTTTCTACGTACAAACTGATTTTTGTGAGAAATGTTAATAGGTACAATATAAATCTTCTTCTAACCCTTACACGCACTCAAAGGGCACTGCATCATATCGACGCTTTGTTATCTTGATTGTTAATTGCACAAAGTCAAGGTGTCAGGTACTAGTCTAGGGTGATATTGAATAAATACGAAATTGAAAACTTATTTTGATCCCCTTGGAAATCGAACTCGGGACTCCAGCACGGTAGCCAGATACGCTAACCACTACATTATGAGGTGGACAAATAATATAAATGAAATGCAAAAAAATCCAATTATATAGTTTTAAAATTGATTTTTTGCACTATTTAAAATTAATTATTTTACGCTTTTCCGATAACTTTATATGTGAAATATTATTAAATATTGCTCCATGCACACAATATTTGTACTTTGTCCACGAATAAATAAGTATACTTTTTTTTTAAATGTTGCTAAAAATTTTCCTTTTACCAGACATTTAAAAATTGCTGTCGTGGGTTATAATTCCACTAATTGCAAAATGAATTCTAGAACAACTTATTTTCAATCAGTCTTTTCAGGTTTGTCGTAGTGTATTTTTGTATTTACTTTTCTCACCCTTACTATCTCGTCAGCAGACAAGGCTCTACCAGAATGGAGACTTGTCTGTAGGTTATTTACTGTCTGCGAGTTATTCCTTTAAAAAATTGTTTTCTTTTGTTTAGGACTGGAGTATTAAGTATGACCGGGAAACTCCATTACAACCGAGACTTGAACCAAATGCCCCCGATTTATACATTCCTACAATGGCATATGTGACTTATATAGTATTAGCTGGATTTGTATTAGGTAAGTTGTTTTCCTTAGTAAAATAAAACAATGTCTGCCATTATCTTGAACACACGTTTTCAGACTGAATTCAATTTTCTTAGGTACAGTATAGTGGCTAATAAAAATAGTTTAAAAAATACTGCTAATTTATTTAAGTCAAACGAGTTTTTTTATTGCCAGTTGTTATTTTACATGGGAATAAAAGAATGACATAATAACCTAAACTAATGTAGATCGTCAGAATTATCGGATCTTACCCACCTTTAATTGGAAGCACTGGAACGCCAGTATCTGTTCTCTCTGGCACTTCATAATAGGTCCCTTCCATAAAAGAGCTCTTGCTAGTTTGACGCATTTATTGTTTAACGTAAACAGTGTTGACTGCGCGTATGAACTTCTTAATATTTTTTAACTCTGCCCGACCTTTGAAATAAATTGATTAATTTTATGTACCCCTAATGCTTCATAATTGTTTCTGTATTTTAGTTGGTACTCAATGATGGATTGTATTTTTTTTTACACTATTTTTATTTGTTTGTTTTTCGGGAGCCAATGTGTACCAAGTAATGAAAAGTTGTGTATACTTTTACGATGGATCATTCCAGGTAACTGATTGAATTGATTTGTTTCCAGGCATGCAGCACAGATTCTCTCCCGAACAGATAGGGATTCAGGCATCGAGTGCGCTTGCGTACAGCATTTTTGAAATATTTTTGTACTTAGCAACATTATACATTACAAATATCCAAACAAACCTCAGCACACTGGACTTACTCTCCTTTTCTGGGTATAAGTACACCATTATAATTGCTGCAATTCTCACAAGTATTGTATTTAAAAAAGTTGGATATTATTCGTGCCTTATTTACTGCAGCATATCACTCGCATTTTTTCTGGTAAGTGGCCTTATATTATGTTATAATTACATATATGTATTTTAAATATTTTTTAAAATGTTTTACAGGCTTAAACCTTGGCTGGTGGCCTTTATCTCGTACACTGTATTTCCTTTGCGATCTGCTTTATTAAAAAAAATGCTTTTTAAACTGGTAGACCATAGTTGAGTGAAGAACCGTGATTGGCAAATATTTCCAGTCTGAAACTATTCTACTGGACTGAATGTTTTTATTTGCGTGTAATATTTGATTATGATTATTTCTTATACATAACCCTTAGTAATAAGTAACATGATTAAATTGAAAATATGCTGTACAACAAGCAGTACACTTTATAATTAGAAGAGTAACTTTGTATCTTTTAGATTGAATTTAACATGGGAAATAAATAAAAATACCAAATAAATAAATGAGCTCATGATTTATAATAGAACATAACATTTTTAAGTTATTATTTTATTAATATGAGATTTTTCCTTATCTTTTTAAATTTATTTTTCATCCATCAAAATTCTTTGTTAAGTTTAATAATTTGATCTTTATTACATCTATTCTCACTTGGGAGTTTTCTTCATTTAAATCCTTGGCTTGCAAAAACATTTTTATGCATAATTATTTTTTACATATATAATTAATCTAATTTTGTGCATGTTTCAATACACTTGTATAAACTAACAGTAAACCAATACTGGTTATGTGTATGTAACAGTTTATCTTTTTTTATTATTATGATAAGTAATGATGACTGTCCAGTATGATTATCCTATAATTTGATGTATGTCTATTTAATATATTTATTTTTTACAGAAAAAGCGGAATATATGAAATATGTATTGTATTAACCCATTCAGATATAAATTAGTACCCTTGAATAAAAAAAGTAATATTATTGTCATAACTCATCCAGAAATATGGATATTTTTTCCTAATTTAACAAATTCAACTGTCCAACCAAAACAAAAAAAAGTTAATGTATAAAGTAATCAATTTAATTTTTTATTAAGTATCAGGATTAACCTTTGAACAGATGTGGTAATTATACACATATTATCTGAAAGGGATAATCAATTACACCGTCATATAAATAGCTATTATTATTATTCTGCAAAGTAAGGCAGAGAAAATGGAACCCCACAAGCGGCTGTCCTGACTTACAATCCTAGTTCCCTTAACATCCATCAGTCATATATGCCTTTTACATAGACTTTTGACAATACCAGATTTCAGGATTTTTAATACGAATACTTCAACTCTATACTTTTTCTGGATAAGGCAAACCGATTTGTGTTTGAAAATAGAAATCACGTTGTGGCAGAGTGGAGATAAAAATTCTGAGTCCGCAATACTAACCGCACGACCATAACTTGATTTAATTGTAAATGATTTAAGAAAACATACATGTGAATTTGTTTAAAAAACATTTTATCTATATAATTTCAGGTGAGAACATTAAAAGTGCAAGTCCTAATAGAGCCTACAAACCAAGGATATCCTCAGGATGCATACACGCACTCTAGGCACAGCAGCGGGTCCAAACGTAGAGTGTATTTCCTGTTATTTGTGGCGACGATGCAACCAGTGTTGTCGTGGTGGCTCACCTACCACCTCTTGCCGCTGAACAACGTCCCTGCCGTCGACCCATCACCATTAAACTCGTAATCCTCATCGTTACTTTAACGAATGGTCTACCAAAATAATCTTCGTAAGTTGTACTTCAACTTGGAAGTCATTAGAAGTTATTGAATATAAGAATCAATTTATTTTATACTGTTTTGGTTGCCTTGAAAATAAAATTGTCAGTCATGCTTTAAGCTTTTTGTATAATTGAACTGCCATGATATGTTTATAATTATAATATTAATTTGCTTTCCATGTATTGAATAACACATAATGAACTTAAGTTTAGCAAAATCCTACTGATAATGAATATTTTTATTGATCACAGAACCTTAAGGATATATGGTAGATGTCAAGTATTTTCCCTTTTGTGTAACTGACATTTATTTCTATTTTACAAAAAAATATCTGAGATTCATCTTCCATAAAACCGATTTAGAATTTCACCTTATAGCATGTAATGAAATGTTAGTGTCCCATGCAAGAGCAATGATTAATAAACTATTTTTACAGAAAAACTTTGTATATACATACAAGCGGAAGTCCATTATTATTTTTTAAATTCCCAAATTCCAGATGTGTAATGTAACATTTAATACATACATACATACATTTTAAATGTCAGTGTTCACTTCAAGAAATGAACAAAATCAAGGGAAATTAGTAATATCTCAGAATATTATGCTAATAAATATACATATATGTTAAATAATAATTTTTATCCAATATAAAAAAAAAGTGTTTTACTAACATCATTATATGGAAATTTGACAGCAATTAATATTCTCATCACACTTTTTGAGTGTTGTTAATGTTATTGCATAATCCTAAAACATAATCTTTCTTACAATAGTTTTAATAATTAAATAAAAAAAATTACTAACCATCATTTATGATGGTTTTATGTCAATTATCAACAGTATTTCAATCCCTATTGTGTAATATTCTCTCGGTTTGAGGTAAAAGAGTTCTTTGATGTCTCAAATCTGATCTTCATTAGAAAAATCATTCACCAATTAATGAGGTTTGCAACGATTCATGGCTATATATTTTAATCCCAAAGTATGTTGTTACTGTCGTGAAATTGATTGAAATTGAAATCGAAGTGCAGACTTGTTTTCATCAAACAAGTTAAAGCATAAAAATTGTCAAAACCACCATTTTTATTTTTATTAAGGCTTAGTATTGGTTTATTTCCAAAATGAAATCTACCTCCCAAGAACTTGATGTCTGATGTATGTAATTTTTGTATTCAAATTTAAAGGGTAATATACTAATAATGTAAGTATAGTGATACTGGTAACACAGTGGTATGATTTTATCCGTGTATAAAAAAAGATATTTTTACATAAATCTTTTCAATATTTTTCAAATGGATTAATGTTAATTGAAAGATTTTTTTTCATCCAAGTATCTGGTCTCACAGTGAAAAATATTAGCTTGAAATCGGCACAAATTTTAGCTGTGTGTTTATTTGGGTGACATTAATTAGCAATATATTTTCAAAATTAAATTTTATGTACTGATGACATACATAAATATTTCAATTTAATACTTTTTTAAGGTAATCTTAAGCGGCTTGTGTTTGAAAATCAATGAATCAAGTTGACATAGTGTCTTAACCTTAAGCGCGGGTCTACAACTCGTCTCATAAATTCTTTCCATGTTCTAGGCATTTTTAAGGAATATTTTATAATTTTTTAATTAAAAGTCGGAGAAAAAAATTCCTAATGTAGGATGAGGTTCTTAAAAATAAACACAATAGTAACAGCAATGTTTAAATTACAAAATATTTATATTTGTTCTTTATGATGTTTAATGTGTGTTAATCTGTTTGTTTATACCGCTGCAAACATACCATTTTACTAGTATACTTAGGAAGTTCTTTTTTTGGTACTTACCATTTGCTGCATTCATTCACCCATTAATTAATTTTGTTAATGATCTGATTCGTTTTAAGTTAATTGACAGTCTGTATGACCCATTTTCTTAAATTTAAATTGAAGATCCCAGAATAAACCACATGTTTCATAAAATACTTTTTTCAGAAAATAATAAAAACCAAGTATGTTACGATATTTCGTAACATTTTATATTTTTCACAGCCGAGTTGAGAGACACATAAAAAAATCCATAGTTGTGATTAATCATTTATATGGAATCTAAAAATCGAATAAAACACATTTATGGTTTATATTTTAAGGTTTTCAATTATCAATGCTCATCACAAGATAAATTGTTTTTATCAGATATAATTTAATTTGTTTTCCCCGAATATATTAATATATTATCTATGAAATTACCAAAAATCTCAGTTATTACAATTTGTTTTGATATTGCGTTTTGGCAGAGATTTAGTTCAACTACAACAATCATAATTCATTGAATCATTGAAAACATTCCTTACTATTATATTCATTTCAAACCAGTAAAAATGTACATGACTATTTTGTGGGGAAGAAATATTATGATGCACAGTGGAAGGTTAACGCAATGTAGAATGAAGACATTTATCCTGTCTTTAAAAACTTGAGATAGATGTTTCACCATACTGCCATTATAAGGAAAAATGCTGCGTCTGCAACCTAGGTAAAAGATAATGGACAAAATGTAAGTAATTGATATTTTATAAGTTATTGAAAACGCCAATGACTTTTTCTAAAATTATAGACATCAATAAAAATTTATATAAAAGAAGAAGAAACAATAAGTTTCCTATGAATTTCAAATTGTTGTGATTGACCACGGTCATACGAACATAATTTGAAAATATTTTCCTGATCTTTCACAAATGATAGGAAATTAGATGCTAGGTCCAATGATAAAAATATTTGTGGATACCGCATTTCTCCTTATACGGGCCAGTGTAAGCACTAAGATGGTGCTAAAAGTGTCTGCAGACAAACTGAAAAACGGCATGACAATTGCCAACCATCACTGTCAAGTCGCACAACGTGAAGTAGAATAATGATGTACATTATATTATTTGGATATAATACGGTTCCATTCAAAATAAAATCCTAGATTTTTTCTGTGAATGTAGTCTAAAGGTTTTTGGTCACAAAATTAGTACATTAAAATTTCCCAAAACTTATTTCCTAATTGAAATCTTTGAAAAAAATGGATTCATAATCACAACTAAATCTTCCAATCTCTCTATGTTAACCAGGATTATGTGTTTTAAGGTTTTTGTTTCTTCTAAAGTTTAGCCCCATGTTATTAAACATTAAAGTGCAATTTTATCTTAGTGTATTTTTACTGTAACTATTGTACTATAATTACAATGTAAGGTTTTAATATAATAAATTATTTGTATTGCTAAATTACAATGGCTTTTTCTAAACATTTAAAAAATGACAAAACCCTATATAACTAAGATAATGATTGATGATCATTTTTCTATGTTAGTAAGTATTTCAATACCAGCCCCAACCACTATAGTGTGTTTCACTTGCGAAGGCATGTCCGACTTGTCTAATTGCATAATTAACTTCAATTCCTGTCCTTGGTTAGTGTTGTAAAGTTTCAAGCACAGTCACTTATAAACTATTTGAAATTTTACATGGATCTTTTCTAATGAACTATTTTATATTTATCTGAAAACCGTAATTACAGAAATTCAATTTTTACATTCTCTGCTTGACTATTTGGCAAAAACCAAATATCCAATATACATATTATGATCAGATAAGTAGTAAATTTAATAAAAAATAGTAAAATACATATATTTTTAAGAAAGTCATTCATTTTTCTCTTTCTGAAGAAAAAAACCTTAGTCTTTGTTTAGGAAAGTAAATTAGGCCTAATTTAAAAAGTTTCTGAATATGTTTTTCTAAGTTAATTAAATGGATGTATGAAAATTTTGGTGATAAAGTGTGATAATAATTTAAAATCTGCATTCCAACTGAGAAAAAAACTTTTTGCAAATAATTTTTTACCCTGCTTCTATTATTACTGCACATAAAATATTTAGTCTGTCTTTTATTTATTACCCATCCAAAATCCTAGATCCCCAAAACATGATTCCGAAAATAAAATATTAAACAATGATTTATTCCCATGTTCTGATAAGGTCTAGATTACTTATTAAATTAAAATTTAAAAATGCTTATGTAATTTCTTTGAAATTTTAGTTTAAGAAAAGTAACTCAATACAAAGAAAATTATGCAGTCAACCTACAATGAAAATACATAAAATACAAGATTGCATAAATGCACCAATTTTGTTTGCATTCTTTATTTAGACCTAGTCTTACCAAAATAGCGCATGACGCACTGACCTATATACGAATTTATGTCATTCAAGGCATATATAAATCAGAGGATGGGGAAAAATAAGTTTTACAGTCAATAACAGCAATTAAATATCTTTTATTTTTGGGAAATGTTTCGAATTATACATTTTACAATAATTGCGAGAGATCATAGTATAAACAAACGAAAGAAAATTTCTCGCCGCTCAAATATCAAAATAAAGGAAATTCTGAAACGGAAAGGCGCCTAGGAAATAGTAATCGTAACATTTTTGATCATGCGCAATACCGATATTCAGCTAAGTTCATGTTGCTTCGTTTTTACTAACAGATTTTGTACCCTGATCCAACATGGCCGCTGACTCAGGAATGGATACGTGCCCTAGTCCAGAAATTGCCGATTCCCGAAAGCGTCCCCTCGATGGAGACACAGAAAATGGGGATATCAAACGGTCACACTTCAGTTCAGGTATTTATATAATTAAGTCATTCAAAAAGTTTAAGAAATTACGTTGTTTTGATATTACAAAATTCGTCTCTATGTCATTACGTCTTCGACCACCATGAGATTTGACCGTGCATATTTTGTATTTATATGTTTCGCAGTGTATACTCGATTTATATAGGAGTCATTGCAATGTTTTGAATAGAAACCTTCACTCTTTAAGTGGTGACACTATTTATATATATAAATTCTCTTATCATTACATCTACTCTGAACTATTGCAAATTTATGTTTACAAATTTCCATACGTCACTACTCCCAGCTGGTGACGAATACATTTCGAATGAAGCCTTTTGTGCGCCGCCAGATTCCTTTCGGAAAGAGTGTTTTTCCTTAATATAATCGAAATTTGACTGTGATTATTCTAGTAATAATAATAAATCAATTTATTTCGCTGGTTACTGACAATTAAATAAAAATACTGCATTAAAATCTTCGTTATTTCCATTTCGCGCTCGTGTGTGTTCTAGTATCATATTGATTATTCAAAATAATATTTTTTTTAAATATAAATATTGTGCGTGCTCAACAAAAGAAGGTTGAAATTCCGTTCAGTGTTTTCGAAAGTTTAAACTTTAAAGGTGTTCCATTTTTTGAAATTTTATGGGTGTTGAGTAATAATATTCTCAAATGTTAAACAGAGGTGATTACTTTATGGTGAATGATTTGGTGACAGCTTTGCCGGTGGAAAATGGTTATAGAAAGCGAGCTCCCGATTACTGTGAGTAATTACATATCTGTTATTAATTACGTCCATTTATTATTATTCAATAAATGTAGCTATTTTTAGTTAGCCTTCAAACAATCGAATATAGCTTGTATTATGGGTCTATTAATCAATTCGATTCAAGATGTTACATTATTTTTTGTGATAAGATTTAAATCGTAGAAACAGCTGTTATATTTAATACATTATAATATTTAGAAATTGGCGTCGAGACTCATTTTTTAAAAATTGTTAGGTAAATCATAAGAATCTGTTTAGATTCTAACTGACATGGATAATTAATAAAATCAAGTTTTCAAATTATAATGTTAGATCAATATAATGTAATTGTATGGCAATAATGCAGTGTCCTATGTATAATTAGATGCGGAAAAAATAAATAGTTCATAAAACATTGAAATTACTGAACTATTTTCATAATTTTGACCACAAGTAATATTTGTTGTATTTTTCCTGTTTTTTTTAAATGTGGAACCACGGTGTTTTTGTAAACTTATCCCCTTTTCGCTGGCAACATTGTAATAAATATTTCTTCACCTTTTCGTTCTATTCGAATATTTTGAGTTTCGTAAGCCACTCTTTAATAATTACAATTACGTTATTACATTTTTCGTTGTAATCCTGTCCGGGTCACGAAAAATAGAATATCGACCTTTTTTATTAATTTTTTTACTTACGGTTACGAGTTATTTATTAAAAATTAATCAATTTAATGAAAATAATATGTTAATTTTAAAATTTTCATGCAAGGAATAAATATGTAATACATCGCTACTTTTCCTTATAATTATTGAAATGATTTTTTTTCTTAATCTTTAACGAACCTTGGAACGAAGAGAAAATTGGTTGGATGGAGATTTTTAAACTCGTCATTTACTTTCGGAAATGAGATACGTCTTTCAACACAATGTTTTCTGTTTTTTGTTGTTTTTTTTTAAATATATATGGCTACCACCTTCCATTACACTTTAAAAGAAATCGATGAATCTTCTCTAGATATTTTCAATATAGCCTTGTTAATTTGCTTACGCGTACTAGAAAATTATTACGAGTACGTAAGGATTTTTTCAGGAATGATCCACGTATTCGTGAGCGCGGATTTCATGTTTGACATAATTATGCATATTTTTCTATCGTGTTCTGATTACTTTACGTTAAATGGTACTTGGTTGCAAGGTCGACATCATTGCTGATTTAGAAAATACAAGTATTTGAAACTTGTTCCCGCCAATCACTGTTTCTGCTTCACTTGAACGTCTTTTACAATTGCCACGGAAGAATTGAAATATAATGTATTTGATTATTGATTTATGCCGATCACAACTTATTTTAAACATCGTTTAAAGGTGACTAAAGTTTAAAACTGACGTGATTAATAAATTAATAAATTATAAATAAAGTACGTGATGTGTTCAATGAGGCTCAACATCGGCCACGGCAACCATACTGCTGTAGAAGCAATTTGAACGTATGGCTCTACCTGTGTAATTAGGCGAATTCATTGAGCAGGTCGCCTCTAGAAAAATAATCCTTTAAATTACTTCTATGAAAACCACTATATTTTATATATTTAAACCGCCAATAACCCCTTAACTATCCCTAGTAATACATAAACGTATTACTAACTTCTTTTTTTCTTGGTAAATCGTGGAAAATTATACCTTCCTGCTGATATTATTTATTACAGACGTTCATTGGTATACTGTGCGTCTTTCAGTGCTTTTAAATTTACGGCAATATATTTATAATTTACCTACATATTATACGAAATAAATTACCCATATAGCTTTTCATTTAAAAATTATTTCAGAGTTCTTTCTTGCTGGAGCTATTTTCTAATTTTGTACCCTATTTATTCATATGCTCCCAATCTCTCTTTGCTTTCCATGTAAATGGTGCAAGGGACATCGGTGCTATGTTTCTTAATTGCAAATGAAATGAAGACGAGGGTGGCAGTCTTACGCTTCAGATGCTTGTCCAGGGCGACAAATACAAATTTTGTATTGACCTAATCGAATTCACCGACACGGAATCTCTTGGATTTTATCCAAACGTGTGAACAGGCTAACTATGTCGGAATATTATATTTGATAAGAAATAGTTGCAAACAAAATTGGTAGAAATTTTAAATACCGCTTTTCATCGAAAATAATGAGAGACGACATTTTTTTCTGGAATGTTAAAATGCTTGTTTTTCATTAGCATAAAACGCAGATATATTTTGACTTCATTGCCTTGTGGAGTTATCGTTATGCTATTCTTATGGGCTAAAAAAACATTTAGACATTCTCAATAGGGCAAAGGTCTTTTATGTGAAATATAATTATTTACATTTTAATGAGTTTAAACATTAAAACAAATATAATGGAAGAGTTTCTCCAGTTTGAAATATTTGATAATTTTCAATTTCTCGAGTCATGTAGATTAATGGTGATTAAAAAGAAATCGGATGTTTTGTATTTCTCAAAAGAATCAACAAGGAAACGTATTAAAATATTATCTATGGTATATCTATTTTTTTAATTCGAATTTATTTTTAACTTAAATTCTCTCAAATTATCGGCCAGCTATGAAAATTAATATTTTGTTTTCATATAGTCCACACTTGAATGTCAGTTTTTGTAGTTCTCGCTTGAGAATATATAATATAGTAGAAACTTTTGGTACCCAAATTCTAATAAAATATTTGAGACCGACAAACTCATACAATAATAGCAATTTCATTTTACGAATGTGCTTGATATCGGGTAGATTTATGTAGAGTCAGACACCTTTTTGGTCGTGCTGCTTACCTGACTATAAGGAGAACGTTCAGCCGAATGCTCGTTTGAGGACTCCCCATTATTTGAATTACAGTGGAACCTCTTATAACGAGTAATTCTTATAACGAGCAAAAAAAATAGTTGTTCCCTTAGCGAGCGACATTTCGCATAACGCGTTACACGAAAAGGGCAAGTGCCCTTTTCACGACATTCACTTGTGAGCCTGGACTTCCGCACCAGTCAAAACAAAAAAATGTTTCGCTTATCGAGTAAGATTCTGGAACGAATTATGCTCGTCATAAGAGGTTCCATTGAATTTACCACTTTGGTTAAAATGCGTTTTTAATGGGTAATAAAATTTATTTCTCTATATTATTTAGGTCAATAGGAATCGTTCAAAATAGTTGAAAAGCCGTAAAAATTATTTTATTAAATCTAGAATGTACGAAATTCATTCCCAATATTTCGTGTTCCCAAATGCCGGATTCGCTCCATTTTGGAGTAAAGTCTGGGTAATGGTTAGACCTGTCGTTGGCTGGTTGAAGTGATCACTTCATTGACTATTGTATTGATTCGCCATTATCTAAATATTATTCAAGTGAGGAACGTATGGTGTGTGGAATGTTCTATATTATTTTGGCACGAAATAATGCGACTGGATCGTTCATCGTGTATCAAAAACCAATAAGATTACACAACAATTGTTTGTTATCACTGTTACCGCAGATAAGTCGACCGATCTATATATATTCCACACTAAGTACATGCATATTAGTGGACCGACACAATAATATTATTTATTATCTCATTCTAAATCTCTTATCTGATGATAGAATACACAAAGCATTTATGTATTTATGTTTGCCAGCATATTTAATGTACTTCGTGTTTTTACGTGTCGAAAGTACATTCTATATTATTTGTTATAAGTTTATTGCGATTTATAATTGAACATTATTATTTATTGTATTTTTGTGTTGTCGAGAACTGTGATTACTTCATGTATCTGAATATCGTTTTTTTTTTAAATATTAAATAACAAAATATACAATTATACATATATAGTATTCGTTAAATAGCAACTCAATTTTCTTAAAACCCAGTTAACATTTGACGTAATTGTGTGTTTTTTTTTAATGTATGGTTTTGAAAATAAAAGAGTAATTGAAACGTAACGGTAAGCAAAAAAAAAATCCTAGTTTGTATTCTAAAACAAAAATATGGGCGTGACCCGATGACCGGCTCTATGCGTTGCCAGAAGCCAACTGAGTTTTATTCATGCGAGTTTGGCCTTAAGATATGCTCAATTGCATTACCGCTAATTCTAACAAGTTCTATTATTCCTAAATAACCACTAAATAACAACATTTACGACAAAAAAGTAATCATTTAATACATTTATAACAACATAAGAAAATATGATTTTAAAACATAAACAAAAAATCTGTTTTTTGTATTATTCATTTGTATTTTTTTACATGATTCTTTATTAAAATAATATTTATTGCATGTACCGTATGTAAAATATATATATCAAACTTAGATGAACATGATGTACCTACAATATCAGTAAATATTTTCGTATTCGGTGACTTTTTGAACTCGGTATTTACTAGATCGAATCATTGGGATTTTCAGAATAATTGCGTTTTAATGATGCGGATCATATCGTATGTATTAGTTTGTTATCTAAACAAGTAATATTTTATCACTTAATGACATATCTGGTAGTAGGCAATTGATGAAACAATTCACCTAAATCAGAAACTTTACGAAACTTTACTGCACAGATGTGCCAACTACTGCACACTGTCTACAGCTGGCGTTAAAGACATTCTTTCACAAAAAAAACTAAAGCCTAAAGGAAATGGAGAAGGAATAGTAGTTAGGAAAAGAAGAATAGCAAGAGCACTATGGGTTGCAAACTCCCATTCGTACAAGCTTGTGTTAGTTGGACAAGCTGCTGCTGTTATGCACGAGTCTCAGGTGAACAAAATATAGAGAAAAAAAATATTACGCCACTTCCCCGCAGGGGTAGGCAGAGAGAATAGAACGCCATACCGTTCCGTTTTTGCAAACATTCTTAGCCTCTTCTACGATCATGCATCTCCTCATACATACCCACCGATTATTTCAACTCTTGACCGGACCGCTTTCAAGTACATATTAGCATTATTCTTTCTATATTTTATAATCGTCGGTTATGTATGAGGAGATGCATGAATGTGGAAGAAGCGAAGAATGTTTGCAAAGACAGAGTGGTGTGGCGTTCGATTCTCTCTGCCTACCCCTGTGGGGAAGCGACGTGATGGTTAGTTAGTTAGTTTTATTTTATTTTATAAATATTGGTGTGATTATAGTAAGTTTATAGTTATATTTTTCTTGTTATTCTGTTGCCGGGATAATTTAAACACATCTCGCATTTCAAATCTCACATCCTCACCGTATACGTACTTTTTGTTTAACCGTATATATATTTTTCCTTCGTTGACTATTCGTCCAAAAATATCTGACCACATTTTACTGTGAAAAAAAGCATCGTTAATTTGTCCAGCTGCTATTCTGCGATTGATTTCAAACATTGCTTCATTGTTTGATCAGCTCGAGACCGATGCCCGAGTTTTAGATGTACCGCAATGTTATAGCGCGATAACGTTATTAAGCCTTAAGAACTAAACATTCGTCTGGCGAACTACGCAATTAAAAACGTGAAACTTAAACAAAAATATTTATTAAAATTAGGAACCGGTATATGGCACTTAAGTTTGGTTTATTAGGAATGAATGTAAGAGACATTCAACAGTAAATCACTATTCCGCACAGCTACTACATATGTCAATATTGTGCGATCCACAAATGGCATTGTATCTACAAATATAGTTTGGTTATCTAGGGTTAAGGCTTAGATCTCAACCTTTGAACTCAGAATGCGTTCGGCCGCGCCCAGGGCTGCACGTGTCTTCACTCTCATTTTTTTTTTAAAGAATTTACATTGTTTTTTTTTGGTTTTTTAGATTGAAATGTATGTTGATTTTTTTTTATATAAACGGAACGCTGTACTGACTATACGAATGCTTGCATCGTAACGTGTTACGTTACGACGAAGTAACTCCAGTCAGTCCTCACCTTTAGAAGTTTTTCAGTGAGATTTTCCGCGTGATAAATGATATTGTGGATCCCATAAAAGTGTAGCATCCTTTGGAAAATAAGTTATCGGGGAAAATAGGTATACACGTTATGTAAGTGAGCATTGTTCCGTTTTCTGGTGGTGGGGGAGGGGGATGGGCGATATATCCCCGCCGGAACAGCCGAGCCGGTGCCGGCGCCCGGCTCCGGCGCCCGGCGCCCCCGCCCCCCACCGCGCCCCGCCGAGGGGCGAGTGACGTCATTCTCCCTTTCTCTTTGGCGCGTCCCCCCGGGTCGCGGGATGCAGACCCGCATGAACCGGGAACCGGGAAGAAAAATCCCAAAAACCGCCTTCCGGTTTACTAAAATTTAACCCTAGATTACTTAACTATCCTACGAATGACTTTGTTACTAAATATACATGTATAAATACAAAATATTTTTAACGCGGGATAATATGTGAAGTAAAAATACGTACAATTATTATATAAAACATTAACAGTTACAAACTCGTAAATACTTTATAAACTATACTAGGAGTGATGTTGTTACTAAATATTCGTAAAAAAATACGACATGGAAATAAAACGGGAATGAATAAGATAATCAAAAACTTTTATTACTTTAGAAGTAATAGTAGCATTCTTTGAGTTTAAGAGAAGAAAGGTACTGTGAAGAAGGGCGCGCGGGAACGACGCGAACATAGTTTCTTTTTTTAAATAGGAATCATCATTTTGCCGTCGTAATTTTTACGATAGTTTAGTATTCTAGGGTTAAATATTTACATCCCACTATACACCGTAATGATTGGAACGATGTTTTTTGTTACTTTTCACTAATCGTCATTATGAACTAGACGGCGGTGGTGGAATGAAGGTTTACAAAGTGTGGCACTCACTTACACTCACACCGAGGGCTATAAAATTAGGACAGCAATGGTTAATTCAAACCCCCGACGTTACGAGGTCACGAATAATTATGTCAACGGCGAGGCTTTCCGCGTAAAATCCGAATACTCGAATTCGATCGAGAAAAAAGATAGTATAATCTCGGCCTTTTTTTTCTCCAATACCCGAAAGTAGTTCGGGGTTAATTAATAACAGCCGTAGTCACATCTGACCTTACTCGATGTCCAGTGAGGGCGGGGGAAGGGCAGGTGGATCGATATAACGGCGTTACTTTTGAATAAAGAAATTAGCGCCGCGAGTTTGGATGGAGGACATAAATCTGGCGCGCTGTCGAGACCACAGATACATCCATTCAGGGACGAAATTGCTTTTCATCGGAGGCGGATTTATAATGTGTAATGGAAATATCGCCGCGGAGTGATCGTGACGTCCGTCGTCACGAGTCGTCACGAAAGGAGAGATCGTGCATCAGCTATTTTCTAAACTCGCTTAATTCTACGTGCACATTCAAATTACCGAACACCTCCAACTCTCGAAATAACAATTTTCTGATTTCCCGATTAGCGGTGACCTTGTAATTTTTTTTGAAGCATCCACCTTTATTTAGAAAAAAAGTAACACTATAATTCATCGTTCATTTTCTGTAATACCACTTTTAATTTTTTTGTAATACACAAATTGAACGATGAATGATAAGGAGATATATCAATTTTCTGATTTCCCGATTAGCGGCGACCTTGTAACTTTTTTGAAGCATCCACTTTTATTTAGAAAAAAAAGAGAAAAAAACACTCCTTAATAATAATAATTCACCGTTCATTTTGTGTAATACCACTCTTAATTTTTGTGTTATACACAAATTGAACGTTGAATGATAAGGAGAGTGTTTAATTACCATACTACAAAGTTAACAATTCTTTCAATATACAAAAACTAAAAAAATGTACTGGTTTTTATCCTACAATAAAATATTTTAGAAATTACTCACGTGAGAATTTTTCTATTCTTTTTTATATTGATTTATATTCCGGCTTTAAAAGGGATGATATGATATGTGACCGTAGATAAATTTGGTCCATTACTCACGCGATTCCCCTCAGATGAGTGAAAATAAAAGTTTTTTCAGAGCTATGAACCCCCCTTTCCCCTCAATTTCTTACCTAATCTTGCTCCTGTTGTCGTGTTTTCTATTTAAATAGAATTAAGCGTCAATTTTTTTTAATAATTCCTAATCCTATTTTTAACTGTTACTCCTTATAATTTTCTTTTATATATCTTATTCGTATGTAAGGACTATTTGCCTACTTATTTACATCTTAATAAAGCGCAAACCTTACTACTATTACTCATATGCTTTTGGTTGGTTAGAATTTATTGCTTTATACCAATAAGCCCGATAATGTACAATTGTATTGCTCAAAATATTTCGTGAAGTATGTATTTTTTTAAATTAGTAACCGGCTTGTACCTACTGTACCCGACCTATCATAATAATTACCCATCGACCAAAAATCGATCGACCAAAAATCGATCGACCAAAAAAGGGTCGACCAAAAATCGCATGTGTTAGACATTTTGTGTAGTTTTGAGTGTGTAAATGGTGCTATGGTGGTGAAGGGTAGTATTGTTTGCATGCTGTGTTAGTGATTGTCCTGACGAAGAGACGGGTACGTCTCGAAACCGGTAGACGTAAAAATCTCGGTGAGTGGTTATATACTAATTTTATTAACATTTTTGTAAAAAAATAAATAAGTAAAAAATTACCCATCGCTTAGATTTTTGGATGAGCCCTATTTACATTATTTTTTGACATCTTAACATAGATGAAGAAGAATATGGAAGTCTGGGTATTTACAGGGCTTACGACGTTATGTAAAAAATAACTCCTAATTGGAGATAATCAAGATTTGTGAACAAGCATTTGGACACACTCAAAATGTTGTGAGCCTTATTCAATTCATATCAGATCATTCATAGAAAACCAATTTCCAAAAAGCAGTTTTCCATAACATACACAAAGGTTTTTTTTTAAGTAAATTAAGTGTTACTTTAATGAAAAAACCCTGTAAGCGTGTTCAACATTTATAATGCTGTATTTCTGTTTCGAGAAAGAAATATTATGTATTTTTATTTTTCGTATCTAGGAAAATGATTTCCTCTCTCAAACTTTCGTGAACTTTATTCCTCCCCATAAATCCCCAATATACGAGACATTAAATTTAACGAAATATTCGATTCTTTTTTGCGCTTTCAAAACATTTTTGGAAAAATCTCGTTTCTGAATATTTACGCTTAATCTCCACGTTAAATTTTCGTTTTTAGGTTGGAAAGGAAAGGTGGGGATGACAGCGATGAAAAATGTCAATCGAAAAATACATATTTTTAGGTTTCATATTAACAAGTGCAATCATATTTCCAGGTATTAATAAATCATTTAGGTAGGAAAGGAAATATGGGGATGAAAGCGATGTTTTTTGTGAAAATATATATTTTTTTGTATTTGATATTAACAAGTGCAGTTATATTTCCACGTATTAATAAAATCATTTTCAGTTACATATAGACTAAAAAGAAAATACTTATGGGTGCTCTGGCATCTGGTGAAAAACATTTTTTTCTCTCCCGTTCCCATTGGAAAATTTAACAACCTTTAACATAAGTATTATATTAATTTAACAAATTTAACAACTTCAGACGTCGGATCTAACCCACTAGCACAATTTTTATACGAACATTCCTATTTTTTTCCTCGGTCAGAATCAACGGTTCGCACAGCTTTACCTATTCGTCGACACCGACGCGATGTTACGATATAATATATTTTTGTGCTCGAGGGCCTGACCTGTGACGTGTGCCATAAGGAGGTCATCCTAAACAGTTTTCCGGATCCACGTTTTCCTCGGCACTTGTACCTGTATTATGTCTCGACTCTCGACACACTTGTCCTTTCCTTCGTGAATATTGATTTTTCGAGGGCCGATTTTTGTTCGTCAAAGCTTACGTTTTATCGTAACCTTGTCGCTTCGATAAATTCAAGTGGTGGGAAAGTTTTAACTTTGTTACTGCTTGACAGCTTATCCCGCGAAACAATATTACTTTTAGCTTTTGTCGCTATCCCCATAGATACGCTACAGATTTAATATTTATAAGAAATTTTCTTCGCCCACCGTATTTACATAATTTACTAAGAAATGGGGCTGTTAGTCTATGGGAAACTACCGGCAACGTAGGGAGCCAAATCTCTAGCCAAGCCCAGTGAGAATTCATAGAAGGCGCAGAATATAATGTTGCAAATATTTTCCAAAAAACCTATGTCGCTCACTCCTTTCAGGAACTTCATAAATTAAAAAAACTTGAATTTTCAGGAGAACGTTTTTAAAGTTTAAAAATATAATACAATGTATTAAAAATAAATATCAAGCTACTTACAGAACTTATTACTGTGCAACAGATCTTTTTAGGTAAAACCTGAAGGTTTTTTCTCTATTTGAAAAATATTTAGTATATTTAAACAATTAATTAAACAATACTTTTTCTTCAAAATGCAAAAACAACACTTACTGCCCTGTAGCGGGTAAATATTAAGTTAAAAATATGCCTCTTTTGCTGGAATATAGTACATTTTCTGGGCATTCCGAAAATATGCATAACTGAAAATTGACGATTTTTTTTATTTTTGACGTTTTTGAAAGGAGTGAGCGATATGTATTAAGGAGATAGTTTGATACATCTCTTATCGTTTATGATTTTACTCGTGTGAATCTAAATCATGCGATAACGTCATGTAACAGTACCAATCAATTGCACCAGAAATACAATAGTATTCTTATTTCTTCACTCTATGGTAGTACCTGCCAAATTTTAAATTAAATAAGTTTTTGCTTTGAAAAACTTCTAGTCTCGTATATTATCGATTGTTGATTATTTTCGAGTCACGGCCATGTGTTTTTTTTCTCAACTGTCGTTTCGGTTCTCATTGCGGCATCCATCGTCGGATCTTTTGATGATTTATAAGTGGATTCCGAGGAAAAATTCAAAATAATAAACGGAACGCGTATATAACGAAACCTGCACACGAAACAAACTGCGATTCTACGTACTTACCTTAACTTTTCGTTGTAACTTTTTGTGGTACCCATGCCCTTCGAGGCAGATCAAAACCCGGTACTCTAACGATTCTACATACATACATTATGTGTTGGTATATATATATATATATATATATATATATATATATATATATATATATATATATATATATATATATATATATATATATATATATATATATATATATATATATATATATATATATATATATATATATATATATATATATATATATATATATATATATATATATATATATATATATATATATATATATATATATATATATATATATATATATATATATATATATATATATATATATATATATATATATATATATATATATATATATATATATATATATATATATATATATATATATATATATATATATATATATATATATATATATATATATATATATATATATATATATATATATATATATATATATATATATATATATATATATATATATATATATATATATATATATATATATATATATATATATATATATATATATATTGTATATATATATATATATATATATAAACTGAAATAAAAATAAAGTAATTAAACTATAATTTTAGTAATATTTTTTAACATCTCATCAAAGATGAAGAAGAATATAAAAGTCTGGGCATTTACGGTGCTGACGACCGTCATAGGCTGGTTTAAGTGATCACTTTACACACGTGTAACATTCACCAATTCTACCCATTATTGACAACCTCACTACTCACATTCTTGGATGTTCTGTATATATGAACCAATTTAGAAACCTTGTTCTTGAATCACTAGAACTTCACTAGAGACATCTATTGTAGAGAAGTATAGAAGCGTTTTATTAAGCAGAAACTCTTATATTAGTATGTGAGGTACGAATCCTGGATTATAATCACATCTTCTTCCATATCCATATTCTTCTTCTATCTTTGATGAGATGTCAAAAAATAATATGAAAATAACTCCTGTAATCCAGATTTTGTGAACTAGTATTCGGACACTCTCAAAATGTTGTATATAATTTTAGTATTTATAATGTTTCAGTATATGGTTCTTTTCAAAATGATTATTTGACATTAAAATAATTGCTGGGTAATACCGAACAGTTTTTAGTTAATCTGTAACCAGTATCGTATTGTGGGTACACGAGAATATTTGTTACAAGGGGCGGATTAAATTGGCGTTAAACCGTCACGGGAAAGGGACCTCGAATTTAAATATTCATCATGTTAGCCTTTACAATTTTCAATAGCCCTTAAACAAATACATGAAATGTTTTATCAGGATGAATACGAACAATATTTGGTTCTACACCCGAAATAGTAAATGGAACACCTGGAAAATGGTTAGTTACTTTTGGTAAAATTTCACAAATTTTCCTCGTATTATCTTTTTTCTTCTTTAAAATTCCTTTTCAACATGTTTAATCTTTGCTCAAAATGTAGAGTTTAAAGGGATTCGTAAAGTAGTATTTTTGCATATATTTTATTTATAATTTTTACTTTATAAAATCGTGTGAATGAACAAAAATACAAGAAATTTGATTACCTCAATTAAATTTTACTAACGTAATCATTTTTTAATATTTTGTGTACTGAAAATGTGTTATTAATCAATGACTTTGATACGACAAATTAAAGATTTTAAATTATTTTAAGACGTCATAATAAATTTTATTGAGGTAGGTTTTTTAAAAAAGTACATATTTTCGGATAATTTTATAAATACATAACATTCTAGAGTAAAGAGTTTTTGGTTGAAGAAATACGAAAGAAAATAGCGCGTTTGGATACCCTTTCATACGTTTGTTATTTCTAAATTTGTCATCATTTTAAGAAAAATAAAATATTTTTAATTAATGTTTTACTTAGTAAATACCACTTTTTCTTAAAATCTACTGTGACACGTGTTTTGATGCATTCCGCATCATTTTCAAACACCTATTTACTAAGTAAAACATTAATTAAAAATTTATAGATTTTACCGCAAAGTGACTGCCGAATCAATTAATGAAAAAATAAAAAATAGCCTACAACATTTGGCAACAATGTTTGCGGCTGTGAACTCTTTCCGTAAAATCTTTTTGAAATATATCCATTATATGTATTATATAACATGTGCACTAGGAAGGAAAACCCTTTTTCCTTCGATAAATCAACGTCACCGGTAATTCTTCCCGAGAGTTTATCTGCAAAGTTGTCCAACGCAAGCCACCCATTATCTCTTACCGATTCCGTGAACCCAACGCCGCGGCAACGCGAACAGCGTTCGCTATCATTGTGCAACCGGCTATATAAAACAGGGACATCGAAAAATAATGACAAACTGATATTTAAAAAATAACTATCAGAGGTAATTCAAAGGTTTTGATCTTAAAATGAGCGGATTTTTTTAAAAATCGTACCATGGTATTTTTCGATGTTTGCACCGTTCATCGCTCTGCAGATGCCAGTCTGTAGTCGATTTCTTGCCACTTACATACATTCAATCATTTCAGGAGTAACTTTAAAAATAGCGGCAGAGATTTGCTACCGCAGGTATTTCACACAAATGGTAGTTAAATCATTACAATTCGTCGGAATACACTCATACGAATTTTAAAAATCTTTTTTCCGCGCATTTTAAGATCAAAACCATTGAATTACCTCTAAAGGTGGGGGCTGACCGGAGCATTTCGTCGTAACGTAACACGTTACGATGCGAGCATTCAGGCAGTCATTACACCGAGTTTTTGCCTAGAATTTTCACTCATGAATTACATGAAATTATAGTAACTTTAAACATAAAGAGTAAATCCACTCACGAGTAGGCATAGGCTATGAAACTTATAAAGTTGAAGCCTGAGTAGGGACATGATAAGCGGTGTTGCATAAGCCGTAGCTAGATTTCAGAGTCACTTGGACGTTAGGTACTTCAAAAAAAAAATACACCAAATCGAGCGCTCCATCCATAGTTTCGGATGCTCGCCGCGAGCGATGTTACCTTAATAGTTTTATTGTTATTTTTATATTGTTAAAAAATGTTGGCATTTTTCTATAACCTGTATTTACATATCGCCGCTCTGCCAGCGCTAGGGCACTTACGTAACACGATTATTAATTATTTGTAAATAACTTTTGTAAAGAAAACCTCGACACGCCAATAATAGATTTTATTTTATCTATTCCTGCTACTGATAAGGTTTTTTTTACGACAGTGGCTTACGAAACAAAATTTTTTTTTTTATGTTTTCTGCATTTAGTATTGTACCTACTGATGTTTCTCTTGCCCATTGAGACGGATATTCTTATTGCCGCATTTTCTCGGTGCCTTTGCAGCTCCTATCGATCTATTCAAAATTTGGCCCCCAATCTCCGTGTGGTGGATGACCTCTTTCGGTCTTGTGCCAGCCTTCAGCTTCGGCTATTTTATAATACTACCCTAGTACGCAGTTGGGAAGGCGGAGATAACCCAGTTCGATGTTCCATTTCACAAATCTGCCCCTTGCTGTTTGTTACTCACTAATTAAACGAAATCGTCGCTGTCTTAAAACTAAACTACATAAATGGTACATTACCATGTAGTAACATATCATTATCAAAGTAAATCTGAAGCTCTTAGGTTAGTTGCTTTTACGATAGTACGAATAAATAATAATGTACTTCATTTTGAGTGTGGATAAATAATTGTTCACAAATCTGGATTGTCTCCAATTATGAGTTATTCACACACGTGTGTAAAGTGATCACTTAAACCAGCCTATGACGGTCGTAAGCCTCGTAAATGCCCAGACTTCCATATTTTCTTCATCTATGTTGAGATGTCGAAAACCATAATAATTATTCAATTTCTTCCTATTATTTTAATAACTCTTATTCGCACCCAGTGGTGCATATGGTACCTCATTCGATCGACGCGGCGTTGACTCAATCGCTAATTACAAGAAGCAATGATCAGGATACTCGGAGTTGCATACTCGTACTTGTACTAGTTTATGTAACTTGGAACTCTAAATTTGTAAGAGTCCTTGGAGGAAATACAAATTATAAGTGCTATATCATTATATGAACTCAATTGTATGTTTTTCAGGAATCTCGCTTTTAGCTAACTCAAGTCGACATTTTCATTAGCTATCTCATAGAAAAAAAACCATTCGGAAAAGAATTGTATTCAATGATCACCCGCGTCGTACTTAATTCCTTATACCTAAAACATACTGTTTGTTATTCAAATTAAAAACAGTAATAATAATTCCATTTTGTCCGCCTCCGTAGTGTAATGGTCAGCATGCTCGGCTACCGTTCTGGAGGTCCCGGGTTCGATTCCCAGGGGGGTTTGATAAATATAAGTGATTTTTTTCACTCTAATATTTATTAAATATTACACTGGACTGGTACCTGAAGTGGAGGGCTGATCACCTTTCCTTCATGTGTAATCGATCGAGATAACACTGTGTTTATATGAAGCAGTGCCCTATGCACCATTGGGGTGCGGTAAGGGTTTTATATATATTTTATTATTAATAATAATTACCCATTTTTTATTTGATTTTCTTCCAAAAATCTCGCTTTTATCTTATTTAACTCGATATTTTCATATGGCATCAAAAAACCACGCCGGAAAAAATTGTATTCTAAAATCACCCGCTTCGTATTCTAGTAATTATTTCATATAATTAAATTAGACTGTTAATAATAATCTTTTTTATTTCCTTTAAAAAACATATTTTGCAATCGAATAACGTTATGCAACTGAAGATTGAGTTACTCGTGTCAAGTAAACAGTTCATTGGCCAGCTTGTTATTCCTAGTGAAGACGTTTTGGTGGTTCTGACTTTTGACCGAGATTAGAGAAAAAAAAACTCGCAACCGTGTACTACTATTTCTTACTTGTTTATCGCAGCGTCGTTATCGCCGTTACATGTATAGAGCGAGTATTACAGTGTTTCCCTCCTTCACTTTCGGCCGATAAAAATCAATCATTGCGGCTATGTAAGTAGGCGCACGCAATAAAAATACGATAGTGATAGTTATCATGTAGCAACCGCAGTTCATCGTCTTTATTTCTTTATAAGAAAACTATTAAAAAACAACACCCATCTATTGTTTTCACCGTTGTTTCTGGGTACAAAGTGTCCATACAAAATACACATGTGTTTGTGTAGTTGACACTTTTGATTGTATGAAATTGACTTGACAGGTGCTGCGGCGTAGTTGGGTAGACACTCGACTGCGATACTGGCGTTGCAGGTTCGATTCCCGATAATTGCAAAATGAATTAAATAATTGGTCTAGGTGTTTGTGATGTATTTTTCACATTTACCTTCCCTATACTCACTAGCCTACATGCAGACAAGCCTCTAAAATACAGGCTATGTGGAATATTCCTTTTTTTTAAAAACTTTGTATTACTGTATATTGAATGTACTCGTAGTTATCCAACGTGTTTTTTTAAACCTTAGTACGTTTTAATTTTGTGCAAACCATAGACGGAGTTATATAAAAATATATGAAAAACCTTTGGAAATATCTCATTTGACGTTGAAATTTTCGATATTTGACGTGCCGATGTCACTTTAATGAATTGATTCTAAAAGAAGGAAATGAGATTCTGCCCCAACTGGGACAAAAACGGTGCAATGGATTGTCTCTCCGTGTTTTGTAGGAAGTAGCACTGTCACGATGGCTTCCTACGTGCAGTAGTATAGTCGGCACCAGCATCTCTCCACTCGCTATTCTGTGTAGCCGCCACTCTAATGGATTCATCAACAAACAAACACAATAAGCCTCCTGTCACAATCCGCGATGCCGTCCGTACTCGTATTCCGCTGGCGCGGCAAGCTGCGCGCTGCGACAGACCCGCGCTATATAGTACGCCGCGCTATATTTAGATCTCGGAATGCACCGCATCGACTACTTCGGCGTAATAACTAATAACTCTTTATTCTGTAATATCACTACGTCTATTTATACCGGCCTCTCGGTATCCTCCTACCTCGTCTCGCGCTTTACAAGTAGGAAAGCCGCCAATATTTCGGCAGATGTATTCTAGATCGCGTCCTAAAATACTCGTTTGGGGTAGGCCATGTTACCCTCGTCGAGGTACAACGCTACTACATATTTCTCTTTGTAACGATTCTTTATATTTACTACGGCATTGGCACTCGAATATCAATGGGAACGTTGAACAGTTTTATTGAACTATAAATCCTTTGCACCGAGCATTCTGCATAGTTTATTGGCAAATGATTCAGCATAACGTGTAACATAGATGATTAACAGCCAAATTGTCAAGCCGAGTTTCTTTATTCCAGTATGTGTAATATTTATTAATGTAGGAAATATATGTACGAAGTTTTCTGCTTTATCTGTGTGGAAATTCATCATTAAGTAACATGCCCTTAATTTTTACTGCATTTTCGCGCCTTTGCGCCTCGCGCACGCGCGTCGCTGTCACCGCTGAATTGCGATTATACGTATGCTATTATATGTGACTAGCCGAGCTCCCGTTCGTTCAATATAAATTAAACCTCAAACTGCAGTCACACTGCGGATTCTCGTTCTCTCCATCAGTCGGTTAAAATAAAGCCGACTTTAGAAAATTGCGGCCTGTCGCATTAACACAGTCCCGGTTTGTTGAATTTGCATTAAGCCGCGGCCCGCGGTATAGCTGCAGCGCTTTTCCTTCGCAAACTGCCAGTTAAGAGTTAAACGGATCCCGCGGCAGTATGCCTTGTCGTATTTTCCTATTTGACATGATGTGTTGATAGTGCCTATGAATACACTGAATGTTCCTCTCGTAACAATAGCCACAAACTCGGTCAGGACGGTGAGGCAACGGGAACATTTCCATTCATAAAATATTTGTTAGATTGCCATCTATATATTACGACATGTTTTTCGTTTCCTGATCTGAACATTTTCTTTAAGCGAACCATTTACGCTTATTCAATTTAAATATAACTAACTAACAGGGGTAGGTAGAGAGAATCGAACGCCACACCACTCTGTCTTTGCAAACATTCTTCGCCTCTTCTACATTCATGCATCTCCTCATACATACTCGACGACTATTACGACTCCTGACCCGGCCGCTTTCAAGTATTTGGCATACATTAAATATTATATTTTATAATAAAGTGACGCTTTAAACCCTGAAAATATTTATATGAAAGTATTTAATTGTTTTTTTCAACGACATTTACAAGTCCCATGCAAGTGTTCCGTCAGTTGTTTGTAAACGGTAAAAAAATTTACTAATCCCGTGGATGTTCCAGTATCTGCGTATTAAAGCGTCATAAAAAGAGAATAATGAAGCTCTTATTAAAATATTCCCGTATTTCTTCACGTTTTGCTTATATAAATTAAACGTTATAATTCTGAATGGCCCATTAAAATTGCACCTCGCTATTATCATTTCGAGTCAGTTTGGACTCGACCCAATATTTTTATTTACTCGGCAGATGACACACAGGGCCGTCACATCATTTATATTAGGCACACTATCACTATTCTATCTTATTTATTAGTTAGGGTTAATCGTTAAACGATTTATTTTCTATCATATTTCCAATATCTAATTCGGCCGGACTACAATAATATTGTTAATAAACTGTGATAAGCGGTTTACCGATGCATCTTGAACCATGTATACTTTACTATATGTATAAGGTCCAAATAAATTGATGGTCCGGCCCGTTAGCCTCAGTGCGAGCGACATCTCTATCTCTCGTCTTTGTTGGTTTATAGCTCGGATTATCAATTTATTTGGTAGTGTAGTGGTTACCGGGTTATCGCGTCTGGCTATCGTGCTAGAGGCCCCGTGTTCGGTTCTCAGGGGTGACAAAATATGTATTAGTGATTTGTCATTACAATATTTATTTAATATCACCCTGTGAAGCGCGAGACTGATCACCTTGCTTCACTTAATAAACGAACGCGGTAATCCTTCTTCGACACGATCTAGTGCCCCATACACCATCGGGTTAGACAGAAGAATAGAAGCATATTTAGAATAATAAGTATGTATATTGTCAGCACTGAGATTGCTCACATAGTAAGTCGACATTCATTATTTTCACATAATTTGTGACATAATTTGTCTTTGTCTTGAGCTTTGATCTTTCTCTTTTCTCCTTTTCCCGTCCTTCTTCCAGGTATTTATATTAAATTAGAAATGTGAAATTTTGTAGCTGGAATGGTACAAATACCTGTTTTGTGTTACTCGTTAATGTAAATGTATTTATGTAAGTGTTCTGTAAAATGTACAAATAAGAAATGTGGCTAAGAATAGGTTATATGTGCTGACCAGAAATTTTGAATAAAATGATTATCTTGTATTTGGGTGCAAACAAATGAGGTCTCTAATATTTATTCACAATGTTATTTGAAATCTAGTTTATTTAAAAAAAAATTGCATTTGCCTGAATTGTGTTAGATTTGTCGCATTTTTAGGAAGCTTTTACCGAACAGCTTGTTTACTGTAGCGTGAATCAATGTAATAATACATCAGTTAGTCGAACCGTAGGAAAATATTTGGCCTCGATTGTATCTTGTGCGTGTGAATGTTATATTCTCAACAATATTATACGCCGAGAGTGAAAATTCACTCTCGTTGGATGTTTACGTACCCCGTTATGTGATTTATCTTCCTGTTTTGTCCTTAATAGTACATTACGCCAAGTAAGCAGTGGTATTGCGATCGCGACAGAGCACCCTCGTTTAAAGGAGCCCGGCTCGGCCGTTGGAGTCCTGGGCAAACGGTAGATTAGTGTTTATTCGCGCTAAAGTTTGGCCACCCCTAGCGCGGAGTATCTGACCCAAATAGCTGACAATGGCGCTCTCCGCCCCACTCTGCGGACTGCGGGCTCGCCCCGGCACCGTACATCGGGCGTCGCGAACCTTTTCCCAATTTCCTTTTCGACTACAAACTCCGCAGACATACGTACAACCTACACAAATACAAAATGTGGAACTATATCTACCTACATACTTTTTCTAGTGTTATTGAATTACATACACCGTGTGTTTATATTTTCTCCTACTGACGTTTAAAAAAAAACTGGAGCTATTACGACTGCTGAAAATAGCTGAAAAGTTGCCGAAACGTCAATACATGGTTTAGCCGAATAATAAATGGCAGTGACAAAATCTCCATTCATGTTTTCATTATCTTCTTCAAACCCTTATCCGCACCCGATGGTGCATAGGGCACTGCAACATATAAACGCAGTGTTATCTTGATCGTTAAACGACTATCAATTTTCTTCTAACAGGAATTCGCCTTTATGTAGGTGTTATTTATTCTTTATTAGGCAATTTTTACTTTCCTTATCACGATGATGATGTCATCAATAAATTATGAATATTATTGTATAATATGAAAAATAAGCATTCATGTTTCAATATGTTGTGATGTTTGGTAAACACCATTAAAACATTCAAATTTAAATTTAAAAAAATCTTGGTATGGTGTTGTTTTAATGGCAAAAATATTATTTCGAGAGTATTTTTTTGCAATCCTCCGAAAAAGATACAAGTAAGCCTTCAAATTCAAATGAAACGAATCTTGCTACGGTGTTGTTTTAATGTCAAAAATATTATTTCACGAATATTTTGTTTTGCAATGCTCCAATAAAAATATTGAATTTTTTAAACATTGTCTCTGGAAAACGTAATCGAGTTGTGACAATAATCAGGAATGGAGAGGAACTCGTTCCGTGGGACCGTATCACGTGTACGGACGAAATAAAATATTTTTTATGGAAGTAAAATCCTTTTCTTCATTTTTAAAAGTAAAATTTCGTTAGTAGTTATTTATCGATCATATTCCAATCGCTATCGGTTACATGAGAGGTTGTATATGATATGGAAAAATCATTGCACCACGGCGCGCCGCCTGTTCGCGAATTCAAATGGCTTGTTAAAAATAACGATTCTTTTCCCCGATATACATACGTAGTTTTGCGGAAACAAGTGTTTATTCCTTCCTACTTAATTGGTGACTTTAGCTTCAAAGTACATAATTTTATTTCGAGAGGCTGAACCATTAAAACTATCGTTAAAATTCTATATTTACTGAGGTGTGTACAGAGTACATACTCGTATGTATACACGGCATACTTGTATTTGTGAAAACAAACATATTCGGATGTAAGTTACTGCATTGACTGAAAATACAAATATTTGTTTGTTAATGATTTTTAAAGTGAAATTGGACACACACAAGTTCACCAGCTCTGTGGTATCATCGCAGAGTTTGTTCCTATTCGTGTGGGTTCATTTCCTGGGACTATTTGGAGGTTATTAAATATATGCGAATGTATGTACCTTATGATGGAATTATTTTCCGAAACCGGTAGTCACAAATAAGTGTTTAAAAAGTGGTATTACACAAAGTAAAAAATGTATGGTAAAGAGAGTGTTTTATTTGCGGATATGGTTAGATCCTCCAAACCGTTTACCTCCGTCTTTCACCATATTCCCGTTATAACTAATTATTTCGTTTCGTCTGAAAATACCCTCTTATTACAGTTTATCAGGTTATAAATAATAATGGTTCAATTGTATGAATTCTAGACAATATTTCTACAATATATTAATGTATATGGTATAACTCGAGTCCACTTTGAATGCCTTTTATATAATTATATTCCATCTGGAAACCTGACCCTACTCAGGGATATATTATAATACGCCTTCTATTACTCCCTTTTCCATGAGAACCTTCAGGGATCTATTTCCAGTTGTGGTGTAGACTTGCTTTCTTATTCCTTAAATTATGTCTAAATATATAAAAGGATTTCCGGGTTGTCAAGTATCCTAGAGTTATACATATATTTTTCTTGGTTGAATTCTCGGAGTTAATTTTATTTTAATATCAAAAAAGGAAAATTAAGTAAACAGTAGTCATACGTTATGAAAAAAATATTTAATTACGCTATCTCTGAAATTATCAAATAATAAATATATTTTTACTAAAGCAATCGGAAATTTATATTTCACTACCCTGTTAAATCATACGGTGATAATGGCACAAGTCTGAATAATATTTGAAGCTGCAATGCAGAAAATATTTACCGTGTCGTACAAAATAATAAGTAAATAAAATATTTTTTTAAGGATGAGCTTTGTCTATCTGTAGATTGATAATAAAAAAAATATGACAGTAAATAAGCATATTCGTACCTAGTTCGTAATAATCAGCACATTTAATTGACAGGAAATAAAAGTCGATCTCACGCTTCTGATACCTAGGATCATTGATTTTAATGAATTCAGTCATTAATCAAGGGTCAGGAATTAAATTTCTTCCCTTTTAAAAAAATAAATTATGAATGCATAATTCCGATACAGTATTTTATGCGCTAATCGTCTCGGAAGAGAAAAAACAATTTGGGAAAAGCCAAAAATATTTATTTGAAGGAATCAAACTTAACCCAAGGATAAATGAAAATTTGTTTTGAATCTTATTTAGGTACTGATCCTGAAAAATAGGTTCCCCGGCATTTTAGGTAAGGCTTATGGAAATTTACGTGTCATACGAAGAACATCAAAAGTACAATAATAGTAAAACATGGGACGGATAAACTAAGATTATGATTTATTCAGGGTAAAAAGCGATTAAAACAAACAATTTATGTTGCGGTGGACAAACAAAACGTCGTAATTTTGTCGAATAAATCCGCGCTTTGGTTATCACATCGTATCGGATAGTTTCCCGCGTGGAAATCGGAAATCTCGTATATCAGGCTGTGCCGGGCGCACTGCGGACAAAGCAGCATCCGAAAATCGTTAGTGGATCGTGCTTACTACGTACTGCTCACTACTAGTAGTGAGTAGCTACTCGCCGCTAGTACCTAACTACCTACTCGCATACCGCATGCCGCATTCTCCGATTCTACATTCCCAATGAATATTGTAATGTGTACCGGAGCGGTACTATGAACCGGGCACGCTCGCGCACTCGCACACCCGCACACTGGCACGCTGACTGGTTCAAGGCGAACCGAGTTTTTCCCTCTCGTGCTAATTCATTTCACTTTTTATTAATATTTCACGCACCGGTGATGGATCGAGATGTTCTTAGATATTATTCTTATTTAACGCCGTTTCGGGTACCCATTATTTTTTGTATCATGTCTCGAGCGTAAAATGTCTGTTCAATTTTATTGTATAATATAATCGTAACCTTATAACATTTTTAATATTTAATACATTAATTTTATAGTTTTTAATGAACGGCTTTAAGTAAATAATAATTTCTCTTATTTTGAAACGCTTCATGTACTATTGTTAAATTAAATACTATAGAATACATATTCGTAATAATAAGAGCAATATTTTTTTATGTTAATTTTTTTTCTCAATTTTGAGACAAGTTGTCTATTCAGCGTAGAAGAAAAAGATGTAAAACATTTTTTTTTGACATCTCGACAAAGATGAAGAAGTATTTGGAATTTTGGGTATTTACAAGGCATATGACATATCCTTGGCTGGTTAAGTGATCACTTTACAAACGTACAACATTCACCATTCTACCCATGATTGACGACAACACTACTCAAATTTTAGGAACTCCTAGATATATTATTGAACTCATAACACAGTACATATGAGTTCACAACAGCCGTCTATGTTGGATTAAAAAAGATTATTTCGCAGATAAATAAAAATATATCAGCTTAAAAAAAGCATATTTTGTATAAATTTTCAAGCTAATATTTCATAATAATAGTTATTTATAATAACGTGTCTGGAAAAATGACATTCCGTTTACATCAAATAATCAAACCAATCCACTTTGTGTCACAAAATGTCGAGACGGCATAAGTCAGTCAAGATTTGAGATATTTGAACGTATTGGATAGGTCGTTAGGCTATCTAAATAAGAAAATAAGAGGCCGATTCGAGACAGTCTGATTAGATTGAAGATTTCTTTGGAGCTTTTCGTGGTGACATCCTCGAGTTATTTGCGGAAACCAAATGATAAATAACCGCAGACTAAGAGAGATATTCATTTTCTTTTGAACAAAATAATTTAATAGCAGAAACTAATGATTTTACTCCCAGCCTTTAACAATATTTCGTTGCCATTTTTATTTTTTTTTAATTACATCTAATTATAACACAATGCAAGTGAAATTTCAAGTAAAAATATTTGGGCAGTTATTTTTCAATGCAATATTTACGGTCGAATACTCTTTCGCAATCTTTACGCTCGAATACTTTATCAAACCCCATCAAGGGATTTATATAAATAATAATTCTGGGCATTTACAGGCCTTACGACCTGCCATGGACCAGTTTAATTTAGCACTTAAATTCCCGGATTCCATAAAAGCTTTTTTGCTTCTGAAGAGATTATTTATAAAAAAATGTCAAGTGCTTAATGCCTCACGACATTGTATTTTGTTCTTGATAATTATCAATGAATTTTCCTTGTATTTTCTCTAAATCAACATCCCAATTCAATTCGAATAGTGAAAAAATCATTTCTGGAAATATTTATTGTTATAAACCCTTCGTCACGTTATCTGATAATAACTTTCTTATTGTTTACTGATCATTTTTGTACAATACGACTGTATATTTAGGCAGCAAGTGTTGGACAATATTGACAGTATGCTTCCATGAACATTTTGAATGTCAATAACAACACCCTATTTATAATATGCATATTATTAGATGTATATTTTTCAGCTCATTTTTATCTCCGTATTATAATGCATTTATGAACATTGAATATCACCGAAACTTTATTAAACATTGTCTTGCGTTTCTAATCTGTAATTTTAATGAGTAAAGAGCTTGAAAGTTCAATAGCGCAAGAGTGTGAAAACACAAACTCTCTTTACTCTGTCGGTATATTTCTGCGACATCTCATGACATTTGTGGAACAATATTATCATGAAATTTTGTCCGCCTCCGTAGTGTTATGGTCAGCACGCTCGGCTACCGTTCTGGAGGTCCCAGGTTCGATTCCCAGGGGGGGGTCAAATAAATTTAAGTGATGTTTTAACTCAAATATTTATTCAATACTACACTGGACTGGTACCTGAAGCGGAGGGCTGATCACCTTTCCTTCATGTGTTAACGATCCAGATAACACTGTGTTTATATGATGCAGTCCCCTATGCACCAATGGAGTGCGGATAAGGCTTTTTTTTATGAATTATCGTGGAATATCGAATATGATATACAGAGTTCTTTTATTCGGAGTAGGTACTTAATCTGAGTTCACAAGTAAACACTTCGCTTGTCTCAATGTAACGGCGCTTTATTGGCCAACACAAAAAAACTCGTTTTTATTTCACTTCACCAAATATCTATGTATTGACTTTTTATAACATCTCTGCTCGATAAATAGATGATGAATAAAGCCACTAGAACAGCGTGTGATTTCTCTAGCCACAATACAATATTTACTGTTCAAAATTTGTTTAACTTCACTCGTTTATGTATTGCGTTTTCACTTTTTTTGCTTGTTCTGTATAAACCGGTGAATGTTTGCTCGGCGGATTATCCCCTACTCTCTCTGACACTGAAAAATGTTTCAACTCTGTGTCTTTTACCAAACGTTCACAGTTTGATATAATCGCCTAATATATTGTATTTTATCTTACGTTAGTCACAGACACAGGAAAACTTGGCACAATCAAGTATGTCAAATGCTTGAAAGTGGCCGGGTCAGATGATGCATGAATGTGGCGGAGGCGAAGAATGTTTGCGAAGACAGAGTGGTGTGGCGTTAGATTCTCTCTGCCTACCCCTGCGGAGAATGGTTAGTTAGTTAGTCACAGTTTCTAACACTTGTTTTTTTCCATTATATTTTATGTTCGTGCTGGAGGTCCCGGGCTCGATTCCAAGGGGGGGGGGGAATAAATATTAGTGGTTTTACACTCTAATATTTATTTAATATTACCCTGGACTTCCCCCTTAAGCGCAGGAGTGATCACCTTGCCTTCGTGAAAGTATGGAAATAACGATCAAGATAGCACTTCGTCAATATGATGCAGTTCCCTATGCACCAGTGGGTGCGGGTAAGGGTTTGAAGAAAAAGAAGAATATTTTATGTTTCTCCTTCTGATCAATGCATATGACACTTTATTCTTACATTTATATTTTGCTATGACCGATTCAGTGTTCATTTATATGAAAAAAGATAATCGGCTTTGACCTCCAAGCGCTGGAAATATTATGATGAAAATATTTCTTACGTTTATCTTGACCCCTATAAATCTAATTTCTGAGATCTCATCCATTGTACTCACTCAAATACACTAAAAATACCACACGATTTCAAAAAAAAAATAGCTTTTCATGTGATTATTCACCCTGTTTTCTCAATTTCCGCTCGATGTATAATTCGTATTGCCTTAGCGACGTCTGAGGAATATTTCGAAGCTGTCAATAACTTCGTACAGTTTGTGTTGAGGGGTTGATCGGCTGAAAGTGTAATCGAGTGCCTATGTATAATAAAAGAGAGCGCCAAATAGGCCGCCGTTTAAACCAATTTCAATACTGGTGAGGCTCGCTACCCTTATTATGGAAATCTCCCCGTTTCACCATTTCTAAATTGAATGCGCATTTTTACTTGGCTCTTGAAGATGACGAGTTTAGCGACTTCGCAAGGACTGTGCTTACATTCTGCGGCAACTTCTGATCATTATTCCATCTCATACTGAACTGCATAAAAACAAACTTTCTTATGGTTATCAACCCTAGATAACTAAACATTCGTCCACGCGACGACGCCCTTCTCCGAAAGAGTCAAGAGCACTTACTTCCCTGCACCCCGCACCCGCCAGGCTTTGTTTATGGACTAATGATTTATTGTTAAATGTCTCTTACTTTCATTCCTAATGAACCAAACTTAAGTGTCATGTAACCAGTTACTATTTTTAATAAATACTTTTGATAATTTTCACGTTTTTAATTGCGTAGTACGCCTGACGAATGTTTAGTTACTATGTATCTACAAATATAGTTTAGTTATCTAGGGTAAATCAGTTTCTTACTCACATATTTCATTAAAAGCTCAGGCAAAACTTGCGATCCGGGTTTTGCCGCCGATTGCTAAATGATTTCAAGAAATGTTCATATATTCTGTATGTTCTAACATATTCTATCCTACCTGAAAAACAGATTTTTCGTATTTATTTAAAAAATATATTAAGATTTTGTGTTATATAATAATGATCGATAAATACAACTTTCTAAGTCGATATTTTGAAAAATCGTAGTAAATGAAATCAGAAAATTAAATTGTCCCTAAAACTACCATTATGCCACTAGTATTTTCGAAAGACGCATAAAAATACTTATTTTTGTGGACAAAATACAATGATATATATATTTTTAAGATTTATTGTTGTAAACATTGTTATTCAAGTATAAAATGAAATTAATTGTTTTAAATTACACTTCGTACAATATTATAAACATATTGAAACATAAGCTGTTTTGTGGAAATGTCTAGGTATCAAAAATTAATTGGATCATTTCATTTGTGTAAGCATTTTATTTTTTGTTAAGCTTTACAGAATGTGTAATTTAATATTTGTTTCGTATCTATATTCTCATCACACTATATAATGCAGTGTCGGCCCATCACGCCATCCTTGTGAATAGCGTGAAGTAAACAATGTAGGTCGGCTGTGCTTACTAAAATATTACCGAAATAAAATTTCTTTCGCATAGTGTGCGAGCTTTAAAGGTTGTTTCATCATCCCTGCGACCCTCCCACGGTTCCCGTATACATTCTCGAGTGTTTCCGAAGAGATGCTTTGTTTCGATACAAGTGGCGCTCGTCCGCGCTATTTCGGGAGAGCGTTTTTAGAAGAATTATCTTGAAAACATTTAAGCCGAGTAAATGTAATTATTGAACTACGCGAAGTAACTATACCTACCACGTTTTCTCGTCCATCATAATGATGGGATGGTAAAAGGTCTTTAGCTTTTTGAGTTGGAGTTTTCGATATGTTTGTTTGTATTATGCACTGTCATACTAAACGCGGGAGATGATAATTGACGTTTGTACCTATTTGTGTGTTGAGAATGTTTACGAGAGATCGGTTAAAAAATTGTAGCTGTATTTCTAGAGAATGTTACTTTTTTTTAAATATTGTAACTAGCAACTACCGAAGATACAAAGGAAATCACAAAATACTGCAATCTAATTTTATACCTTTCCACAGGCAGCGATATCTGCCATTTCACGTCATATAATGTGTCTGTTTCTCCCAAAATATGAACAAATTGCGCTTGTATTTCTATAAAATAAATGAAAACAATTACAGGTTTATATTTTGGATAAAATATTTTAAGGTTCATTACGGAATTCTAACCCAAATCGAAAACATAACAGCAATTACGAAGTTACAATATTGGAAGTATCCAATGTTAAATATTAATTTACTCATTTGTTCGACTCGAATACATACCTTATACCTACCCTCGCTGTGATGAGTGCCTGCCTACCTGCCTGGAGCGAACAATGAGGATTATTTTTAGTGTCTTACGCTACAACTGAAATATTTGCGCAAACCAGTTTTACAACGTGCCGGAGAGGTTTGATCTCTGTCTTGTATTATGACTGGAAAATGAACGCTAGTAATAAATCTTGTTTCTTTGCAACGCTTTAGTGCCTTGTTATATTTCTAATATTATCCTGCCGGTCGATTCTCGGTCTTCCGATTTCAATTTACCTTTCACTCTGCGCGAACGAGTCACCCACTGCATGCATGCTGGTACTCGTCCCAAAGACCAAGGGTATCAAGTCTACGGTTAGACTTTTCTAATGGCAATGTCACCCGGTCTGCGGTCTGGCACTACTCGTTTCGTTATGAGGTAACTTAGTTTTTTCGTGTTCTCTTTTTGATACGCGTTACGTAGCCCCGGCCAATCAGCGCCCGACGCCACTGGCTCGCGCACCTTGATTCTGACTCGAAAAACTAGATGCTTGTGATAATCTATGTCATTGACGACATTGACTATGACATCTAATTTTTCGTTAAATCTAACTAAATTTGAGCGATTTTGATTAGAATTCAAAATTGATTAGTTTATATTGTTGTTAATTATGTTGTTTTGCTCCGGGTCGTTCTTATAAGGCGTAAATCGGTTTGCCTAATGCATTTTTTTCTATTTGTTGCGATGGCAAGTATCAGAGGTCAACCGGTGCCCAGTTCGAAATTACTTTCGACTGGATACTAGCCTTACTTATTTATTGAAACTGCAGACAGTTGGTAGAATTCCATTTAAAATTTTTGGGTAATATATCCAAAATTAAACAAGGTTATTGGATTTAATTATACTTTTATTTAAATATTTACAATGATTGTGACGCGTTTCGTCTTATCAAGACATTATCAAACTGACTAAAATATTTGCAAAATGCTACAAAATTCAAACGTAAGTGCTTTGTCTCCTACTCCGTAATTAAGTGAAGCAAGCGACGGATACATAATTCGAGTCGGATTAGACATGAGAGGAATCGCCTGCATAAGTTTGCTAGCGGGATAAAGGTTTGCTCAGCGGCCCAGCAACTAGTAACTGGCAATACAGCGCAAGTCGCGAGATGATCTCACAGAATTGTACGTAATCGACCGAAAAGTGGTCGCACTGGGTGATACACCTATATCTCTGGGCGACCCGTTTCCGAGGCAGTTGGCACTGGCGCAGTTTCACTTGGCAAACGTTTTGTCTTTCGCCAACTAGCTCCATAACAACGTAACATCATCACTCCCTTCGCTCCGCCCATCGTTTGTCCAATTTATCGCCGCTCGCTTTTGATTTATGACGATTCGCTGTCAGTGTCACCCACCTACTATTTGCGCATCTCCAATAAGTTGCGAAATCTCGATTTCGAATCAATCAACCGGCCGACCAAACGTCCGAGGCATGAGTTCCCATCCTATAGCAAATTAGTTTTAAAAAAATGTATAGGAGCTTTCGAAATATTTCTCTTTACTAAGTTAGCTGTCGGAGAAGTGTTAGTATAATCGGTGTACAATCCATCACACTCGCAGAAATACGACCGGTCAGGGACTAACGTAATAATATGATGTCTAGTAGCTCAGTAAAAATATTCGTTTACTCAAAAAAAAATAAAAAAATCCACTTACATATCTCACTTTATTTTTATTATAAACGTCTTTCAATATTTGAAATATCACATTTCTTGTACGGATTAGTTCTGACACGGCTATAATATATCACACGCCTTTGTTTTCTCGTATAAATGAAATGTTCGGGTAGTTTTAGTATAAAGCAACATTAAACAATACTTACGACTATCGCGTTGTCTAATATTTTGTGTGTTCACTTAGTGGTATTGTGAGGCCAACCTTTGCGCTGTGCTAGTCCGACCCGTAATGCCGTATCGTATACTAATAAATATATGAAGTCACGTTGGACTTTGCGTAACCTCGTAGTAATTTATGCGCCGGCCCTTTGTTTTAGATCTTGCGTATTATTATAGCCCCGGCGACAAGGAGAAAGCTTTAAAATCTTCTATTGAGCGACAAATATTTTTCTTCCTCGTGATTAATGAAAGCTTTCAACTTTTGCCACCTGTCGGAAGCTCTTCGACGTTATACCCGTTTCTCAGCTTGTATGTGTTTGTTCTCGTTACTCCCATCACGAAATATGAAACACTGCCGAGGCTCGAGTTTAAGCAATGATTGATTAAAGTAAGGCGAGTGTGATGCGAGATCACTACTTGTTCTACGAAATCGTACTCCTCGTAGAGATGGTAAAGAAAAACACGAAAGTATTTTTTTATTATCGTTATTTGTGTCGAAACGGTTATCCTTTAGATGTTTTTGCGTGTGTCCAGTGGTAAGTCTAACATTATTTTATGAATTGAGCGAATATCTATTACGTGCGTGTAAAAAACCTACTTAAAACAATCCGAGCGAGTGATTTTGTCAATTTGATTCCCTGTTTAATTCAAAGTACTAACATTAAAAAATATTATTGAAAAAGTAAAAAAAGTTTGTAAGTCTTTATGTTAGATGTCGGAGGTTTATCGGACTGTTTAAAAACAAGTGTTACATTCGAAACGGTAACGGTTACAACCGTATAGAATAATCGTCGAGTCCAACTCTAATTCCCATCGCGGACCGCGTACTGTCCGAGCTCCGCTTCCTGCGCACCCTTATCATCCATTGCGAGGGAGAATTATTCCGAAGCCATCAATATCCTGTCATTGTAGATATTCGTGGCTGTTCGTGTTATACTATTACCTGGCTAAGAAAATGTTATATTTTCTTCGGCCCGGACAGTTTATTTTAATAAAGATTTTCGTGAATTTTAGGAGGAGAACAAAGGAAAATGATAAATTGGAGAAGTTAAGGCATAGAAGTGGCCACAGCTCGGTGCTCGATTGTCATGGCCTTGTATACACGGTATCCCGTGTCGTTCTTCAGGTAAATACCGGAGCAATTATTTTGCCATGGCCATCCAATCATTCCTTTCACAGCGAGAGCTTTCATCCGTACTGCCGACACGTTCCGCTCGTCGGGAGTACTGTAGACTTCCTCCATCCCATTCTGTCATCATCATTCCGAGGACTCTCCTAACCGCTATTAACCCCCAGCTATGGATGTAACAGCCTAACAGGATCTAGGGGCTTATCACTGTAGACCATTCTTACATGCTCGTCTGGTCACTTTTACACTCCGAACGCGACTTCCGAATTCAGCCTCTGCGCTCCTCGTTCGCCCTGTGCTGTGTCATTGATGAATCCTATGCCTATTTCGAATCGTCCATAAATATGCAAATGCCGATAGCTGCCCCATACAAGTCGCGCTCGCGGCTCGCGGCTCGCGGCTCGATGCTGTACCTTCTCGTTCCATGCTCCGCCCGATGAATATTAATTACTACTTCCAAATGCCAAACATCTTGCATCTGTTGATCCGACATTTGGTAAATCATCCTCATTTAGATGGCAACATTCTTCATTGACTCTATCTGTCGTCATGTTCTTGAGCACGTATGTATAATATATTTCACTTAATACTATCATATGTTTATGTCATTATTTTAAATATCTCAAATACTGCAGTTTTTATTTTTGCGAGAATAAAAACATACGTAAATTCGCACAGTTTGTCACGATTGCTTATTTGATGTTATTCTTGTTATTTATATTTTTTTGTACAATGTAGGTGTGTATGTATTTTACATAAATAGGTAGTAGGTAGGTACGTTTGTTCGCAACCAGTATTCGTATATCAATGTTCAGGATGGCTTATGCACTTGTTAAAATCATATCACATTAAATAATTTTAAAACCCTCATTAACTAAATTAATCAATCTAAACTTATTTAATTCGACTAATCGTTCTGTAACATTTTTTTTTCACTTTGTATCTATTTTTTTATTATTTACATTTCTGATTAATCAGCATATAAGGTAACATGAGTATATAAACTCATTTGTTAATTCATTGCGGTTTTTACTGTGTTAACATGAATATTAGTAATGTAAGTTATGTTTCGAAATGGAACATGAACATGAACAAAAACATGAATCTGAAACGGAAATAAATAAAAAAATGTAATAAAGCAAGAAGGGCCCCGATTTCATTAGTGTTACCCCCCTCGGAGCGCCATACACGGCGCGGCACCTACATACTAATAATGTAAAGGTCGAGGTCGCCTCGCGACGTATCGCCGCAGGACTTGTTTGCCGTCTTGCTGCGGTATAAAAAAAGTCGACGACGCCTTCCGAAAATCGATACAAATAAAACAGCATACTGTCGGAAAAAGGAATCAATTTGATAGGGGTGTTCGGCAAATTAATTATTAGTCAGTTGAGCCTTTTGGTTCCGTGCCTGTGCCGCAGCTGCGGCGTGTTTTCCGCTCTGCAGACGCTGGGCCGGTGGCTCGCGGTGACGCAACGCAGCTAACCCACTGACCGCGTGCCGCCGCATTACATACTGACTTACTGTACCACTACTGTCTCTGCATGCGCTCCGGGGGAAGTGGGGGAGGAGGGAAATGCACCAGAGGAATTTCGGAGTATGCGATTCCAGATAAACTACATATTTAGTCATTATTTTATGTTTTCTATTTAATTCTAAATTTAGGAAAAAAATACATCGAATTTATCGTAGGTTTAACTATACTAGCATCTTATTCTCCTAAGATCATCTTTGATCATTGGACTACCCGATTTTACTAATTTTACAGTAAATTTAAAAGTAAATTGTTTTTGATCTTATTATATATTGCTATTTATCCTTTTTATTGTGGTCATAATATATACCAAACTTCAGAACAAATTTCGAATTGATTTCTTATTCTAAGAAGCTTCTCATAACTGTATTCTGTCCTTTTACGGCACTTTTAGGTCAACATATGTTGATCTGGTGTCCACACATAAACTTGTGTGATCATGACGATTTGACAATGTCCAATCAATTCAACTTAAGCCAGCGAAAAAATAATTTTCTTTATTATTGCTCATGCCAAGGCTACCACCATATTAGAGATAGCTCCTGCGGGCAGCTTTTTATTTATTTATACGGCTATATATTATTATTTATGTATACGGGCACCTCCAAGGAGACACTTGTCCTCAGATGCGGTATGTAGGGGGGAGGGGCAAAGCTGCCATGTTTCAAATATATAGTTTTATGCCAAACGCCAGATTTTCCATTTGGTACATCCTCTCGAAAGTGAACCTCAGACGCGAGTCATGATAATATAAGCTGCGAAACGGAAAATAGACGCAGTTTATCACCGAAAAGGAAGCGAAAAAAATACGAGTTCAACGGACCCTCTTATTCGCAGAATGATTATCATAAACGGGTGTTGTATGTGAGGGTTTTCAGAAACCTAGCCATAGTGATCATGAATACCACAAATACACAAAAAAAAATCTGCTGTCGCTTTGGGGATTATGACGTTTCGTTAGTAGTATGTATTTTTTCCAATCCCATTAGATAAATATAACCATTTTAATAAATATCCTGAAAGGGAGATAAATTAAATTTTTAGTAGGATTTCAGTTTATGAAATGATTAATTAAAAAATAACGCTGAATTCATAAAATGAAAGAGTAAATATACTAGGGCTTACGAACAAGTTGAACTAAAATTGACTGAACGGCTTTTTTCCATTTTCTATTAAACCGGAAACCGTTTTTTCACTCGGTTAACCCTTTTTAGCAATTACTTCAATGTAAATGATGAAATTTAATTAAAAATTTATTTGGTAAATACTACTATCAATAGTGGTAAAAACCAAGTAAAATTAAAATCAAAAATGGATATATATTTCCACTATCTGTCAAATATAGTGGAAATATATATGAGAGGATGGAACGCCACACTCTTCTGTCCTGACATACACTCCTCGCCTCCTTCACATCCATAAATCTAGTCATACATGCCCTCCGATTACGCAGCAAAATTACATGTATGTATTATATCTTTTTTAGAAGCCCTGGATGATTACATTACAATTTGACTGATCTGTTAAATTTCTAAAATAGAAAAATAAATCAAATAAAGAGATTTGTCGCTGTGTTGCCATTTTAATTATATCGTATTCCTTCGGAGTAAAACTAAAATATTCCGTGTTAACGCGTGCTAAGTAAAGTTCACGTAACATTTGATACACTTTCTTATAATTCCTTTTTAACAGGCCATAACAGAAAATATGTCGATACGATCAACGATAATAGGTACTACTCTACACGTAGGTAGCTGCGTATTATCTACACGCGATGAATGGGGGGCATAAATCGTATAAAACATTCCGTGACAGTTTGACTGGGCCCTCGATCACTCTAAAGATAGAAGTATCGAGTCATTTTGCGCCGGTGGCGGTGCGGTGGAGAGGGATATAAATACGCACAATGTACGATATTACTCCCGACCTAGAATGGAGGCGGGAAATCCTTTCCTCTGTTTTCCTTTCCCGCGCTCCGGGTACAAGACTTCCGTACCTCCCGTCGAACAACTGAACGTAGTTGCGAGATAAAAGGGAAAGCGTTGCCACCGACGCGAAAACGGTAGCGAAACTGCTCCGAGTTTTATGGCAATATCCCGAAATATTATCCATTATTGATTTTCAGCGCGATTAACTGTCTCATATCTAAAATCATACACCTAAGTAACGTCACTGCTAACTTAGAATCAATGATATGTATAAACTCATACCTCTAGCGCGATCACGAGTGTTTTTGCCTAGAATTTTCACTAATGAATTACATGAACTTATAGTAACTCTAAACATAAAGAGTAAATAAACTCACGAGTAGGCATAGGCATAAAGCTTAAAAAGTTGAAACCTGAGTAGGGTCATTATAAGCAGTGTTGCATAAGCCGTAGCTAGATTTCAGAGTCACTTGGATGTTAGGTAATTCGAAGGAATGATACGATTTATCCGATGGCCTTGAATTATTTACGCCATTTTCTATGCATATGAGCATAAAGGAGTCCACAAACTGCCTCCTGGCTTTTCTGTCGGCTACCAGCACCCAAGTCAGGCCGGCTTCTCGAAGTTCAGACGGATTGTCAGTGGTGGACGTCCTGGGCGGCGGTAACCTGACGCCTCGTAAAAGAGGCAAGCCTGATTGAAGCGCGCGAAGTACATGGCCTAGCCAAATATTACATTATTACAGATTAGAATTGTCAATTATATGATGGTTTTGCGTTACGTACCGTGAACATTTTTCCGCGTTAAATGGCGCGTTCTACGTTTTTTCTTTTCTCTTGTTTTTTTAAGTATTCGCGTTATTATTCATCTGACATTTTTTGAAAGTTCCATGTGAAAAAAAACGTGTTCTAATTAGCGGGACTACGAGGCGTTCTAACAGCTGTTGCCCCGGTTTCCAGCAGCCGGCGGTGTGTGCGTGTGCACGCGGTGTAAGAGCGCTTGTGCACTTCACGGAATTTTACTGTCCGCTAGTCCGTATTTTTTCAAATAAAAGCGACTACGACAGTTTAGCGTGATAGAGTTTACGCGCACCGTGATCGCACACCGATCCGGAGAAAGACAGACAAGTGCAAAAGACAATTATTCGTTTTTTCATGCTAACTGGACTACCGAACAGGAAATTCCGTGTAGTGCACAAGCGCTCTAAGGCGCGCTGGCCGCCTTCCCACGTGGCCGTGTGACGCGTTACGTACCCGAGTACCGACAGTCTGTGACGCCCATAAATGCGAACGGGAATTTCACTTACACTTCGCTTTTGCTACATGCATAATTATTACGGTACGAGATTATGTCAAGAGCGTGGATTATGATTTAATCGCACATTTTACGAGTTCCCAACGAATCGGCTCGCTAGACCGTTATCGCGCTTTTTCGTTTCCAATTTTTTCTCGGTTTCTTTCTCCAATTTTTTTTATATTTTTTATTTTCGCCTCCGTAGTGGTCAGCACGCTTGGCCACCGTTCTGGAGGTCCCGTATTCGATTCCCAGGGGGGTGGGTTAAATAAATATAAGTGATTTTTTTGCTCTAATATTTATTCAATATTAACCCTGGATTGGTACCTCAAGCAGAGGGCTGATCACCTTTCCTTCATGTGTTAACGAACAAGATAACACTGCGTTTATATGATGCAGTGCCCTATTCACCATTGAGGTGCGGAAAAGGGTTTGAAGTGTGGTTATGATTAAATCGCACATTTTACGAGTTCTCAGGGCAATCAGCCCGCGAGAATGTTATCGCGCTTTTTCGATTCCAAATTTTTCTTCCTTCTTTCTCTGAATTACCTTTTTTTATTTTAATGGCGAGATTCGTTTAATAGAATGGGATCGCTGCGGCGACTTTCCGCGACTCGATACTTGAAATAACTCCTAACATCCTACCTATATTATTATACCGGTCTTCGCGCATTTATTTTTGTCCCAGAAATATATTTCGTAAATCTCATTATTCTAGAAGTCCGTGTTTTGCTACGTTGATAAAATGACGCCCCGCTCAAACATCTTAATTAACTAACGCTCTCTTAATTACGTGTCTATTTTTATGAATGCTTCCAACACTAATTACAACCGTGTTTATCTATTATTTCGTTTATTATTCTGGTCCTGTTCTGCAGTAAAGTTGTCCTTTTAAAGATTGCGATGTTAAATGGCGTAGTCAATTACTAAAGCGTATCTAACGACTGACAAAATCGAAAGTTGGACGTGCCATTAAAGGAATACAATAAACGGTCATTGGTATAAAAGTAGTATGTATTCGTAAAGCATATACGAGGAACAAAGGTAACTTCCTAACATTGCAAGGATTTGGAAAAAAAAACAATTAAAAGTGATAGCATATAGAAGGAATATAAGATCAAGGTGCTCATTCGATTGCTAAAACACAAAAATACAGACGTTTCATTAAGATATTCGAATATTTTTTAACCCTTATCCGCACCCCAATGGTGCATAGGGCAGTGCATCATATAATTTAGCAATCCGTCGCGGATACATGTTTGAATTCAAAGGATCCATATCTATGTAAGATTTGTTGGTAAAATCAAGATATATAACAAAGGAAAACGATTTTCATTAAATACCACGTGACAGGATGCTTTCATTAGGGTGAAAATTGTATTCCTATAAAAATTATTGCTTGAATAATCCTCATTGAGCGCAAGAAACGTATTATTGAATGTGATACAAAACTGAACTATAGCCCAAGTTGATATAATACAAAGCGTTAAATAGATATTAGACAACTTGATGAGTAGGACACAAGAGTAAAGTATTGATTTTCCGTAAATGTTGCTCATTAATTTTTAAGTTTGCTTAGTTTTTAAGGGTTAAAGAAAGATTTAAAAACAAAACAATTACTCTGGTATAATAAAGATTAATCGTTCAGTTTCCGCTTGAATTACTTTTGAAGCTTTATAAAAAAAGTGAAGCATAATTCAGCACGACGCGATCTTAAACAAAAGCAAATACTCAATGACAGTAACGATTGTGTAGTGAATGAGCTCGCCTGAAAATACAATAGCCGCGGACAATAAATAACTTATTTTAGTGAATGAAGTACAAATCCCGATATACGAGTACTAGATAGTGGCAATGTGCGATACAATACGTAACGTACAGCTACAGCCCGGCTTGTTACGTGTCGCGGGTAGACACACACTAGCGCAGGTAGGCACTAGCGGAAGTAGGTCAGCACATAATTCAGTTAAGGTAATAATGCGTATTTGCGTGAGCCCTGTGTCGCGCTGCTCCCCAATCCCGCTAAGGAGCCAATCTGTCGGCTAAGCCTTCCGACTAATAATAGATTACGGGACTAATTCTCGAAACGGGACTTGTTAACATAACGAAATTCTCTCAATTCCATCCGCGGCCTTTACTTGTACATTCGGCTGATATCTGTCATTGATTATTATGGCTCTCATTGTTAGATGTATTATGACATTATATTTTCTCATCGGAAATTGGTCAGCAATCGAAATGGCGAAAACTTGTGATATTTTTTACTATAAAGCGCGTCATTTTGTCAGTTAATATAAACTGTAATAAAATAAAGGTCAAGTCATGCACAAATAGAGAATATTCATGAAATTGTTATTGGAAATCTCATTAAATATAACGGATGGCGACTGTGTTCACTATCCGTTTTTTGACACATGGGTGTTGAGCTCCGGTAATTAAGTAGAGAACGTGATGTTTGTAGCTGGATGAGGGTAGGATACAGGGGGTGAAAACCGGCATTGTATATATTTTGTGTCGATTTGCAATTGTAAATCCGTCTATATTTTCCAGTTATCATAACTTATGGGATCTCAACGTTTGAACGGAAAAATAAATAAGAAGTTTGTAACGTTTGTGAGCAGAAACATTAAAGCAAGTATATCGACATTAAGGGTGTATTCTGAAATATACAATTCAATACGCGACCGGCTGCGCGACAAGCTACGCGTGTTGTTCCTGCATATGAAAAAAAATATTGAACAATTTTTTAAAATAATTTTAACTCCTTACTTTTCAATAACTCTTTTCTTTTCAAACCTAAATATTTATTTCGAAGAAAAACATATTTTTCCAATATAAAAACGGTGTAAGCAAAAAATTCAATTGCCCTAAATGTTACCGGGGTTTGAAGAAAATTATGTTTCGGACTATCGATTATCCTGCCTTAAAAGATTACATAACAAATAGAACTGTGCCTATAACATCGTTACCATGGATTAATAACCTTTTAAAATATCGTTTCTTTAATTAAATTGTTTAAAGTTTAATATGAGATGGATTCTGCTCCAAAACTATTTCATACATATTTTTTTAAAAGCGGGGATTGGATTTTTTACCTCGCTTATGACGTACAAGTTTAATATTTAATTCAAAGGGGCTGGTTCTTCTATTCCACGGCACTAAAAGTACTATAAAGGAGTCGAGTACGTGAATACACTATTCACCCACTGCTCTACACAATTCATCGTTAAATATTTCAAAGTTGAAAAAATGTAAACTATACCCATGGTTTAATATATAAGAACCTAAATGATAATCTTTTATGCATAGTTTATGGGTGTGCTATTTTGAGATTAATAAAAAAATGCATACTGCGAGGTGATTGTGTTAAAGAGGGAAAGATTGAGACACGGTTCTCATGCAAGTGGGAATGCGTGTAGCAGACTAGCAGTAGTGAGAGAGGATAGAGAGCATTCCTGCCAAAACCGCAACTAGATAGGAAGCACCTCGTGTCTAGATAGTAAGCATCACATAACAGTCCTCGAATTTACCATAAAGACAATACCGCCGACAATATATATTTGAATGTCTTATTTTTTCTATAATATCGACTGGTTAATGCCAGAACGATGTATCGCCTTATATGTAATAATATATATCAGATGTATCATAAAGTATCGACGATATATCATCTTGACATTGGTCAATAGTAACCTAAATAAGCCAACTTTATATCACCAAGAAAATCAAATGATTCTAAGGAATAACAATTTTACAAAATCATTTTCAAATGAAATAATACTCTAGAGTTACTCTGATACTCGTAATACATCTTCTTCGTCATTTCAGTACACGCAAAGTTTTAATAATATGATAATACTTTGTGCCGTATTTCGCCTTGAAATCCAGTTTTTGAAGTATATATCCATAACGCCCTCGTATCCATATCCACAATGCTCTGATTAATTTCGCATTTTGTTATTGATTATCACAAATTCGAAACTAGTTTGAAGCATGAAGCTTTAATAAGCTATTTGATTGATTAAAATCAGTGATATTATCGAGCTGGTTTTATAATAACAATATTATTCTACGTTTCCTGATTCTAGTTTAATGTCAAATCAAACAAATCGTTTCGGTTGTATCATATCAAGTATGTGTAAGTAGTCTCCCGAGACTTGAGAATACTATATTCCGCTTGGAAATTAAGTAATTGTATCTACGAGCATACAGATTTGTTTTTCCGCCTGGGTGAAATTTGTTCCCGGCACGAACATTAATCATTCCTATTCGGTACACGTTGTAATATGCGAAGTGCCTTTTTGCAGGGATACGAGCACCTCGCGTGCTCCACTTATTGTTCTTTACGTAACAAATTGTGTGGAGTGAGGTTATGTGATTACACCCATAGACATTCAATAAAGCCCGCGATTACACGATTCATTTTCAAGTGTATTCCTAATTTCCACGGTGTCTCGTTAATTCGGCATAACACTGAAATATTGCATTTATTTTACCATATCGCTCACTCCTTTCAAGAACGTCATAAATCAAAAATCGACAATTTTCAATTGTGCATGTTTTCAGAATGCTCAGAAAATGTACTATATCCCAGCAAAAGAGGCATATTTTTAACTTAATATTTACCCGCTACAGGGCAGAAAGTGTTGTTTTTGCATTTTGAAGAAAAGGTATTGTTTAATTATTTTTTAAAAAAAACTAAACATTTTTCAAATGGAGAAAAAACCTTCAGGTTTTACCTAAAAAGATTTGTTGCACAGTAAAAAGTTCAATAAGTGGCTTGATATTTATTTTTTAAACATTGTGTTATATTTTTAAGCTTTAAAAACGCTCTCCTGAAAAATCAAGTTTTTTGATTTATGACGTTCTTGAAAGGAGTGAGCGATATGTCAATATTCGACCGAAAGTAGCGACCAGGAGTCCTGGAGTAGGCGGTTATTATTTTTCGTGATCTGCAGTCACTCGACATGGGCTGGTCTTTGAATATTTTTTGGATTATTTAAGCAATTGCGTTTATTTTTGTTACAAAAATTATAATCAAATACTTGTGTATGTTGAGGTGTTAGACGGAAATTTTTGCGAGTTCTATATCAGATACATTTTTTTCCTGATGATGACAAGGTTCTTGTCGAAACCGGTTGGATGAAGTGTACCAATAAAAAGTGGTTAAAACAATGTTGTTTTATTTTATAAAGTTTATAAAATGTTCCACAAAGTATCTGCAAAAAACATTCAAGAAAAAAAAAACTTTTTTTTCTCAATAGACAATTTTAAAATGTTTCAGTAAATTTATAAAATAAATAGTTAAAATTAGTGATTTACGCAGTAATTTATTTAATAAAGAGTAAATGTACCCAGTAAATTTATAATTCTTAAAATGACCATAAATTAAGCCAATTTTAAAAATTCTGTCTCTGTTTGTTAATGTATAGTATTTATTATGATATCGCGTTATAAAAGTAAAAGTAACGAAAAAAGGTTAATTCACTTTACGCTCCAATTATTATGGAGATAAGAACTGTTCAACGAAATATTTAGATTTTGTTAAATGTTTCCCGTGAGTTCAAATTTATCCAAAATGATGTTAATTAATTCATATTATTGAGTTCTCCTATTAAGTAAAACCTGTAAAAATATTTTGTAATTGAATTACGTTATAAACAGTCTTATAAACGTTGAGTCTTTACTTCTAGTTGTTGAACGTCACATTTGCTTTATGATTTTTAATGAGTTCAACTAATAATAGGTTTGTCTTTCTTTGAAATAATATATTTTTATGATGTTCTTTATCTACGAATTGTGCCAATGAGAAAACTCCCCGCGGAGGATTCCTTTGGCATTGACACTGACGACGGACGTTGTAAAGAAACACCTGGCGTAGCAACAAAAAACCGTTCCCACGTTTCCCGACTAATCTCGATTTTAATTTTTCCACTTCTTCGTACGATCTTTTCCCCTCGGCTCCATCTTAGTTAGTGCGAATCGAAATGAGATCTCTGGCAATTGAAGTAAGACGTGTTGCGATGTGAACGAATCGGGATATTCGGATATGGTTCACCTACCGGATGATAGTTCAAACGATAATTTCATTAAAAATTATTTAATTTATTATTACATAAAAATGCTTTATTACGTTGATAATATAGCAACACGGGCTATTTTAAGAACAGCCTATCATCTTTTGGGCCCACTGCTGTAGATTACGCCGCATTAGACAGACGCGGTGTTAACTTGATCGTTAATTATATGAAGGCAAGGTGATCAGTCCCATGCTCCAGATTCTGAATATTGTAGTAGAAAATAATAGTACAAATATACAAAATCAAATAATTTTGTTAATGTTAATGAATAGGCCATACCAAAAAAGAGATATCTGACAATATCTTCACTCGATTTATCCTACCCTAATCCATTAAAAAAAAACAAATCTAGTTAATTACGATTCGTTCTAACAACTTAACCCGTTTTGTTATTGTCAACTAAATTTCCAACAACTGTATATAAAACTTTGGATTTAGTTTCTGTACTTTTTCTATACTTGTTTTGCAGCATCACCGATGGTGCATCTCACCATTTTTATAAGACTGTTTATTATATAAGAGGTGTAAATGAATGAACATTTTTTGTCTATCAAATTTTAAAAATACTTTCAATTGATTTCAGACTTTCATTTATGTCAATGTGTGTCATATAATAGTAAAAAAAAATTGTTGCAACTTGAGAATATGATGATAATAATTGCAACCATTACGGGATGCTACTTTATTTTTTAGATAGTCTAGGAGTATTAATTGTAGTAGCTTAAACATATTACATATAATTTTATCCTTCTTCTGACTTACTGATACTTTTCCAAACCTTTAGTTAAGTTCACTTTTATATAGATTTTCGTTATTTAGTTTATTTGTACGTTTCGATTTTGTATCATATCTGTAAATTTCATCGTGTAACATAAATCAAGTATTAAAAAAACGGTTTCATTACATTTTAATCAAATAAATACAAGGTTATATTTGACTTTTTTTCCTCTATATCGATAATTAAGGACAAGTATACCCCTCTCGAGCGCACACTTTACTTTTAAGGTGAAATTAAGTACTAAGGGAAAACGCAAACAGCTCTACTATAAAATGTGTTCTAATTTGCAGATACGACAGTTATTTAGGAGAGCGACGATACGCCATTGTTATTTGCCAACAAAAGCTAAAATGCCTGCATTTTCCGGAATTTCAATGGAAAAATGCCAAATTCAAAACAGCAACAAAATATAAATTCTCCTTGACAAAGATTTATCTTTCACATCAACGTTACATGTGAACAAGTATGTCGGCGGTTAAAAGGAGAAATTTAGGTAAGCGACCAGTAGGTGTAGGGTACATCCATTCCAAATTCGATGATATTTAAATACAGTTTTTCTCAGTTATGATGGTGTCATTCGTAGTCTAAAATCAGATTTTCGGCACTCCAACTCTGTTGCGTAAATCGCCATTATGGATTATGTCTATTATCGACTTTAAAGCCCAGTATTCGTTAAGTCGCAACCAAATTTTCTCTAAACCCAGGTAACATTATACGTATTTCTTTTTTTTCTTTTTCTTAAAACACCGTTTTTGTATTGAATTTTTTGAAAGAGTTATTGAAACTAAAGGAGTTAATTTTTTTGTTTTTAAAAAGATTTTTTCTGTACATATTTTCTAAAAATATATCCAATATTCTTTAAAAAAATTACCGCTTCGGCGGTTGGCCGGCGAATGAGATCTGTCTTTGCAAATATCCCCTTAATAACTCAAATGGCAACAAAGCTGGAATCCCGAAAAAGAAAATGTTTTATAATTTTCAAAATCCTTCTTTTATTCATTGATTATTATTTACGTATACATCGTTCATAGTAAGTTATATTGCGGAAACTAAATATATATCTACACATTATATAAATAAAATATTACTGATTCTGAATATACCTGTATGTATGTAAGTATGTACGTAGATAACGAGTACGATTATGATGCAGATATAAAATACGTATTATGGTGTAATCTAAATAAACGAGGAAATAAGTAAATTTAGTGTAATGCAAGTCAACAGTTTAGCCGAAATAATTTGGAAGATTAATTAAGATTACCGCGTTATCGTACAAAATGTTGGGTATAATTTAGCACTGAAATTCAAATCCCTTATTCGGCATGCTAAATATGGAAAACCTTATTCTGCAAACACAATATTACGTACTATTATATAAATGTTTACTCCAACCAGTTGACCCTTTTTTGTCGTTGTTCTCATTAAATTTATCTATCAGAGATGAAATTGCAGTAAAAAAATAACGCGTTAACTGCACAGTGTGGATAACTTCAAATTCACTTCTAGAGTTTATTTAGATGTCTAACGACTTTGGCATTTTTATACAGTTGTCAACTAATTTTGTCAGGATAACAAATATGAAATTAATGAATATTTACATTGTTTTTGACCTTTCAGCATAGATGAAGAAGAATATGGAAGTCTGGGCATTCCCAGGGCTTACGACCGTCATAGGCTGGGTAAGTGATAACTTTACACACGTGTAACATTACGTGTGTAAAGTGATCACTTAAACCAGCCTATGACGGTTATTAGCCCTGTGAATGTCCAGACTTCCATATTCTTATTCATCTATGTTGAGATATCAAAAATAATGTAAAAAATAATTGTAGATAATCCAAATTTCTGAACAAGCATTTGGACACACAATTAAAGTGTTGTTAATGAATAAGTATTTGTTTTTTTTAAGAGCAAAGTTATTTATTCTTTGTTTTTAACGCGTTAAGTACTTTATAGAATTGCAAGAATATTCAGCAGTTTTTTTTAATGATTTGTGGCAACGAAGTGTTTCAGTGATCGTTTCAGACAATCCTTTAGTTATTTCAGCTACCACTATATTGAAATGTTTCTGTACTATTGTACACATGCAATTATTGCAATATTTGTACTAGTTTTATGACCAAAAACTGGCATCTCTGGAATTTAATTCTCGTACAAACTGACAAAGTGTTTTTTTTTAAATATTTATTTTGTTATAACAATTATTATTTACGGTGACCTTAATTGACATGGAAAGCGTTTAACTCTTCTTGTTTTCGTGTAATTACCAACTAAGATAACACTACAATGACTTACGCTCTTTATGCATATTTAGTGTAACGTTAGACAGCGTAGAATTATATATAATTCACGGTTTTAAAAGTTTATTTACACAGTTAGGGGTTATACTGAAAATTTGATTAATTTTAAACAAACATTACATAATACGTGTTGTTGCTTATTTTCGCTGTGGAATAATACCTTATATAAAAGTAAATTTAATTATCGATGTTCGGTTTGTATCACGCACATAACATGTACACACTGACCGCATATACGAGGCCTTCTAATATTCAATCGGGTAATATAAAAAATATATATACTTATTACAGCTTTCTTCACGTTATTTCCCCCTTAAGTGTGATTAATTCTCATGGCTGACCTATCGTTGGTCGATCTTCCTGAATTAATCATGACGGTCCCTTGACCTGACACCGGCCGCACTGGAAGTAGGTCTGTCGATATTGTTCCTCCATTGCCCACCCATATGTCGTGGGTATACTAGCAAAAAACGTTAACTCTAAAATCCCTGTTTGAATAATCCCTGTTATTTAAAGCTTTTAACCTGAATAAAATACCCGCTTTTAAACTCAAAGTTGAATTTATTTTTAATACCACATATTTATGACATTTCAAACTAATTACTGTATTTTGCCAGTTTAAACGTATAGAACGTTGAAAACTTTATAATATGCATCGTTAAGTCAAAAATGCATATTTTCGATTTAACGTTTTTTGCCAGTACACCAACGATGTATTCACTAGACTTTTTATTTTAAGAAGGCTCTTATAGCCATTAATTTGTCAAAAAAAAATTCTTAAACACACCCTGATAAGTTCGTGAACTTTCTTGTCCTTGGGTAAAAACACGGCATTTAATGAATTTTCTTGACAACATTTTGAGTGTCCAAATACTTGTTCACAAATCTGAATAATCTCCGCTTAAGAGTTATTTTTTGCATTTTTTGACATCTTAACGTAGATGAAGAAGAATATGGAAGTCTGGGCATGTACAGGGTTTACAACCTGTCATAAGGTCGGTTAAGTGATCACTTTACATACGTTTAACATTTACCAATTCTACACATGATTGGCAACCACACTTCTCAATTTTTTTGGTCTCCAAGAAATATGAATGAATCTCGTGGCACAATACGTGTGAGTTCACAACAGCCATCTATGAATTTTATTTAAATAATTAATTATTAAAGTATTAATTTTTGACATCTATTGTATTCTTTCCAGTACCCTTTATTATAACCTAAAATAAAATGTAAACCCGCACACAGTCCATGCCTTTGTGGGATCTTTTATTGTATTAATATAATGGAATATTTTTGTACTTGTAATTATATTATATTGTGAAAAGCAAAAAAAAACTAATACGACTTTTCACGTATCCTTTATTATATCCTAAAATAAAATGTATACCCACACACATGCCATGCCTTTGTGGTATCTTTTTTTTTTATTAATGTAATGGAGTATTTTTGTACTTGTAATTATATTATATTGTGAAAAGCCAAAAAAAAACTAATACGACTTTTCACGTATCCTTTATTATAATTTAAAATAAAATGTGTCCCTACATGCCATGCCTTGGTGGTATCTTTTTTTGTATAAATGTAATGGAGTATTTTTGTACTTGTAATTATATTAAATTGTGAAATGCAAAGAAAAATATTTAAAAAAAAATTACTTTTCACGGATCGCACTGGTGGAAATTCTAAAAAAAGACCCGCACATTAGTTCGTTACTACGACTCGGGAGTATCGATGTCAACAACATTAACCCTCACTCGTCACACCGTTTCGGTTAGCGGGGTCTAACCGAAATACATACATAGTCGAGATTCGAGATAAAATCTCTCAAGTTCGCATACTTACATCGTACACACAAGTGTGTATATTCTCGTGTCTCTAGTCTCGGGCCAGCGTCCGGCTCGCCGCTGAAACAATGTACGCTAATGTCACAAGCGCTTCCCTCCCACGTGATACCACCAGCGCGCTGCAGCGCCGGCACTGGCGTGTAGTGCGCGATGCTAATAACTCAGTTCCGCGGCCTTCTCTTCCTTTGTGTTCCCCCGCCAGCGAGTCGCGCGATCCTGGCTGAAAGGGCCTGAAGAGTTCATTACTAAGTAGCGCCACCGCGAGATGAAACTTTGAGCATATCATCACACGACACACCTATGTAACGTGCATACGTTACGCGATATCATGTATTACTCCCCAGATTTCCATACACCAGGGATGGCGAACCTTTAGGAGCCTGAGTGCCATTTTTTTGTTCAATATAATAATATATCGCGTGCCACATGCCATAGAAATAAAAATGCATCAAATTTTTGTGTAACTTTAGATTTTTAATATGAACAAAGCATTAATACGTCGAAAAAAATAATTAAGTACTTATTTATAATACTTAATATAATAATAATTAAGTACTTATTAGTAATAAAAATAAATAAATACTTATTAATCGAAAAATAAAAGAAATAAATAAAAAAAATAGACTTTTCAAAAAAATGTAGAACCATTAAAATTTCATTATTATTAAGATTTTTGTTGTTAAATGCTAGATGCCAAAATTTTATATCGTGTTCATAGCTGGTAACTTTTAATATAATAGAATGCAAGAATACTTTCGTCTGTAAGTCTACATTTTTTTGTTATCACTTTTTTTTCTTCATTCGCGTGCCATGCTAAATCGTCTCGCATGGCACCTATTATGGCACGCATGCCATAAGTTCGCCATCCCTGTCATACACCATAGCGGAGCGCGTAACTCGACGTAGACTATGCGAACTCGCCTAAGAACAATGGATGTCTAGGTTTCCGTCTCGCCTTGACGTTTCTTTTGTCAACATTTATTCAGCTGTAGTTTAATCGACTTCACATCGTTACAGTAACGACGTTTATATTGAAATAATTTCGCTCAGTCTTGTTTTGAGCTCCTGATTTACTATTGTTAAATACCAAATAATACTGCAACAAGGTAAAAAAAATGACCTGCATAGAATGATGTTCGTTGATGGGCTAGTTCTTGAATGAAAATATACTGTATTTGACGTTATTTAGCGTGTTTTTAAACGGTAATAGTCACTGAATATTCTGAATCTTCTTGCAATTCATAATATTTTAGAGTACACATATTTTTACACATGTTTTTTTTGTATAACTTCTATTAAAATACGATTTATGAATTATGAAGCGATATTTTTACCTCGCTCAATTAAACAATCGCAAAATTTAAATATATGGCGACATATTTAGTACTAGTGAATGCAATAATTTAATATTCGTTTTGTAACTTTGAATATTCCTAGATATATTTTTTTTTTTTATTCATTTAATATATTTACATTTTTATTTATAACATAATAACATTTGAATCATTTATACATATGTAGAACTTTTATATTTCGATTCGCTGTGCCTCTCCATAAAAGAGTCTGATCTCATATCTCATATCTTTTAAGAGTCATATCTCACAAGGATTTACATACCATTTACTACCGGTGTTTTGAATCAATTTTTGACTTTAAAGAAATATTTGTGTTTTTATTATAAACCAAAATACTTAAATTTCATACTATGTATGTGATCCTAAGCGGTTCTCAAATTGTGGTTGAGTAGGTTCGAATTCAGAAACTCTGACTCAAGAGCCCGCGACACTAACCACGGGACCACAACCCGACACTTGTAATAACAATATTAAGAAGGTTTGCCAATTTATATAAAACAACGAGAATGATATAGGTACGTGTTATAAAAAGTCATAACCACCTTTATAGGGGTTATCATTAGAAATTTTATTGTTAGATTACGTGGATATTATAGGAGTAATCAATTGATAACGATTGCATCGATTCAATAAATACATTAGCAATCAGTTGTGTATTGAGTATTGTGTTCATTATCGATACACCGGTGTGACATAATTGTTATAGTGCCGAGTGCTATCGTTATCCCGCCATACTAGACACCTCTAACGTAATTAAATCACAAGCAGAGTGAGTGAGCACTTCACAACAAGTTACTCGTCGGTCTATTATGGCCACTAATGGTGGAGTACCTGGTGGCTGGTAGCAATGCGGTGGCGCGTGCTAATGTCCAGTGCGGTGACGTGTTTCACAATAGGCCCATCACGCACGCTGGCCGCTGCTGGATGCACATCATCTCTGTTACCGATTATTGTTAATATATAATAATACCGGTATATTATGATTTCCGTTTATTGAAAACTATTGTGGTACACCGCGAATTAGAGGCCTTTCGGGGGAGATCTCGCGTTCACTAAATATTTTATTGATGTAATTTATATATATCCGCCTCCGTGATGTAATGGTTACCGTGTTGAACTACCGTGCTGGAGATCCCGGGTTCGATTCCCAGGGGGGGAGGGTGACAGTGAATATTAGTGATTTTACACTCTAATATTTATTTGGACTGATCCCTGAAGCGCAGGAGTGATCACCTTGCCTTCATGTAAGTAACGATTAAGATAACACTGCGTTAAAACGGAACAGTGCCCTATGCACCATTGGGTGCGAATAAGGGATAGAATAGAATAGAAGTTATAGTGAATTAATTTTGTATTATAAAATGAATATTTTTCTTTTATTTTATTTAAACATCAATAAAAGTGTTTTTCCCTTGATTTTTTCCCAACTGCATTTCATGAATATTATTATTGTGAGTTGAGCAAGCGCCGAAGTACAGATGCTGATGCAACTATTGTAATTAGGAACGTGATTAGCAGTGTTGGATGAGCTGCAACGAGATCATGGGAGTCGTTTAGACGTTTTGTTGTTGCGCAGGCCGCCGTATCAGATCAACGTGGTATTTATTAGCTTCATCACGAACTATGAGAAGGCAAGGCGATCGGTCCTGCGCTCCGAGTCCTTGGATCTATTACTCGATTATTTAGTGGGATACATATGACGTGAGAAAAGAATCTCAATGAATATTATTTATTTTATTTGGAAATTTAACACAATAGTCACATAAATAAATTCATTTACACTAACGAATAACACATAACAGGTATTTGTACCATTCCATTTACGAAATTTCATATTTGTAATTTAATAAAAATACCCGGAAGAGGGACTGGAGGAAGCAAAAGGGAAAAAGGAGAAAGATCAAAGTCAAAGACAAATTACTAGAAAATAGGGACACACCACGATATCAATATCGACTTACTATGTAAGCGATCTCAATGTTGAAATATCGAAATTCACATATTCATTGTTGACCGATTTTGATGAACGATAAATATAGGAACTTCGTTTAGATTTTGTTCTACAATATGAATTATTGTATAAAAAAGGCTTTTCATTATGTTGTCTCTTCTTGCCGTTTGACGTTCAATATAAATGGTATTATGAACTGTTTATTTCGACTTCCGGGTTCCCGTTTTTCATATCGTAGTCGTACAGGAGAAAGTGACCAACTAACAAAACGTAAAATGTTCAGGAGGGCCATTTAAGTCACTTTTGCTTGCCAAGAAAATAAACGCCAATGCATTATATTATACTTTTTTTACAATATATTATACTTCCAAGTTTAAAATCCTTTGGGATTTTTTCAGGGCAATATTAAGCTAGTAAAATATCAAATAGTCAATGATCACGTTTTTGTAAAAATGCACTTGGTCACTTTCTCCTATATGACTACGATATAAACAAGTAAAGATAGGCTTAACAAATTTTTAAAAATTCGATAATATACAAATGTTTTTAAAAATCGTTTTTCATTTTTAAAAAACGAGTTTTCTTTACGATACAAGCCCGTGACCATAAAAGAATGCCGAGGTTTTCTTTGTGAAAGGAATAATAAGGAATCTTTTTAGTGCATGCGCTGGTATAATAAATATTACATAGCTGTGCCAGTGGGAATCTCACGGGAGAAAATAAAAGTTGGCGTTTACGTATTTGGTAAAAGTTGATCGAATCCCTTTGTCTATAAAAATCGCTTATTGAACACTTGCGCCCAGTTATCTAACGGAAATAGAGGTGAACTTTTCTTTTTGATCCTTTCAAAACATAAATATTTACCGCATAAATCTACATATGCTATGTTCTATTGTACTGTAACGATTCACGGTAATATTAGATTGTATTTTGTTTTCATTGTAATTTATGTCACCATGGACTTGTGCTCGAAGCGTAAATCACCCCCCCCCCCGCCTTGTCATTACCTAATGCAGTTCCTTACAGATAAGAGTCAAAAAGAAAATTCTTTTGATATATCTGATAACCGAATATAATATATCAAAGGAATATTTCATATAGCTGAAAAGTCAACAAAGCTTCTCATTTTAATAGAGGCTTGTTTGCAGGTAGGGGAGAAAAATATGTAAAAATATTATATTTGCTATCTAAATTTTTCTCCACGCCCCAAAGTTCTCTTCCCAACCCACAGATCTTTCTGCGGTTGTTTTTTTCAGCCCGACTAATAACGCATGTAATGAATATTATGTGTCAGTTAGTGTAGGTGTGTGAATACTACTACGGTAGTGATGTATGATATTGCTTAAAGAGACGGCCAAGTTTCAAAATATTCAAAGATCGACTAAAATCTCGGTCAGTGACTGCGGACTTAAACGTCCAACAACGTGTATGCCTTTATAAATAAAGGCACTTTTAACAAAGTGAGTTGTTTTTTCGGTATTATTTCATTCAAAGAGTATGGTATTTTTTAGGTAGGTACCCAATTTAGCCGTGGCGGAGGATTTCCCAAGTTATAAATAAATGTAGGATCACAGTTGACGGTAGATTTCCAACCGCATACCGGTAGACAAATAGTTTATTTGGCGTGAAATTGATACCTTTTAATAAATAATCTCTATCATTAGGGAGTTTTGTGCCAAGTACGGCTTGCGACCCGCCTCGGGACACGGAATGTGGCGTGTGTGATCGACACCCTTGTGTATTCATACTATACATACCGAATCCCAAATTTATACAGATACAGGCGAATTTTCAAAGCCGAATGTAGCTTTGTAACATTCTGGTTTGAATAATCCCCCAAAGTGTAATAGCCTCGAATAAAATCCTATCGTGAGACATTGGGCCTAATGCTGTGCCAATAATTGCGCCACCGATAGGTCCTCCGATAGCTTTATTCTCTTATATTATGGTCGAATGTGTTCTCTGAAAATTTAAAAAAAAATTGGCCTGGTTTCGTTAGCTGTAGCTAACTAAACCAGGTTTACATAGCTTTACAAAGCCAAACAAAATATCGAAGAAAATAGGGGCCAATGGAAATTCATGCAAACATAATATAAGATAGGTTTTAGGTTTTGTGTTAATACAATAATTTATTTTTTCTAAAATGCACATCTTAATGTATCATTGGCTCGATGCGCGCTAATCCAACAAATTTTCCGGGAGAGGAAAAAATCTAAAACGACTTATCAAATGATTACCCGTCGATGTAAAGAAATCTAATAACGTAAAAATCCATATTTTATTAACAGCTTTAACTGAAGGTACATAATTATTATTCCATATGTTATTGTAGTTAAGAAAAAGTCGTAGAGATGTTTTGAGGTTTTATGAATTTTTCTTTTTGAGGAAATTGATATAAATTTATTTTGTTCTCTTTTCGTTATATGTAGCGAATGTTTTTAGAATTTAGAATTTTCACTCACGAATTACATGAAATTATAGTAACTTGAAACATAAAGAGTAAATCCACGCACGAGTAGGCATAGGCTATGAAACTTAAAAAGTTGAAGCCTTTGAAAAATTTGAAGTCAGAGTAGGGTCATGATAAGCGTTGTTGCATAAGCCGTAGCTAGATTTCAGAGTGACTTGGACGTCAGGTAATTAAAAAAAGTTATATGTACTTATAACTATACTTATAACGATAGGTTATGGTACATTGTTATGTCAAATATTTACGGTAAGATAAATTTGTATTAATGATAACTTAAAACCTTTAATACACTTTTGCAAGCGGATGGGAAAACTAAAGGAACGGGAAATGCATTTCCCGCCCGGAGATGTGTCGACTGGATAATTCGCAACTCCTGATGGTTACTATACTCGTACGGCTGACAGCTGACCCTCTTCGGACCAATTAAAAATTCGATTAAAGCTAGCCAATTTCCACTGATTGCTTGATGACTGCTCAATGCCCAGCGTCCAGCGATGTACGCCAGCGCAACTCATCGTGAGTTGGGTTCATAATAAACCGATGTTATCACCGTTTTTAAACGGCCTTGGATTTCAAATTGCAAACAGTTATATTGATTTAATGTCATTACCTCATGGGACCCGTACACATTAGCAATTTATATGATACACAAGCGAGTATGAATACGGGTATGCAACCCCGTGTGCTCTAGCCATGATCGCTATTCTCCTTTTCCTACCTGGCATCCCTTCTCTATTTCTTTTCTCATACAGTTATAATATCTTTCAGCCTAAGGTCTTTGACTTCATCTGTATCCAATAAAATATATTTCACTCCTAAATCTGATGTCCGTCTTTGTAGTGTAATGGTCAGCACGCTCGGCTACCGTACTGGAGGTCCTGGGCTCGATTCCCAGGGGGGGGGTCAAATTAATATAAGATTTTTTCACTCTAATATTTATTCAATATTACCCTGGACTGGTACCTGGAACGGAGGGCTGATCATCTTTCCTTCAATGATCGAGATAACACTAAGCTTATATGATGCAGTGCCCTATGCACCATTGGGTGCGGTTTAGGGTTTAAATTAGTGAAATCTGATCACGTTCATATAATTATCGATCAAATTAACATCACCTGGATTTCGATTGATTGAGACACTTACATTTTATTTACAATAGTATTGTATTTTAAAAATTATATTGTAATGTAATAATAATATTGTATCGTATTTAAAATAGTATTGCTGTACTGCTTCTGGCCCTATTTGCGCCTAATGGTGTGAAGGACACCGCATCGGATCGACGCGGTGTTACCTTGATCGCTAATGGTATAAAAGCGATAGCGTATTTCTGGGTCATTATGCCATGCATCGATCGTAATTCTTGGCAACGTTTCGGCTATCATTAGCATCTGAAAAGCCGTGGAAATTACAGAAACGAAGAAAATTATAGAAATAACTCCTGTACTGGAAGGCAAACGGAGGATGAAAAAATAGGTACAATAAGAGGAGGAAACGGAGAATAGCAGAAGTGGTTAGGGCAGTTTATAATAATAACCTTGTGTTATTTGGAGTTATTACTAATGAATAACGATTACCTTGAATTGTATTGATTGTTTATTTACTTTATTATTCTTCTTCTTTTTCTAACCCTTATCCGCACACAATGGTGCATAGGGCACTACACCGTATTGACGCGGTGTTATATTGTTCGTATCTTACATGTCCGCCGAGGTCCCGGGTTCGATTCCCAGGGGGGTTCAATAAATGTAAGTGATTTTTTCACTCTAATATTTATTCAATATTACACTGGACTGGTACCTGAAGTGGAGGGCTGATCACCTTTCCTTCATGTGTAATCGATCGAGATAACACTGCCTTTATATGAAGCAGTGCCCTATGCACCATTAGGGTGCGGAAAGGGATTATTATTATATTATCTTACATGAAGGCAAGGTGATCATTACTTCAGGGACCAGTTCAGAGTTATATTAAATAAATATTAGAGTAGAGTGTAAAATAACTGTTTTTTTCACCCCCCTGGGAATCGAACCCGTCACCTTTAGCAAGATAGCTAAACACGCTAACCATTATACCACGTAGGCGGACAAGCATTGCGTTCTTACTTTATTACATTACTGTAGAGTCTAGTGATCTATGACAAAACATTATGGCATAGAAGATTGTTCCATTGTGTTCGCTAGTTTACATATTAACAATCATTGTCAAGAAATGCGATAGAATGAAAACCTCTGATGTTTTTATAGACTGGCTTTCGGCAATGTACCCTATAAAGATAGTGCTATGGTTACCGTGACATTGCATTTGATACTAATATATTTTTCTTGGCTTCACCAAAAATCCATTACTGGCCTTTGTGAAAAAATCCTATACTTTGATGTTTTGTTCAATTATTTTATTTCTTATAGGCTAGTTTTCTAGCTGGCCTACGTAGACTTTCAGTTTTTAGACAATTATGCTAGCACGCTACTTGGACGCCCGAACATTACGTTCGATTTCTAGCGTAAGACCTCTATTAATATTCGTGACGTACCTTCAGCTGTGGATAGTTAATACGAAATTACCGTTAAAATTCACGGCCACTCGGTGTATATCAAGGGTGGCCAACCCGCGGCCCGCCGAGTGTCTACTTGCGGCCCGCGGAGCAAGTCGCCCATGTTTTCCTTTAGTGTACACAAAACCATTCCATCGTGCGTAGTTCGTATCATATCTCATATATGGGAGTATTTCACTATCCTGGTAATTTCAAGACCCATAATGGCGTCAAGAAGTAAGACGTTGGACTAAAGAAGAGAACAGTAACAGAAGAACTGAGAAATTTTTAAGGCAGATTTACTATAAACTATTTTTTCGTGAATTTGAAACAAAGCCAACATGCCTGATATGCGTAATAAAGTAATTAATAAATATATTTATAATATAATATATATACTCGTTTATGGATATATATATATATATATATATATATATATATATATATATATATATATATATATATATATATATATATATATATATATATATATATATATATATATATATATATATATATATATATATATATATATATATATATATATATATATATATATATATATATATATATATATATATATCTTGTTTGCTTTGAAAAATGAAATAAATTTTGTTTTACGGCCCGGTAGGGAATCTCATTTCCAAAATCAGGCCTGGCTACTGAAAATGTTGGCCACCCATGGTGTATATTATTCCCCTCATACAATAATGGTTATAATCCCACCCGCGCGAGTATGCTTTTGAAGGAGAGCTTTTTTGTTATCTGACGTCATTGCAGTATAAATTTACAGTTGTCCTTGTTTGCTCTCTTACCTACTTAATATATTTCTTTCTACTAATTCTACGACTACCATCATGCCGTTCTGCAGGGGTATGTAGAGAGGATGGAACGCCACACTCTTCTTTCCTGAAATACACTCCTAGCTTCCTTCACGTCCATAGATCTAGTCACAAATATACCTTCCGATTACATAGACTTTTGACACAACTAGATTTTAGATTATTGTCGTGCCAAGCCTTTTTGGCCGTCTTCGTCCTGTTCTCTCGTTCACATTTGCCAAATATACTTAGTCATTCTCTAGGTATCCATTCGCTCCACATGTCCATACCACCTTCAAGAAATTTTCTTCATATTTTCAATGACTCCTAGTTCAGCCTTAAATTCCTTTCTAATATCTTCATTTTTAATTCTGTCATGCATTCCATTCAGTCCGCGCATTTTTCTGAGAGAACGCATTTTAACAGCATTCACTCTGTTTTCATCCTTCCTTTGCCGTTTCCATGTTTCGCTTCCTCACATCAGTGTCGGTAGCAGCACTCCGTTGTGCCAGTTTAGCTTCCGTGGACAAATTTTACTTGCAATCACTCTATTCAAAGTACCATTTATTCTATTCCCAGCATTCACTCTTCTCTCAATATCCTTATCCACTTTTCCATCTCTTGTGAACATGCTTCCTAGATATAAAAATTCTTGCGCCTGTTCCAAGGATTCATTGTGTACGATAATCTTGCATTCTGTCATATCTTTCTCTCTTTAGACACCATGACCTCTTACATACTTTCACCATTTATTTATATAAATATTTCAAGTATGTATGTATATTACTGACAGGGTACATAGACTCCAAGACACCAATAAATACATAACGTAATCGAATATCCAAATTGTCGTTTTATCGGGAACTGCTAGTTTTTATGTATTAGTATTTAAACATGAAATAATAATGTTTTTGATACGGGTTAAAAAGTAGATTATGCCTCTATAATAATATGTAGGTATCTTTGTTTTGCATTGAATAGTCTAATATGAATTATGAATAGAAATTTTTAATAAAAATCAGTTTAGAACAATCGGACTCGCAGAAATTGTGGTAATATTGCCACAATTTCTTCTTTATTCAGTAATGTTAAATATTTTTTAAACATATATATTCGGCGTTTAATGGATCATCATCAGACGGGACAAATATCTAATTTAACATACTCAACCTATAAAGGATTGTATTATACTCGTTTTGTGATTATAACAGCCGATATAATAATACAATAAACCATATGACGTCATAAAACGTTCGATGACGGAAATTTGATAACGTATGCGAACGCACGTTTTTGATTTATTCAAATATCTAATGTTTAAACCTTCATATCTTCCTTAGTTCTCCACAGATTTCAATAAGAATTTGTCCATAGTCTTGTGATTTTTCATATTTATTTTTTAGCCAATAAACCAACATCGTGACGAAAATCTATTTAGACAGTTTGATAATAACAAGGCGAAACAATTGTCTCAATTTTTTTTTGTTTTAATAATAAAATACAATTTAGTAGGCTCTAGAAATTAGTGTTTGATTTTAATGTATGTTTAAAAAATATATTTTACAAATATAAATAGCCACAAATTTAATATAAAATTTGGAACGTAAAATCTCTTTTATTTTCTGAATGAGGGCGGAAGTACGAGTTTCCTTTTTTTCCTTCGTTGTTTGGCGTTGCCAAACCTTTTCAATTGAAAGGGATAGATGTTCTTTTTTTATATTACGGTATAATGAAAGCAGTCGAGGCGACCGACCTACACAAGCCGGCTTGTATAGCGGAGAAAACATACTCTTATAATACTATTTGCGCATTACTCTTTCTTTGTGACCGTAAACAGGTACAATTGAAATTGTTACATTTTCTTTCTTCGAGAATTTCGGTATTTTTAATCAACCACAAAGCGAGACGGTAATTGAAAAGTTCCAGACTATATTCGTGATAAAGTCTCGCTTAAATTGCCTAGATATCGCTGCTCGAAATACTTTTAAACTAACACTCCTTATCACTCACCGTTTGCTTTGTGTAACCTTCTTCTTCAAACCCCCATCCGCACCCGATGGTGCATAGGGCACTGCATCATATAAACGCAGTGTTGTCTTCATCGTTAACACGTAAAGGAAAGGTGATCAGCCCTCCGCTTCAGATACCAGTCCAGGAAGATATTGAGTAAATATTAGAATGAAAAATCACTTTTATCACAAATATTTATTTCCCCTGGGAATCGAAACCGAGACCTCCAGTACGCTAGCCGAGCGTGCTGACCATTATGGAGTAATACCACTCATGACTACCAGGCCAAATGTAATTTACATTTGACCTGATGATGGAATGGTGATTCCAAAACTGGTAGTCATGAAAGTTGTGTTTTTAAGTGGTATTACACAAAGTGAACGATGAATGATAAGGAGAGCTATATTACCATACTACAAAGTTAACAATGATTTTAATATACAAAACATATAAACTGTTTCTACATATAATACATGCACAAAAAAACGATAATCTGTTTTATTTCTGTAGATGTTATTTCATACTGTGGATTAGTGCTTTACTTATTGCAGTACCATTAGCCAATTGAAGAAATTTTCCGCAGTGCGGAGATTCGGGTACCGCTGGAAATGTACAAAGCGCTGCTTCATCGCTAAGGAATTTCCATGTAGCCGCACTCACTTCCTAAACTTAATGTGACGCGAGAACAAATTTACTCCCAATTGTTCCGCTACATGCAACACGATTTATCAGATTCGGGTGCGATGTATGCAGTTTCCGATAGTAGTCACCGTCTATTCTCGCCCTGTATATATAAATATATATATATATATATATATATATATATATATATATATATATATATATATATATATATATATATATATATATATATATATATATATATATATATATCCTTCGTTTTTGGCGTGTTTAGTCTGGTCCTATTTACGATTTCGTAACATATCTACTTATTCTAGACCTAATTAAAGTTCATGTAACCGATTTATTTGCGGATACTTACTATTGAACTATTTTAGCCAAATAGTTTTTTTAGTTGTCAAATAATGGCAGCTGTGTATTTTCTCGACACGCAAAGCTTTTGCTAAAGGAATGTCAACACGTCATCTGTTTTCAGTCGTTAGGATCTCGAGATGAGCTTCTGTGTTATGTAAACGCTTCAAGTTTGGCAGTTCTAGATTGGAAAATTTTCGTCGGTAATTGAAAACGTTCGAATGTAACTTAGTATTTATATATGTATTTAAATTTCTTGTATATGACGTACACGTACATTTGCGGGCTTAATTGCTAAGAAACGATAACTTCTTACCAACCTAAAACAGACAAGAGATGCTGTTCAAATGTTTAAGCTTTATACAGCCGTTTGTAATTAGAGGGCAGATAGTACAATACTTGTAAATAAATATCATCAACAACAAATACTTAAACTACTTTTAAATGCGATACGATAAACAAATAATTAATTTAATGAACTGTGAATTGTGAAAGCGAGGAGAAAAAGTATGTAGGATCAGAAAAGAAATTGAGAGGGGAAAGGTAGAAGAAAATCAAGGACGAATGGTATGACGGATAGTTAGTATTCCAGTGACATATAGTAATGTTTCAGGCATTTCGTTTTTCATATGAATAGGTAATTAATTCCATATTCTGGCCACTTGGAAGTTTGGACGTAGGCATATTATACAAAACGGCATATCGTACAAAACGCACGCATCATAATATATTAACATATGTAATTTAAGTTTTGTAGGTACTGACATTTCTTGGCGGAACTGCATTTTATATAATAAAATAACAACTATGTAACATTTAATTGAGAATCATGTAAATTATTAAATATATAATTTACATGATTCTCAATTATATTATTAAATTTCATTCATTGATTCGGCAGTCACTTTGTGGTAAAATCTATCCATTTTTAATTAATGTTTTACTTAGTAAATACCACTATTTCTTAAAATCTACTGTGTTTCGATGCATTCCGCAAACGCCGTATGATGCGGAATGCATCGAAACACAGTAGATTTTAAGAAATGGTGGTATTTACTAAGTAATACATTAATTAAAAAAGGATATTATTAACGTTTACTCGTTAGAGCTAATCATTTTGTTAGATATGCTGCGTCTTTGTTGCAAGACTGAATATTTTGAATTCCAGAATCCCATATTCCATCATGTCAGAGGCTCTCAGACAGGATTACTTTTTCGTGCAAAATCAACATACATATTATTTTTTGCCCATCTCATCTAAGATGAAGAAGAATATGGAAGTCTGGGCATTTACGGGGCTGACGACCGCCATAGCCTGGTTTAAATGATCACTTACATTAAGTGATGCACACGGGTAACATTCACCAATTCTACCCATTATTGACAACCACACTACTCAAATTCTTAGAAGTTCTATATGTATATGAACCAATTTTGAAACATTGTTCTTGAATCACTAGAACTTCACCAGAGACATCTATTGGTGAGATGAAAATAATCTTTTTACTGAGCAGAAACTCTTTTATTAGTATTTGAGGTCCGAATCCTGGATTATAAATGACACACATGAGAAACGCCAGAAAATATTTTCATTTTTATTATTTAAGCTTTTAATTTGACCAGATAATTTATTTACAACATTTTGAGTGTTCCTATAATAACTCCTACAATAGGAGGTAATCCAGATTTGTGAACAAGTATTTGGACATACTCAAAATGTTTATGTGTTTATTCATTGAACAGTTGCAAAAATATAACAAAACCTCTTACAAAACAATTGAAACAATTTTAGTAATTATAAAACGAAAATTAATCTTTTTTCCTTACTAAGAACCTCTCGCCTTAATAAGCTCTTTTATTTTTTTGAAAGGTATAAACTGTTTTTTTTTTTTTTTTGAAAAACATGTGATTCCTAATTTACATTAACACCATCAATATCATGTATTCGTAAGTTTAATCACTGTTTTTTAAATCATACTATTGGTAATTATACTTACACACATATGCATATAAATGGTGCATATATTATTTCAATATAACAGGCGGTGAGGGTGAGCTGTCTGATTATCACCATCTCAATATTTTTCACCAAATAAAATACGTTAACGTGTGTAATATATTACGTAACTTTACGAATATTCGTTACCATTTGATATTTCGACCTGGAAAAAAAACTTGAGCTAGTATATAGATTTGTCTTTATCGAAAAATTCCATTGTTTTCATTTACCCACAAGAACTCCTTAAAAATACTAGTAAAATAATACTAACATCAACATTTTGAGTGTGTCCACTGTTACTTGTTCACAAAATCGGGATTATCTCCAATTACGATCTCACCAACAGATGTCTCTAGTGAAGTTCTAGTGATTCAAGAACAATGTTTCAAAATTGGTTCATATATATAGAGCTTCCAAGAATTTGAGTAGTGTGGTTGTCAATAATGGGTAGAATTGGTGAATGTTACGTGTGTAAAGTGATCACTTAAACCGGCCTATGACGGTCGTCAGCCCTGTAAATGCCCAGATTTCCATATTCTTCTTCATCTTTGATGAGATGTCAAAAAATAATATGAATAATAAAAAAATAAATAAATTTGGATAACTTATGTAGCGCCATTTTCGTAAAATAATACCTCAAGGGCGCTTCAATACTAACATCACTTATCCTCAATTTCGTGTCGAATATCAAACATTCTCAAACAAACTCTCGTAGTTGAAGAGACGAGCGGAGGATAGAGTCGGTGACCATGAAAGAAGAAAACTAATCATAAAGATTGTAACCCACAAAGAAAAAATCTCGTATATTTCAATGAGCCCACAAATAGCGATAATTCTAACGCTATCCCATTTGATGTTTGGCGTGCGAGTGAAACGCCTCACGTGAGGCGTGCTCGACACCCCTGACCTAGGGAAATGACGGGTACATAATAACGTACGGTATGTAGTACATATGTTTACTGTATTCTTTTATATTTTTCCGCAATACGGTGGTTGCTGGCGATGCGCCTGCTCGACCTAAATCACCTCCCTCGTGTGTGAGTGCATGTGTGAGTGCGTGTCTCGGTATCCGTGTGGGTACGCGAATACTGAATATTGCCGCCTCTGACCCACTCGACTCCTGTGCTCTTATTTACTAAATCTATCAAAGTATTAGGCTTGTCGGAATATAACTTGAAATTTCGTTTATAGTACACATTGAACCCCCCTATAACGTTGAGATAGGTACCGCGTTATTAATGGAAACGTTGTAAGGGGTTAATGTTTTCAAATTGTATTTTAATTTTAAATTAATGTTCTAAGTCTTTTTCGCTGGTTAAAATGTAAAAATACTATTTTAAAAATTAACCACTAATACCATTTCCTCTGATAATGCGGTATCTATCTCAACGTTATAGGGGGTTTTACTGTAGGTACTGCAGTTTTTCTTTTGCGATTGTTTTGTGGCAAGGGGGTGTCATTAGTAGTCAGGTTTTTCGGTTCTACAACCCTGTTGCGTTAACGGCATCTTGAACTATGTATCTTTTTAACTTTGGGCTCAAACTGATAATAATCAGATAAGTATATAGGATTTTTTTCTCAATTAATTTAGTTTTTTTAAAGGAATAACCCGCAAAGCGTCTAGATGTTGAAGCTTGTCTGTAGGTAGAATGATAAGGATAGGGAAGGTAAATGTGAAAAATACATCACAAACACCATAAAAAAATCTTTCGTGAATACATTTTGCATTTTATGGGAATCGAACCCGCGATGCCAGTTTTGCAGTCGAGCGTCTACCCAACTACGTCACGGCGCCTGTTTATGTTGTCATTCACTTGATCAATAGTTTTTTTTTTACTGAAAACCTCACTATTTTAAGTATTATATTTAATTGAATTATGTATCCCATTTTCTCGATAAGCTGAAAATGTCAATCTCGAAGAAAAAATTATAATAGCTTAATTTATTATTAGATTAAAACCAATATTTTTAGCTTTTCCACTTTTTTATTTGACCAGCGACCGGGTTTCGTCGTTACCGACATCATCAGACTGGTGAGAGGCTATACAAATTGTTATGTTATATATAAAAGAAGGCAGGAGTTGATAACCATGATTTGATATAATTTTATGAGAAATTAATTTAATTTGAGTGAATTTAAGTATTGTATGATAATAAAAATATTTTTTATAAAGGTTTTTTTTATTGAAAGCACGATTTTATATAAAGTTATAATAGATTTGGGTTTTTTTTTTTTTTTGCGTTTTTAGTAAATGAATTTTGAAATTCATTTACAAAAACGCAAATCTATTATAACTTTATATAAAATCGTGCTTTCAATACAAAAAAACTTTAATAAAAAATATTTTTATTATCATACAATACTTAAATTCACTCAAATTAAATTAATTTCTCATAAAATTATATCAAATCATGGTTATCAACTCCTGCCTTCTTTTATATATAACATAACAATTTGTATAGCCTCTCACCAGTCTGATGATGTCGGTAATGACGAAACCCGGTCGCTGGTCAAATAAAAAAGTGGAAAAGCTAAAAATATTGGTTTTAATCTAATAATAAATTAAAAATGCAATTCCATCACGAAGTGTCAGTGGATAATATAAATCTATTATAATAGCTTAAGTTGAAGAGAATCAAATTTCCGAAAAGTTTGCTTCCACAATTTACAACATAAAGTAGAAAATTTACATAATTTAAAATGGTGGATAACGCAATTATATTCGGGCTTGTGGTCCGAAAATCTGAATTTTGATTACCTACGACCCCCCCTTTCCCAATGATTGTTATGTTGTGATTAATAATTTTATTTTCGTTGATTTTTCGGTACAAATCGTCTGGAATATATAGTTGCTTATACTAGCAGATGGTGTATTATGTGTATAGTAAAAATTACAAGTGATTAGCACGTATTCTGGCAAATCTAGCGCGAATGAGGTCGCGGGTTCAATTCTTAACTGGGTCTACATATTTTAAAACATAAACATATAGCCCGCACCTTCGTGTAATTAATAGTGAACGGAACTGTTAGAATAATTGTGTTTTATATACTAATGGTATAATTTCTAAATAAAATGACAAAAATTTAAATGAACAGGACTTAATAATTAGACTAACTAACACAAAAGTATAAAATAGCCTCAGTGCTTTGAGTGAAACGTGTTTTTTAAATTTGCTGGTTGAAAACCGTCACGAATTTTATCATGTAAGTGGAATTATAGCCTATTTCTATTCTACCTTCTTGCGAAAGCGAAAGTTTGGGACATGATGAGAAACTTGTATGACTGCATCATAAAGAAATTAAATTATCAACTGTCAAACTATCAAAAACGTTTCTTTTAAATGTCATATTTTCAATAATCATCGGGCACGAGTGTTTCCTCTTCATTTTTTTTCCTTTCTATATTGTGCAATAAAAAGCTTCCAAAATAATGTGTGTGCAAGTAAGTTTACACGAATAGCTATGTTCAGAACAGGTTTCTACCGACGACTTCGTGATAGAAGTTCAAAGAGTGATGTAAATACTTTAGGCGCGATGATAATAAAAATAATATATTCGGTTTGTTTCTTTAAATACTGAAGATTCGGAGTCACAAAACACGTAATATCTCCCGTTAGGCGATAAAGAATTGACCCTAAAGGTTATTGAGCAACTCTCCGCGATTAGAAATCTCGTTTTACTCACAGATTAAATTTGAATTATTCTAAGAATATCTCGTCGACGATTCCGATCCGTTTTCCATTGATTGGACGTAATGATCGCGTTCATAATAACAACAATTATATTTTGTAACAATAAATTGTACGCCGAGATTCACTTCGACGACCACCGTTAATTTGTATTGCATTTACGCTTTATTAAATGTGTAATACGCGTGTATAGAATATAGCGTGTCATAATATCATGTCCGTTGTACGCCGGTGTTAAATAAAATATATAGGTATACATTTGTTAGAGGGAACTTATAATTGGTCACCAGAAACTAAAATTGATGGGAAAATAAACTTGTCTTAATTAGCTACATCCGAAAATAACTTCTGTTTTTACTAAATGGTTGACGGTTAGTTATATCTTCATGTTCGTAGATATCTCCGAAACTCATTTACGACAATTTCTAATTTTGCGACTTTTACTTATGTAACTAAGAAATTTAAGCAAAATACTGTATTTTGTTGTTGGCTCTGCTTCTTTTTCAATCGACCCTTCCGGTCCTTACGTTATATGTACACCGATTCCAGTCAAATCGCGTACATTTTGAACTTGCTACTTGTCGATATTAAATTACAATAATTCAATTATGTTAAAACGTTTTCATACAAATTGAAACCATTGTGGTTTTAAAATACTTCATTTTGTTTTATGATATAAAAAGTATCTGATGTACGCATTTAACATTTTTTAGCAAAATTAAGCACATTCAAAAACGAAAGCAAACCGAACGAAGGCTTGTGATTTTTATATGTCGAGGTAGTTGTAATTGATATAATCGTATGTTATATGTATTATATCGTGTTCCTATCGCTTCGGTGTGCGATGGCTACGTCGATTATCACTATTACCTAACCACAGCAGTGCTTCGTTCTAACCTACAAAAAAATGCATTATCGATCTACTCAGCGGCTCTCCAACTGGCATCAATCAACCTTGGCTAATGTGGAACGAGGTTTCTAGTTTGAAAAAAAAATACCAACGTTTTATTCATCCCGCTCTAATCGCACCGCGATGAAGAGAGACAACGAATGACTGCATTTTGGTTTGATGCACTTATTTTATTTTATTTAAAGGCATATATATATATATATATATATATATATATATATATATATATATATATATATATATATATATATATATATATATATATATATATATATATATATATATATATATATATATATATATATATATATATATATATATATATATATATATATATATATATATATTTATAAATATAATATTTATACAATTTATTTTATATACATATGTATAGAATAAATTGAAATAACGTATATAATTTAATTTATTCGGTATTCAATTAATAGTTCTCTCTATGTTAAAAAAATGCTTTTTAATCCATGTTTTACTTGTTAAATACCACAATTTAGAGAAAAAAATATTGTGACCCATGTTTCAATATACATATTCCGCATCACTAATGGTGCAGAATGCATGGAAATACGTATCACAGTAGATTTTAGGAAATATTGGTGTTTACCAAGTAAAATTAAAAATAATATAAGTAATGTAAATGTAATATGACCAATGTTTACACTAAATAAGGGATTTAAAAAAATACATAATAATATATATAGAAAGCCCTGCAATTAATTGCTCACCATATGGCGGCTGAAACATCGGGAAGTAGGTTTTTTGGCACGCCAGGGTAAAATAACAAAGAAAATGTAATCAGAAAGGAAATAGTTTGACATTACGTTTGAAAAACGATATTTTATACGTATTGAAAATATCTTTTGTTTAGAGAACTTTATGCATTTTATTCAAAAGCTTTTTTTGTTCAAATTATCAGATACTGAATCATACATGAGCTGTAGTTTTGCATGAATGCGATTAGGACTCGATCGACCAATTCATTAGTTAGGCTAGGTTTTTTATGCAACAAATACATGATGTTTTTGTTGCATTAAACGTGTCTAGAATTTGCTGTTTGCAATGTCGCTTTTGGTCGTAAACAGTTTTGAATTCTTGAATACTGCCAGTAAATATTAAAATCTTGTAAAAACATTAAGTTTAAGCGCGAGTATTATAATTTGATGTATGTATTTATTGTATGTGTGTTACTATTATTTTTTTAAATGAAAAAATAAACATAATTAAGCAAATACATTGTAAATGCGCTGGTAGTAAAAGCGTTAAATGTTATTTTACTTGTGTGTCTACTATATGATACAGTTTTGTGGAAATTATATATCTACCTTAGAACCTAAATAAAATTTCACGATTCGCATAAAATAAAATTGTATTTTCTTTTTTGTACAAGTCTAACATATTAGTTTGTTATTTTCCTCCCCTTTGCTAGGCGCAGCTGTTACCGTGTTTGTCATACATTCCGCTTATTAGTCCACTTCCATTTCAACCCGCGAAATTTTATTACGCCGGAAGTATACATTTCTTATAATAATATTTTCCGAAGAGATATCACTTTGACTCTATATATAGACTCTGAACGTATTTACCCCGAAATACTGGAAAACATATATTTCCCCCATTTATGCGTATAAAAATAATGACGCACACTGTTTAATAAAGATCCACTCCCAAAGTGGCTGTGGCACGATCATTTACATTGTCAATGTTGTTCGTTGATGAGACACATCAATAAAGGTGGAGACTGACCGGAGCATTTCGTCGTAACATAACGTCGTAACATCGCTCGTGGCGAGCATCCGAAACTATGGATGGAGCGCTCGGCTCGCTGTACTGACTATACGAATGCTCGCATCGTAACGTGTTACATTACGACGAAATGCTCCGGTCAGTCTCCACCTTAACAGAATTTTTATCTTTAGTGTCTCCACATTTTTCTATGGTGGCAAAGGATCTGCCAGATTGACTCAAATGTTTTCACGGTTTAGTCGATAATCGAAAGCATAATACTTTCATGTTTCTACGTACATATATTCCTTATGAGTAATTATCATTTATTATTTTGGAACCGTGCTATATGACTTATAATTAAGTATTTATAAAACAATATTTATTCCGTTACCGGAAGGTATAATTAAACTTAAAGAGATAATTTTATAGACAGATAGAAATAAATAACTTCTGACTATATAAATATATTTATTATTTATCGATCAAATTTTACTTCAATCGAAGTAAACTTCGATTTAAGTAAAATTTGATCTAAGTAAATATGAGTAAAAATAATTAAATTAAAGGCTCGATAATAAAGATAGCTAACAAGATTTTACAAAATTTAAATCTAACAATAAAAGTAAATATTACGAAAATATAATAAAAAAAATAAATTAAAAATTTACTCTGAATACAGTTAAAACTGGTTTAAAAATGCACTGTTTTTTTTTAAGTATAAAGAATGCATAAACCCCGGTAGCGATTTGAAAATAATTCCTCATTTTCTCTAGCTCCCGAAAGAAAAAAAAAGGACACTCACAAAATACTGACGCTCCTCCATCACGCTTCAATTAAAAATGTCTATCTTTATTGATGGTGCTGGGACCCATAAAATTATTTAATCAATCGAAAGGCTTCGTTGTTGGGTTGTTTGTTCCGAGCTCTTCTCGTCTCTCGGAATACTGTAGGCACGGGGGAGTTTGTACGATTTCGTTCAATCGTTATTTTATAATAAAGTACATATCGAATTTACATACGCCCCCAACTCTGAATAAATATTTCATTTTAACTCGAGAAAATGATGGCATCCCTTCTCTAGGGGTTTCTTCACACAATCGTCACTATCTTTTTTTACAAGAAAACGTTTTGTTGTGCTTTACGTTATGGCTATTAATTATATCCAAAATATATGTAATCATTAGCTACGTAGTGAAAAGCCTTTCAGCCCTTTGAAATTGACGCCCTGTAAAGCTGTTTTACCGTCGACAGTTTCTTCCCGAAAACTTTTAAGAGATTGTGAAAACCTAAAAACCCTTACATTTTTACATGTGTATTTAAAATTAAACACGCCGAAATCTGATTTGATAAGACTTCAAAAAGGGCCTATCGGGTAAAACTTAGTAGTATTGGTAGTATTATTACACAATAATATATAAAAATCTATGTAATAAAATTACTATAAACGTTGAAGCGCATCTATAAAGACAAAACGGTGTGATGTCACCAGTACGGATTCCTTTTCTCTAAATATTGCGCCAATAAAGCCGTTTCTGCCGACCGACAAGTAGGTTGATGTTTTCTCTAACACTTTAACGCGTGATGCAATTATTTTGGAAATTAATTTCGAATTCTGCAAATAATCAGGTTTAGTCAATGTTTGAATTCATTCGTGAAACATGTGATATTTAAAACAAGACAAACGATTAAGCCGTTTGCAAAATAATGAACATCGAATATAAACCATCATTAAAATAGGCCTAACCAACATCTTTGGGTCTGTAATCGCACTGACAATGTAAGCTTTTCTAGACTTCTTGTATAGCATACCTTGTAATCCTTCGTCAATAATTACAAGGTATGCTTTATAGATATATTTTATATTATCTTTATAAAACGTCAAAATACAAATATGTTTGCCTCAGCAATGTAATGGTTAGCACGTGTAGCTACATTTTCTGGGGTCCTGGGTTCGATTCGTAAGAACGTTTTGACATTGATTTTATATCACTGGTATCTGAAGCGCAGAATCGTCCACTTTCACATAATTAACGATAAAAATAAAACACTACATGGATACGATTCAGCGCTCTTTGGGTGCGATAAGGGTTAGAGGAAGTTTTTAAAGAATATTTTATATTCACATAGTATATTTTTCCAGCAGTTCAAAATTATTTAGGTACCTGTTTTTTTACAGCTTTCCTGTTGTCATTAATTTGTATGTAAATATAACGACGTAGTCACGTTATACGCTTCAGGAATATTTTTATTATTTTATAGTAATTTTATGCGTTTTGTCGTTTTTGTATTGAGTAATACAAGTATGTGATATAATACTTCCTCTAAGCCTTATCCGAACCCAATGGTGCATAGGGCACTGCACCGTATAAGAGCAGTTTTATCTTAATCGTGATATACATGAAGGAAAGGTGATCAACCAACCCTGCGCTTCAGGTACCAGTCTAGTGAAAAATGAAATAAATTTTAAAGTGATGTATCAAATCGAACCCAAACCTCTAGGACGGTGGTCGAGCGCGCTGACTACTGCTCTGAGGCAGACTAATACTACATGTTTATTAAAATTTCCTTTGTCGAAACCTTTAAAAATTTGTTTCAATGACATTTAGTTTTCGATATTATGGAAGTGTGTATACTTCTAATATTTTTTTTAATCAAAGACATCATAAATGGAATATTGACATTTTTAGTGTACAATGGAAGACTACAAAAGAAAGTATATATTAAATACAATTATTCTGGCAGCGAATGACGAGTTTCGAACAAAACCCACCCTCAATTTCGCTAATGCAACTAATAAGTGAACGAGTTTTCACGCGATTTTCCACGTGTTCTAGTTTGACGAATCTTTCGCGAATTCGGAATTCTTTTTCTCATAATGGCGCAACGCGCGAGAGTAGTGTGAAGAGAATAGGTGCCAGGGTATCAGATTGTGAAGAGAGGCGAGCAGCTAGTAGCTCCCTGCGCGGTCAGCGTATTCCGTCAGGCGCGGGGCCACTCGGCTCGGCACACTCGGCACACTCGAGTCGCGGGAGACGAGAGCTTTCAAAGCTCGCATTGTGCCCGCCCGACCGCGATACTCCCACTCCGAGCCATCCCCTTTCTTCATCACATTCGCCCATTGTCAACATCACTTTTATGTTAACTAAAAATCTACATCTTCGTATATAATGGGACGCTCTCAATTTGGTAACATTCATTTGGCGTTTGCTTTCATATGTTACATAAAATGTTAAACAAGGTTCTGTACTCAGCCGTCGTGTTTTATTGACTATTTTATTCACAAGTTTGCCATTTTACACGACTTTGGTACAGAATAATTCATGTTTGTACTAAATAATGATAATTCGGCACATTAACGACATTGAACCTCAATTATGCCTCAGCGTCATTGAAAATATGGACCATCGGATAGAGGTATGCCACTGAAGCCGTGGCGAGCATTTGGCCAATACTTTGTTTCACACATAATTGTCATAGATCTTTTTAATAAATAATAATAAAAAATAAGATAATTCTCTGAAAACTTTTTGTTTTATTTACAATCAACGTCGAGCGTTATAGTTGGACCACCCTTTACTACTAATACCATCACACCGTTTTCCCGCAGGGGTAGGCAGAGATGATGAACGCCGCACTCTTCTGTCCTGATAATCACTCCTCGCTTCCTTCACATCCATACATCTAGTCATACGTGCTTTCCGATTACGCTGATTTTTGACACCGCCAGATTTTAGCTTCCGATTGATCTGATCGTGCCAAGTATTTTTCGACTTCCTCACAATTTGCCTGGTATGTTCCAATTAAGGGAATTTAGGTATTTTGACGGCAGAATAATACTGTTTGCTTTTTCGTCATCGCGGGGAAACCTAGTTTCGATTTCCGAATTACGATAATTATTTAGACTAACAAATTTTCTAATAAAATTATGTTTTGTTATTTTAACTTGATATCCTACAATATCTATTTTCTAACCCTTCCTTCAAATTATGAGTGTTTTATTAACTAAACGGAAAAGTTATTAAGCCTCATTCAATTTATATAACTTTAATTAATAAAGCATATAATATAATCAAAACATAACATTTCATGTATTAAAATTCGTCGTTATCTATTTCGGGTTCACTGAGTAAAGGGTAAATTTTGGTAATTAGATATCAAAAATGGACGTAAATTTAAGGTTTTTCAAACGGGTTATATTTTAATATTTTATTTAAATTTCTTTTAATAATGAAATAATATAATTAAAATGTAACTTTGTTTTAAAATCACTATAAATTATTCATAGTGATTTTAAAGCAAAGTTACATTTTAATTATAAAATAGAAAATCACAAAGTTAGTGCTTCAAATATAAATTATAATGAAATAATATTATCTCATTTTTTTTTTACTGTAGCTTATTTGATGTACTTTATCGATGGAATATATACTAATAAAGATAAAATTAATTAGACCCCAACTATAAACTAGCACAACACAAACATGATGTGTCAGGCAAAACCTTGGCACGACTTCATGTTATACAATTTATTTAATGTCCTTATATGGAATATGAATGAGCTACTGCAATCGAAGGTTGCACTCGATAATGCACGTACTATAAAATAAAACATTGAACACATTCCTACAGTACAGTATAACTGAACTCTTCTTGCGCTTTAGGTTTTGTAAGGGGAAATATAATATTTCGTAGAGTTTTAACGAATGCTAAAAAAAGTAATAGAATTGGATGTACTTACTCAACTTTCGCTTAAACCTATTTTATAGCTATTATAACTGTTCTTACATGAAATATCACTTAGCATTGCAATTAACAGACATTCTAGACTATAAATAAATAAAGTCGTATTTAATGTAGGTAACATACATGTAATAAAATAAAAATTACAACTATGTTACGACTCGTTTTATGTATCTAACTCTAGTTTTATTTACATTGATAAGAGAGAAAAGCAGTGTTTTTTACATATATGATAATACTTAAACATATAAGTATTGTAGTAAAATGATTATGCAGTAACAGGCCCTTATTTACCTTGTTTTTACGTTCAGTTTATGGTCGTAGATTTTACCGAGTTTACCCCACCCCTGTATCCGTGGTACGCCTGGTTAATTTATATTAAACATTGGTATTTTGAGTTTTGTCTCTCCCCCACGTAAGCTAGCAAAACTTTTCCTCTAATGCGGACCTTCCAGTTGTAGGTCCACGCGCTCGGCCGAACTCGTGGAAATTTTCCCATAGCTCCGTTTGACTAAACTGAAATAAATAACGGCTCATACTTTGAAAGTTCAGAACTAATAATGGTAAATATAGGGCGATACAAAAATCCCGGGAAAATACAAAACGAAAGTGAGATACAAAATAGTTAGAAAAATAATGTGTTTGGCCCCACGACACAATCAATTTAAAATTGACAATACGTTTTCGTGAATGCCAGCTTATTGAAGCGTGATTGCGGGATGTTTTCGTTGCAATGCGATTTTGTAAGTAATTCTGCAAAATTACGATATAATATTATTCAATTTGAAGTTGAATAAAAGACGCGATACGGTGCCACGATTATTTCAGGCAAATAATCGTAGCGGGAATTTTTGTTTCCTTTATATTTTACAAGATCGGGATGATATTTTATACATTAAACACAAGATCTAAAGAAATACTTTGATCCTCGTCAAAACCAGACATATTTTGATATGATTATTTTGAACAATGGAGGCAACGCTTCTATTATAGAGGTTACCAGAGACAAAGCCAGATAAAGATTGGCTCCGATCGAAATCTACATCTTTTTTCGTTAGTGGAAAATGACAAATGTCATCCGATTCAATAACCTCTGTAAACGATCAATTTGTCGCATCAATGAGCAACATTCACGGAAAATCGGTACTTTACTCTTGTGTCGTACTCACCAAGTTTTCTAATATCTATTTAACGCTTTGTATTATATCAACTTGGGCTTAAGTTCAGTTTTGAATAACGTTCAATAATAAGTTTCTTGCGCTCAATGAGGATTATTCAAGCAACAATATTTATAGAAATACAATTTTCAATCTGATGAAAGCATCATGTCTCGTTGTATTTAATGAAAATCGTTTTCCTTTGTTTTATATCTTGATTTTAATTTCCCCTCGTCGCTTTTACCAACAAATCTTACACAGATATGGATCCTTTGAATTCAAACATGTATCCGCGACGGATTGCTAAAGTTTCGAAGCCATTTTACTTTTTTCTTTCAATTTAAGTTCTTTCCCCGTTTAAATAAAGTTAGTCAACAAAATTCTAGGTCGTCTTCCTGTACAGTTAGTAAATGGGCCGACCCCAATAAAATACTAAGAAAGTATTCAATTTTTTATTCATCGCTGTAAGTATGAACTTTTATATATACTCGCTAAATATTCTAGCGATATCGTTTTTTGCCAATTATCCGTTTGCTTTGAACTATGGCGTCGCGTTGTCTGTGATTTTAAGGAATATTTTTTTCCGGCAGTAAAATGTGATGAATGTATTAATAATGGAACATTTCATAACGTCTGTACTGGGAGTCGGATTTGTATTGAATTTGCTTTTTTGTATTAAACAGATCGTGAACTTGTTACAATATAACAAAATCGTTTCGAAATTGAAGTATTCGTGTCGATAGGCTTTTTTCTAAATGAAACTTGATATTGTGATTTATTTTTCGCACCTTCCTTTTCCATTATTATTTTTTCGCTACTCCGTTTTAATTTAATTTTAATAAAGAATGGTGTAATTTTCATAATCTAACTTTATGACACTTCTAGATTGATAAGGTACATCATTTTAACCCTTAATAACTAAACATTCGTCTGGCGGACTACGCAATTAAAAACGTTAAACTTAATCGAAAGTATTTATTAATAATAGGAACCGGTTACATGGCACTTAAGTTTGGTTTATTAGGAATGAATGTAAGATACATTTAACAATAAATCACTATTCCGCTCAGCTACTACATATGTCAATATTGTGCGATCCACAAATGGTATTGTATCTACAAATAAAGTTTAGTTATCTAGGGTTAATATAAGCGTATATAATATGTGTACAAATCTATTACTAAAAATAATGATAGTTAAAATGTCAACAAAAATCCGATGAAATGTGATTTTGGCGCTTATTTTGGCGGCTAAATATTTATAATAGTTATGTTTTGGGTATTGAAGTTTAAAGTGGGTCGTGTAATTCCAAATTCAGGTAAGTCCTTAGAGGTCTCTAGTTTGGAATGAGACGGTTGAAGTTTTGTGTGACTGCAAACCTCGTTCCGTAAGTGATGGGTTCCTATTGTTCGCGTCCAAATCAAATAATTTATTATGACGTGACATTACCGCGGGCCATACACGTGACACATTTTTCACGATCAAATCGGACATCCGGAAAATATTTTACCATTTCTCATCGAGGTAAATGTTTGCGAATATGTATTTTTTCAATGGAATAATAGTAGCTATCAATGTCGGAATCCATTTTGCGCGCCAAGTCGGCGGAAGGGGGATATGAATTGTTAAAATATATAATCAACGATGACGTTTATTATTAATCGCTTCGATTATTTAAAAAAATATATATTTTGTAATTACGTCGAAACATGCGATATACATACGTACAAAGGTATTGTTATTTTTACATGTTACACGAGTTATTGTATTTTATCCTACAAATAATCTGACATATCCATTTTTAAGTATACAAAAACGAGTTACTTTTGAATACTTAGTAGAAACCTGTAAAATCAGAATTAGAAATTCCTTATAGATTTGGATTTTTGTATTATTTTAGAAACATAGTATGTGCCAAAATGTCATACTATTTTTAATGCAAAACAAACAAATATTAGGTATATTTTTTTTTGTTCTTGTTTTTGTCTTAAAGATGTTAACATTTTTCGTGATTATCTCAAATCTAAGAAAATTAATATATTGTGTTTTGCCTTTAAATGTCACAATTTGAAGTATAAAAGAGATTAAGTTAGGTACACCATTTCCACCATGTACACCATTTGTTCACCTCCGTGGTGTAATGGTTAGCTTGTTTAGCTGCCGTGCTGGAGGTCCCGGGTTCGATTCCCAGAGGGGGTGATTTTTTTTTTAGTTATTTAACACTCTAATATTTATTTAATATTACCCTGGACTGGTAACCGAAGCGCAGGAGTGATCACCTTGCCTTCATCTGTTAACGATCAAGGTAACACTGCGTCAATACGATGCAGTGCCCTATGCACCATTGGGTGCGGATAAGGTTTAGAAGACACCATTTAACTTATCTCAACATTTACCTCAGATTAGGTTCTGATATTTCGTGATTTTGCAACCGTTCCAGTATTTATCGCGCGGTCGCTATTGTTGTACCAGTTGATAAATTTGCGATTATTTACGTCCTACGTCTCCCACGCGTTCGTAAATAATTAAGTGTAATATCTCTGTGCCGTAATTTATTTTCGCGATGATAAAGCCCGCTCTAGATAACTCGAGCCAATGTCGCTAGGACTGTCCGCCATTGTGGCCCTGTTTCTTGTAATCCCATACAGCGCTGTCGGTGATGTGCCAAACGGAACAGATTCGGCGCGGCCCATTTCATAACTGCGGTCTCGTTAAATTCTAGAAATTACGCGCACAGGGTAATATAGGCTTTTAGTTCAGAGGGCTATTTCCTACCTACGCGTCCTAAATACGCATTAAGATAAATAATTCAACACCACTTACGAGTTACTAGCGCACCTCGACTGTTGAAGCGGTCACAATTATCTTGAAACAAAAAATACAATGTGTAATTTATTTTATTTTATGTTATTTTTATTTGTTTGGGAATTGTACAGCTTTACATTTAAAAAAGTATAAAAGTTACATTAACAAAAATAGTTACATTAATAAAAATAAAGCCAATTAAACAATTACACATTTATGTTATAATAACTATTAAAAACATTAAGAGGTAAAAAAGGGTATGGTATATAAAAAAAATAGATTTTGCAGGAAGGAGAAGGAAAGGAGAGGAGGAATTAATGAGAGTAATGGTTAGCATATTTAGCTACCGTCTCTATTTAGCTGGGAGTCCCGGGTTCAATTCAATTTGAAAATAAAGAAAAGTGATTTTACACTCTTACATTTATTTAATATTACCCTGGACTGGTGTCTGAAGCGCAGGGGTGATCACCTTGCCTTCATCTATTAACGATCCCGATGGAGTGCCCTTTGCACCATTGGGTGCGGATAAGGGTTAGAAGAAGCGCACCTTAACGTTGTTGAAACGGTTACAATTATCTTAAAACAAAAAAAAGTTTACACGTTTTGTATTAATTGTTTTTATCGAGTCCGGTTGTGGTGTCGGAGTAGCACCTACCTATGCATAGATGCTGCGAGCATTTATTATCATATTTATCGGTAGTTTAATGTATGTAGAATGTGGCTGAAGGTCTAAGTTGAGATGTCTTGACATCATCAGCAATGATGCAATGCGGTGTTAAAGGTCATCACTTCGAGCGACTAGTAGAGATTTCTCATCAAATTGATTCACGGATCAAATTATGTAATCGGTGGAAATAAACTTTTCAGCGCTTTTAGTGTAACAATATTTTGTATTGTTTCGCATATTTATAAAGAGTTTCGCTGAAACTCTGTTTATTATCATGATAATATCTAAAAAGTTAGAGCGTTTGCTTCTACCTGAGGTTTCGATTTCTGAAATGAATACGCAAAAGAGAAACAGTTGCCGGATGTGTGTCCGAACACCGACCGACAATAAAGCATTAAATTACTAAGCACTCTTTATATTTTTATCTTTTCTATTTTCTATTTTATCTTTTCTCGGTGTGTCGTGTTTGTTTGTGAAAATTTAACGAAAGCTTTTCAAAGCAAAGTTTATGTGATACAATAGACCTTTCGGCGCGATTCTCTATACCTTTAAACAAAAAAATATGTAAAAAGTAAAATAATAGTACTTTTAAAGTTATGTAGTTACTTATCTAATCCCTCTCCTTTGTATATATCTAACCTGATGCCGGCTAAAATCATATTTTTCCCAGTAAACTAATGTGGTAATCAAAGTCACCTTGTTTAAATTAACCAAATTCAAACGTAAATACTTTTGAATAACTTCCAATAATTAAACAAAAAAACAAAGAATTTATGGAATTTTCATACTCTCTAAATAATTGTACCGATTTGTGATTTATATCGATCAATAGTACGTGTGTACGTCTTTTAAAATCGGCTATTAAAACCATTGCCATATTCTCTTGTTCATTTGAAGTATAGGGGCGGAGGAAAATTACGTTTTAACATTAAAGGATGTCATTCCGAATAGGTCCCCTTTATTGGTTATCTTTGTGGCATGTGGCTTACGGCGCTCGACTCCAAAATAGCTCCAAATTAAAATGCAAAACGTTTTTATCCCGCCTTTTTCAACATTCAAGCCTACAAACTGTCTCTGATTTCATTCCTTTGTACAATGAGTGAATTTAATATAGTCGTTTAGAGAGCTTTTCTGGGCTCAAGCTTTCGGAATCCCAAACAAACGGAATATTGCGCTAAATCCTACATGAATCATAAGACATTAAAGGGAAAAACGACGTCATTACTTTGTATGTATTTTAATGTTTTGTCTGTTTATACTGTAGGTATAATAAAATAGAAAAAAACTAAACACACGAATTCTTAGTACCAAACATACCTTTTCAGATTAATGAGTGTTGTAATAAGTATTGAAATGTACTGATTGCTCGAATGCATGCGTATATCGCTTAATTCGAAATGTGTTTTTGTTTGTTTGTTTATTTTTTACAACCTTTCTCTTGGAACGTCTACATTACCACCAATAAGTTCAAAATCAAACTGATTTCACATTCTCTTACACGACCCTATGCAATATAATATGTAATATGGTGAATACCCATATGTTTTTCGCAACTTCAGTACAAGAACATTATGGATAATGACCCCTGCGATGGAAATCGAAACATCGAGTAAAGCCAAGTTTACGCAGTAAATATAAACCATCTACAGTTTACATAATACTTCTGTCTCCGATCAAATTTCTGTCGTTACTCTGCATATAGTGTTGGATCTTTGTATCATATTTAGACTATTTCGAACACATAATTTTAGATCTATCGTAGAGAGCTGGTACAATATGAAATTGGAAACGCACTTTTGTAAATTCTTCATTTATGTTCTCGTATAGGTACTGTCGGCGCAAATCCGTCAGCATTTTCTACCTAGAAACTAGACCCTATTTCCCATCTATCATTCATGGCGGTCATCCATATCGAGTTGCTCTACAAAACGGCCAGTTTCCTTTCGATTATTCATAATGTAACGTTATGCAATAACTGACTCACCAATGCCAAAATAAAGCGCGCAAACCGCGTAACATGCTTCACAACGAATTTATATTGAACGATATTAAATAAATGCGTATTTTTCTTCAGTCGATGTTGTGTTATGTTGAGTTACGAACTTTTAAGAATGCCCCCAGAAGGCGAAATAATTGTTGTACTACCCAGACTCGAAATCTATAAAGAAGAGAGTGTATTTGTGGAGGTCCTCACCAGAACGTCACATCTCCAATATTGCACAAAAAATCCTTTAAATACTAATCTGTTCTGTTTACTGTATTCTATCGAAATCTTTATTAAAGTTATGACAAAACGTGACCAATCCTGTGTTGAACTAATATGAAATCATTAAATCGCACCAAAACGTAAAAAATTTACAAGCTACAATTCCTGATTACTTAAAATCATTTATAGTGGAAATGTAACGTTTTGGTGAGGACCTCCACATTTGTTCATTCATTTGCTACCCACGCAAAATATGGTGCATAACAAAAAAGGAGAAGTTTTTCTGACACAGATTATATTACTTTTTTATCAGTTGTTTTTTCTTACCAAAACGTGAATATGATTTTTTGCGCTCTACTTTTCTTGTGATGTTGAGTATTTTAAGTACTGCGTTGTAGGGATTAAAACCACATAATGAACGTTGTTCCCCTGTAAAATAATAATTTCACTCGCGTAATTGAATATTAAATAAGGACACGTACGGAGCTCGGATACAAAAACAGGCACATTATGCAAATCCAATCGGATTATTTTCGCGTATTTGGTACGTAGGTACTTACATAATCCAATAAATTGAAGTGTTTGTATACCATGTGTTAATCTAGTTGGAAAATTTAATATGCGTAATATCTATTGTAAATATTATAGTTATGCACGCGTATGTATTTCGGGTTGTGGTTGTATATATCGCTCACTCCTTTCAAGAACGTCATAAATAAAAAATCGTCAATTTTCAGTTGTGCATGTTTTTGGAATGTCCAGAAAACGTACTATATCCCAGAAAAGGAGGCATATTTTAAACTTAATACTTGCCCGCTACAGGGCAGAAAGTGTTGTTTTTGCATTTGAATAAAATGTATTATTTAGTAATTTTTTTAAATATACTAAATATTTTTCAAATGAAGAAAAAACCTTCAGGTTTAACCTAAAAAGATCTGTTGCACAGTAAAAAGTTCAATAAGTGGCTTGATATTTATTTTAACACATTGTATTATATTTTTAAACTTCGAAAATGTTCTCCTGAAAAATCAAGTTTTTTTTATTTATGACGTTCTTGAAAGGAGTGAGCGATATGTCCGGAACAATTTCCACTGCAATGTGGACCGCAATAGGCGCGCAATGCCGCAGTAGAAATGAGTCCGGCCAAGGCATTAGATATCCGTGATCCTTTTATTGCTAGTAGTAATGAAATGGAGATTCCGACATTTTTTTGTGTTTTCGAAAATTTTATCCAGTGCACAAACGAAGTCCCGCATTCTCTCATGCTTTTTGTGGAGTCATAGAAATGTAGCCATTTATCATCGAGTATGTGCTTAACATCGGGTACTTTTACACTAAGTAAAATAATGTACTTACACGATGTCTGTATATACTCCTAAATTTGGTGAGCGATAATCGCTTCGTTTGCGAATAAATTATGAAAAATCCAATCTTTACTTTAAAAAGTATTTAGGGATTCATTTCCACTGGAAAATTTGAAGCACCATATAAGGGTAACAAAATAAATTGATCTGTTACTTTTTAAGCCATTTTATTTTTAAATATTTTTTCTTACAAATCAGTGTCTAATCAGGTATTGTTTTTAATAAAACCATAAACTTAAAAACTGTAAGATCTTATCACTTTACATTTAAGCGTTAAAGGTAAGCTCGTTTAGCTATCGTGCTGGAGGTCCCGGATTCGATTCCCAGGGGGAGAGGGGCGAAAATAAATTTTAGTTATTTAACACTCTAGTATTTATTTAATATTACCCTAGACTGGTCGCTGAAGCGCAGGAGTGATCACCTTGCCTTAATGTAAGTTACGACCAAGATAACACTGAGTTAATACGACGCAATGCCCTATGGATCATTGGGTGCGGAAAAGAGTTAGAAGATCTCTACGATTCCAGCCTTTGAGTATGCAAATTTGATGAAAGTTACATTGAGGATAGTGATGAAACGATGTGACTTTTGATGCGGTGACTTTAGTAGAGTCTTCGATTAACCCATCTATATAGCATTTTTTTCAACAATAACTTATTCTTTTTGTTGATTTTTAAAATAAATATTTATTATACGTATATTCTCGCGAAATTTTAATGAATGTGTAATAAATGTCTGATTCCATTTGTTGAATTCAATCGTGATTAAATTCGATGATCAGAAATAATAAATACCATTTCATTTGAAATTCCAGAGGCAATACTGTATGCACTGGATGCTAATTGCATTTTGTTGTTTTTATAAGGCTCATTTTGAAAGTCAATATCCGTGTTTGTCGGACCGAACCAGTATTTTAAATTAACCGCGTAAATAAATAAAAACTTGCGATCAATAACAAAGTTTTACGTAACCATAATGCGCATTTTTTCCGATGTTTACGAAAACATGTCGTTTTATCTGGACTTAATTCACTATAAAATTACTTATGCGTTATATTCAAGTCCATCATAATTACGTAAGACAAAAATACAAAATATCCTTTGCTGTTTTTTTAATTAATCGATTTTTCAAACTCGCAAGTATGTATTTAACTGTAGAAATTGATAGTTTTAATTATTTTCACAACCTTTTGATTTTCTACGTAACAAATATAATAATCTCGCTATCCCTAAGTCCTTAATAATAGAATTCATTAAGCGTCCACTTCGCTGAAAGGCAGACACCCGATGTTTTTTTTTTAGGATATATATTGATTTTTTTGTTGTTGTTTTTTTTTAAAGAATATGGTGGGTATACTAGCAAAAAACGTTAACTCTGAAATCCCTGTTTGAATAATCCCTGTTATTTAAAGCGTTTAGCCTGAATAAAATACCCGCTTTTAAACTCAAAGTTAAATTTACTTTTCATACCACATAAATATGACATTTCAAAGTACTTAGTGTATTTTGCCAGTTTATAGAACGTTGAAAACTTTATAATATGCATCATTAAGTCAAAATTGCATATTTTCGAGTTAACTTTTTTTGCCAGTAGGTACGATATATTAAAAAAATATATTTTTATATATTTTTTACTCTTTACTCTTCAATAACGCCTTTCTTTTGAAAACCATGTATTTATTTCGAGAAAAACTTAACTTTTCAATACAAAAATGGTGTTTTAATATAAATAATCGATTACATCAAATGTTACCTGGGGTTAAAGAAAATAAAGTTGCTTTTTATCGAATACTGGGCCTTAAGTGAATTCTTTATTATCGCAATAAACTATGTATTCACAATGTTATTCAATTGGCGATATTAGCAAAAATAACTTATACCTGAATTGATTCCGCCTGTAAAAAGAGCGCGGTAACTTTTTTCTAGTGGCCATTCGTCGTTCGTTTTTGCTTCGTATTTTGCACCTCGATCGGGTCTCGGCTTTTGGTTGGTAGAATGGTCCAAGTTAATTTATAGCCGAGCTTTTTGCCGAAATGTATGCAAATTTAGGGTCTTTAACGAAACGGCCAGCTACTAGCGGCTAGCTCTACGTACTACTGCGCACGCTGCCGGCGCGCCCGATTCCGTTTGCAAACCAACCGGCGAACAGCCACGTATTCCGAAAACGTTACAAATCACAACTTTGGCAAATAAAGGTTTGTTAATTATACTGAAATGCCCGGATGTAATGCGGAAATTTGGAAATTATACTGAAAATAACAGTTACTGAGGAAAATTTCCTTTTTTTTCATTTCAGGAGAGGTGTCCCTCATGAAATAATTGCATTTTTTATTGTCAACGTATTCGGAATACGTACATCATTATAATAAAACAATTTCTCAATCAGATAATCCGTTCTTCCAATGGCGAATATATTAATATAAAAATAAAAATAAACAAAATACATAACATTGCGATAATATATTTACGTTTCTTAAATTATTTTATTTTTCAATAACACGTCAAACGCCAATACTGATAATTTTCAATTTTGAAATTCACAAAAAAACTTTTCGGTATTTTTAGTTTTTTTAAGTAATTTAATTTTTTGATTTGACGATGGGTTCTATAGTTAAAGCATTTTGAATGTAGCTCTTGATTGAGGTCACTGGCCCCCCCATGGCGCTGCGGTCCAACACAGGGGGGGGGGGTCACCGGTGCCCCCCATGGCGTTTAACGTGTTAATTAGCTATCATATAGCCAATAACCATGTTGTACCTATGATTTTTTAGCATCAGAGGATTTCAATTCCATTTTTTAGCTGTCTCTCTGAATTGCCCAGGAAAGTGACTTGTTCATGCTTTCTCGCACCTTTAGTGCCTATTATTATTCGTGCACTAACTCCAGCACTTTGTTGCGGTTCGGTCAACCTATGTAGTTGCGTTTCCGTAATCGTTTGAACTTTGCGAACGGGAATGTAAGCTTTCTCTTGTCCGCGATTCATTAGCATTTTAGTGAAGATTTGTGGCTAGGCGAAAATCCTAGCACCTTGCGCAAACACGATTCTGTTTTATTTTATTCCTATGTAATTCATAAATCGTTACGATATTATTATCGTTGACATCAAATTTCATGGGTGTAGATAAAAAGTTATAGTCATACTTAATGGGCAGATAGTTAGTTACCCGTATAATGCGCGACTCAACTTATCACGAATAGAGGATTTTCATGAATTTCATAGCAGTTAGAAAACTTTCAATAAATTAATATCATTTAACAAAAATTTTTTTTTTCCAGTTTTCATTTTTTTCATTAAGATCGTTGAATACAGAGGAGTATATATTTTTAGTAATTATGGCGCCAGATAATTTTATATTTTCTTCCATTTTTATGATACTCGCATTACTAAATAAACCCTTACTGCTTTTCCAAATGAGCCTCGCGATCCGTATTAATTTTTTATTTGTATTTTGAGTATATCGAAATTAATAATGTATATATTTTTTCTTTTAACCCTTATCCGCATCCAAAGGTGCATAGGGCACTGCATCGTATAGAACCAGTTTTATCTTGATATTTTGTTAAATGAAGGGAAGATGATTAATATTTTGCGCTTCTAATGCCAGGTGATATTAAATCAATATTAGAGTAAAACATAAAACAAATTATTCACCCCCCTGGGAATCAAATATATTTTGAACATGTTTTTTTTTTTAAAAGTGTACATTTAATATCACGCTAACCTTGTAACAGTATACATGTAATTTTGTAATCCTTTTTCTTTTAAAATTTTCGTAAATGTACAGTAGTAAAAATATATAGCTGGGGATTTTGTAAATATTTGTCTTTATTATTGTTTTTTTTTTTAATTGTGTTTTTAGTATATACACAAATATTTGAATTAATTGAAATTTTCTTTTTCCCAAGTGACTTGTCATTAAAAATAGTTAATGTGGTGGGGTGAGCTTGAACCTAGAATCAGACTCAGAGTTAAGTTCGAGCCGACACTTGTGGTTCTGTTATTGCATGTCCTGTGTGGTTGAAGTATTTATGATTTTTGTCTGTTTGTTCCCAGCCGGGGATGCGACGTACAATTTCAAGACCCTGGTCCCCTCCGTGGCGGCGGGGGCCATCATCGGCAAGGGGGGCGACGCCATCGCGCAGGTGCAGAAGGAGACGGGGGCCAAAGTCAAGATGTCCAAGTCACAAGACTACTATCCAGGTAATTGAGAATCTTTTCTGTACTACTTCCTCCCTCCTAACCAGTCATTAATAATACAAATAATAATTCATTCAATAGTGCAGTTATGTAATTTAATAGGTCAAAAAGACTATTTAGTTCCCGTATAGGCAATAATATCTTAAGGCCCAACATGCGATAAAATCGCAGCCTAAATTTCTTTAAACCCAGGTATTATTTAACGTAGTTGAATTTTTTGTTTAAAATACCGTTTTTGTAATGAAAAAATAAGTTTTTCTTAAAATTAAATATGTGGTATTGAAAAGAAAGAGTGTTGTTTCATGTTTTTTCAATATATGTATTTAAAAAAAGTCAAATTACAACATATTCTTTAAAAAATCACACACAGAAATACGACCGGCTCTTAGCACAGCCATTCATGTTCTGAATTTGACCGTCTGAGATCTCGTCCTTAAGTTTGCGCTTTGTACTATATATGACATAGGTGATCGGTTTATTTAAATGATGTCATAAATGGGTTTATGCACTTTTTGACCTTTGCTACATTGGCCAATAATCTACGTATGTTTGTATAGTACAGCTAGAAGTTACTACGCAAATTGTTTGCAGGTACGTCGGAACGGGTTTGCCTGATAACGGGAACGGTGGAGGCCATAATGCAAGTGATGGACTTCATAATGGACAAGATACGGGAGAAGCCCGACTTGACCAAGTCCTTCTCTCCGGACGCGGACCCCAAGGTGTCGCAGGACAGGGACAAGCAGGTGAAGATCCTCGTGCCCAACTCCACCGCGGGCATGATCATCGGCAAGGCGGGCAACTATATTAAGCAGATCAAGGAAACCACCGGCAGCTATGTACAGATCTCACAAAAGGCCAAAGATATATCCTTACAGGAAAGGTGTATTACCGTCATAGGTGAGTTCAAACAAATATTTATATATTATATGGTCAAGCATATGGTCTCCAGGCTTTTCTGTCGGCTGCCAGCTCGCTCGCATCCTCCCAATTCGGGTCCAATTCAGGTCCGCGTCCCGAAGTTCTGACGAGAACTGCCGACATATTGTCACAGTGGTCAAACAAATACTCTGTTATTTCCCAACACTTTTTAAGCATTGACTGAAGAGTAACCAACAGTCAAATGACCCAATTTTCAGTTTCTCTAGGATGGAATATAGGATTTTACTTTCTCTACATATAAAATGATCTTTAAGATTTTTTTGTATTAATCCAAAATGTCAATAATTCCTTTTATCATTTTCAAAATTCGCTTATCGAAACACGGCATTTTTGTAAGTCGGAAACATATTTCATCAAAATGCATTTGCTTGGTTTAGAAAAGTTAAAACCAGTACGAAAAGTTTACCTCTCTGGTTTTCAATACAGAATATGTCAATATTCTGTATTGAAAACTATATAAACTTTGTGGTAACAATAAAGGCGCAGTAAAAGAAGTTGCAAGTTTTGCGATTCATATTTTAAAGTTACACTTGATTATTTTTGCAATTGGAATATATATTTTATAATTCTTCACATCTCCTCTATTAGAACTGTACCAATTGCCTTGTGATATTTTATATTAATTTATTTGTCTGCAAGTAAAGATGTAATGAAAGCCCATTACTTACTGAATTCATTTATTGAACTTTTAGTACTGCTCAAAAAACCAGGCATTAGTGATATGTGTCGCCTACTTTCGAAATCCGCCAGATCCAATTTTATAAGATTTTAAAATAAATACTCTATTGGAATGCCAATCGTGGGTTTTATTGTTTCAAAAATTTATATACTTGAAAACCCTGCTATTAAATACTCAAAAACAGTGTTTTATTTCAAATTTTGATATATTCATGAAACTTGCCTTCTGACACATATCGGCCAATCAGAGAGCGGGGATAGGTCAAAAATTAAGATAGCGTCATTATCGGTTTGTGTCTCGTGTTTTTTTTTAAATACTGAAAAACTTTCCACAAAAATGGAAAATTCTCTATTTTATAATATTTTATCTAAAGATAGACAAATCTTTGGAACATAAATGTTATCCGGAGTATTTGGCATTTTTTGTAAAATCGACTTATATGGATCTGTCGGATTTTTAAAGTAGGCGACACATATGTAGGTACAAACTGAAGTAATTTCAGTTGTTTCTATTTCAAATTTATCCAAGTTCCACTCATTAAAAGGTACCTATTTCAAGGACCCAACAATTAGCAGATTATTTATCAATTTTGTTACTTTGATTTCAGGGGAAAAAGAATCCAACAAAAAAGCTTGCATGATGATTCTAGCAAAAGTGGTAGATGACCCTTCATCAGGACTGTGTTTGAATGTGTCGTACGCGGATGTGGTGGGTCCAGTAGCCAACTTCAATCCAACGGGCTCACCCTATGCCCAAGGACAACAGGTAACTGTCACTTATTAATTTATGCATGAGTTCATCCCAGAGTAGAGCAGCATCTAACTGCAGTTCACAACATTTTAAGTGTGTAAAAATACATGTTCACAAATCTAAAATGATCACTGTAAAGTGATCAAATGTAAAGTGATCACTTAATAAATCAAATGTCAGCCCCGTAAATGCCCAGACTTCCATATTCTTCTTCATCTTTGATGAGATGTCAAAAAAGACTATCCAGTAAGGTTGAATTGTCCATCTCAAATTCATTTTTGCAATTGGCGGGAATCGAACCCGCAATGCCAGTTTAAGAATTGAGTTTCTACTTAAATGTAAAGTCAGAGAAATATATGATGCAAAGTGTCATTGCATGGCCATCTGTGTATACCAATATTTCATAAGTACAATATTTATAATTATGAATAATTTCATAATTACAAAATTTTATTTATCACATAAAATGCTAATTTTACTTCATAAAAATGAATGACCACTATTTGAGTTAAAAAATTATTGGCAATTAAAAGCAATGAATTGTTTTCTAAAATACTGAAAAAATGTAGCATAATATTGCTATGACTGACAATTTTTTGTTTTAAAATTGAGAATGATATTTATTATCATTCAAACCATTTCTAATTTGATGTGTCTAGTTTGTCCGCTTCCGTAGTGTATTGGTTAGAGTCTTTGTCTACCGTACTAGAGAACCTGGGTTCGATTCCAAGGGTGGTTAAAATAAATGTGAGTAATTTTTCACTCTAATATTTATTTGAAATCACCCTGAATTTTTTTTACCAGTATCTTGTCATCATGTAATTAAGGATCAAGATGGCAATCCGTCGGTATGATGCGGTGGCCTATGCACCATTGAGAAAATGAATTAATAAAATCACCAGAGATGCACTGACTACTTGCTGACATCCAACAGTCAGCCATTTTTTAAGCCAACTTATCAGTCAGCTTAGCTCCAAAGGCCCTTTTCAGAATTGTGAAATATGTTTGAAATGAAAGAAATGGTCAGCTACTAGAACAAAATCTAGCCAGTGCATCTCCAGTTGTTGAAGCAATACGTAATTGGCAAGTTTAAGATAATTGTGCATGCACGGAATAGTTGATGTTTGATTGGTAGTTTTACATGGTAAATAAATAATAATTGATGCATGGTAAATGCGTAATGTTTTGTAAACAGTTCCAACAAAGCTGTGATGTAACAAAAATGTGATACATCCAAAACATTTTATTGAGTCTATCAGATTATTCTGTTTTCATTCGTGATGTGTAGCATATTGCATAACACATGAGGTTAATACTGTATATTAGTATGTGAGGTATCGGGTGTGATTCCCAGCCGGTTTGATACTCAAATTGCTTTAATATTTGACGTGTTACCCTGCAATGATGTTTTTTGTCGTAATAAATTCCTAAATACAGAGAAAAGATAATTTTGTTTTTATTTGTAATAAATAAGTATTAAAATTTTTTAGGTTTTGTTGACTAATGACTTGCATGAGATTGACTCCAAATTTGAATGATTTATTTATGTTGAATATTTGTTTGGGATATGTTAGTATTTCGAAGATTACTTTTATTTTTAACCATTGATTACAATTCCATATTCCACAATTGCCATATTCCCACCATTAACAACTGTTACTAACAATAATATATACACCAATATCATACTCTTCTTGAAATCCAAGAAGGGGATTTCAAATTTGAGATAATTTGATATTCAGTACAACACATATCGTTTTTATTAGACTTCCAAAGTTCAATGTTTATTACCCTCACAGTAAGAATTTGTAAATGTCATTGTTCCACTCACATCAACACCAAACTTCAATAGATTAAATCCGTTGCTAGACATTTTTAATTAGTTCATTGAAGCTTTTTACTTTGGGAAATGACTAGTGAAGAAGATAATACCGTCGGTGTAGAAAATAGGTAGCTAGATTTACTTCTCTTGTCGCCGTCTAGTGAGGTGTAATAACTCATGCCTTATGATGACCATTACAGGCTCACGCATTCGGTTCGAGCACGTCCTCCCTGAACAGCAGCGGGCTCGGGGGCATGGTGATGAATGGGGGAGCTCTGGCTAGTCTCAACCTCACACTCAACCTCACCTCGCCACAACCCGCAGCCAGCACGGTCACCGCCCAGGTTCTAGACCACATCAAGGTCAGCCACTACTCTCTAGGCTAGGGTCACTTCCTTACAGTAGGCTAGTCACACCCCACCTCACCGTATCCCTCAGCCGGCACGGTCACCGCCCAGGTTCTAGACCACATCAAGGTCAGCCACTACTCTCTAGGCTAGGGTCACTTCCTTACAGTAGGCTAGTCACACCCCACCTCACCATATCCCTCAGCCGGCACGGTCAACGCCCAGGTTCTAGACCACATCAAGGTCAGCCACTACTCTCTAGGCTAGGGTCACTTCCTTACAGTAGGCTAGTCACACCCCACCCCACCATATCTCTCAGCCGGCACGGTCACCGCTCGAATTTTAGATCACATTGAGGTCAGTAGCTACTCTCGAGGCTAGGATCACCCCCGTACAGTAGGCTAGTCACACCCCACCTCTCCACAACCCCCGAGTAGTACGATCACCGTCCAGAATTTTGATAACATCAAGGTCAGCCACTGCTTCCTAGGCTAGGGTCACCCCCCCGCACAGTAGGCTAGTCACACCCTACCTGTCCGTAACCCCTGAGAGCCACGGTCACCATCTGGGTTCTAGACCACATCAAGGTCAGCCACTACTCTCTATGCTAGGATCACTCACTGTACAGTGGTAGGCTAGTCATATCTTACTTCTCACCATAGAAATTCCTAATGCTTCTGAAAAAAGGTTTATATTTTATTCCTGCGGTTTAATTTGGCAAAAAAATTTACAAAATAATTGATTTCTCCATCATTCTTACATTTTTGTATATTTAATATGTTTATATTATCAAATGACAACTAACATTTCAAAATTTGTGTAACTTTTGCATTCCTATTTATTGTTATTATATTTTACCCCAATTATTATTTGTTCACATGCAATATTTTATCTTGCTTTTTAGCAGTAAGCCCGCCAATGTACTTATTTATTTTCTGAACATTAAGTTTGAGTAAATAAATAAATATTTTCCATGCACTATATATACTCATGTGGTTGCTATAAGCCCTCACTCCTTGATTACTAGCTTATATCATTGTATTTATACAAAAATTTCATCAGAAATGACTGAGATTTTTAATTGCATGAATTTGTCCACAATAATTAACCATTGATTTTCCTTTAAGTCGAATTGTGGCCGATAAATGTAAAATTTAGTTTGTAAGGTGTAGGATACAGGAAGGCATGACTTGTCAAAAGTAGTGCACACTTTTTGGTCATCACTGTCGTACACTTCCATACAAAATTATCGAACCATTATTTTTTCGCGTGTTTGTAGTCTGTGATTTTTAATCCTCAAAATAGCTATTATATGTAGAGAGGTTTGACGGGATAACTACATTCTTCTTCTTCCTGTGCCGTATCAGATCCCCCCGACATTGGCAATCACTCTGGCGAAGGCTCTGGTCCAATCTCTTATGTTGCGCAGCCAAGGTGTTTGCCTTCTGCCAGGACAATTTTCAATTTTCTCAATTTTCCCCATCAGTATTACTTGAATTCTCTCCCCGCAGAATGTGACCCAGATATGAAATTTTACACATCATAACGTCTTTTAGCAGTTGTCTACTGCAATTGGCTCTCCTCAAAACCTCTGAGTTGCTGACTAAATATCGCTCACTCCTTTCAAGAACGTCACAAATCAAAAAACTTGATTTTTCAGGAGAAAGTTTAAAAATATAATACAATTTATTAAAAATAAATATCAAGCCACTTATTGAACTTTTTACTGTGCAACAGATCTTTTTAGGTTAAACCTGAAGGTTTTTTCTCCATTTGAAAAACAACTAGTTTATTTTAAAAAAATAATTAAACAATACCTTTTCTTCAAAATGTAAAAACAACACTTTCTGCACAACTGGAAATTGACGATTTTTGATTTGTGATATTCTTGAAAGGAGTGAGCGATATGTCCATGGTATGCGAAGCATTCTCCTATACAACCACATCTCGAATACTTCCAACCGGTTCATAGTGTGAACTTTCAGTCCGAATCTCCGAGCCATACAGCAGTACAGACCAGACATAGGACTTCAATATTCTTTGCCTTTTTTCATTGTTTCGACATTTACTTTGTGATAAGACATGATGAAATTGTAAATGAGTTTATATTCAGACCCATAGATTTTTATTTTTGTTTAATATGGTTACAAAAGTTTTTTTTATAAATTTAATTCATTTTCTAAACATTTCTACTCACAATCTTAAAATTAAAACGCAGTTCGCTCTAATAAAGAGACTGAGCTCTTATTCTTGAAGAGGGACTTATACTTGTTAGTTATGTTTGTTGGTAATACGATTTATTTTTATTTTTTCGTGTTTGTTTCTTTCTTAGATTGAAGATTCAGATGGAAGGATCTGTAGCTTCTGATACTAGTCGTTAAAATAAATATAACTTAAGTGGTAAAAAAAACAGGTGTTCTCATTTACAATTCTCTGCCTTAGTTTCAAATTGAAGTTGTCGTTGCAGAATATTGATGTCTACTACTACTACCATTACGCCGTTTCCCGCAGGGGTAGGCAGAGAGGATGGAACGCCACACTCTTCTGTCCTGACATACACTCCTCGCCTCCTTCACATCCATACATCTAGTCATACATGCCCTCCGATTACGCAGACTTTTGACACCGCCATATTCTTGACGGTTCTGATTGATCTGATCGTGCCAAATCTTTTTCGGTCGTCCGTGTTCTGTTTTCCCTCTCACATTCGCCACATATATTTTCTTAGTCATTCTCTCGTTATCCATTCGCTCCACATGTCCATACCACCGCAAAGAACTCTTCCTAATCTTTTCAATTATTCCTCGTTCAGCCTTATATTGATGTCAATAATTACATAGTACGTATCTAACCTCGTGTAAGCCGGCGGGTCCGCAGGTGCACCTGCGCGCGGGCGGGTACACGGAGGCGGGCGTGTCGGAGATCTGCGCCGCACTGGGGCTGCTGGCCAAGCATGGCGTGCTCGGGCTCGGCCTGCCGCAGCTGCCCTCGCTGCCGCCACTGCCCTCGCTGCCTTACTTCCCCTCGCTGCAGCCGGACGCTGCGCCCGCGCCCAGCGTCTTCGGGCCCATCGGGCAGGTCAGCCTCGGTGAGTCCCCCCCACCATCACACACACTCACACACATCACCAGCATGCCAGATCACCTCGACCAAGATTCCGGAGCTTGAAGGATGTATTCATTACAACCTTGGGATTTCATTGAACCATCCTTTATTATATTATTCTAATTTTCTACTTTTAATACAGTGGAACATCTCATAATGAGTTTAATTTGTTCCAACATCTTACTCGTTAAGCGAAACATTTTTTCCCATACAAATCAATGTAAAATACGATAATGTGTTCCAGGCTGAAAAAAAAATTCAATTTTTTACATTTTTTTTAATGTGTATTGAAATAAAATTACTTATAAATTGTTAAGGAGCGTAGAAACTTGGAATATAATATAGATTTGAAAAAAAAAACATTAATAAAAACATGAATTTATGAAAAATAATTAATCCCTTTTAACTAGAAAACTGTTTTAAGACATCCATTACCACCGTGATGAAGTGAATCCTCCGAATTTGTTGCTTGAGGTTATCTGGCTGTCGATCGATAATAATCTATTAACACTGACACATCACTCTTGGATCCGAATAAACATTCACCAAATACATGTATCATTATCAACCCTCATTTGACGTAAGGTGTATAGTATCCATTAATACAGATATGTAGTATACTAACGGAGGCCGTGGATTACAGTGAGCGAGTAACCATCGGTAATATTTTCTTATAAAATAAATCACCCAAAATTAGCTGAAGTGACAAGTAAGTGGGAATATTACGTAGATCCGCAAATAACTCCTTCAATTTCCTCATTGTGGCGATCTAACTAGTTCTACAACCACCCGTAGCCTTCACTAACTTTCTTCAGTAAACCGAATTGCACGCACGCTGATTACATATTGTATTACTGTCTGCACTGACACACTCACTATTATTTACCTTCCTTATGTCTAATACTCTACTCGTTTTAATGTTATAGTCGAGAATAAATAGCTCAGTTGAAAAAAACATATTTTGACTATACGGGTAGCTCATTTTTTTTTTGACTGATTTTCAATCTCTCTTAGAATACGAATGAACCTTATCTTACTCCCAAAGGTGATGCTGCGTTTGCTCTTATAGTTCAAGGACTGTTGAACGTATTTATAAAATAAGACTTTTAATGATATCTCCGCTCTACGATTATTTATATGCCATTTATATGTTGAGCTGAAAACTACAAAAACACACTGTCTTCTAAATTGATTGAGATTACATTTTAACTAACAATATTAGTTCATTTTTGGGTAATCAATGATTTCATAAATAAATAACTCTTTGGATACAGTTTAGTTCGCAAAAACTCACTCACCGGTAGATAAATGTAGTTTTTTGACCATGCCACGGATTCCATTCTTAATATCATCAGCTATAGTCACATTACAACATCCTCATTTTCAAAGTAATTTCTTGGCTACGCCAAGAATTCACCTTGACATTTATAAAATAGATCTCAACATTTGATTGACCGAGTTAGTCTCTCATAGGAATGACTGAGTACCTGAGGTAGTACCGGCTGACCGAGAAGGGTGCTTCTCAGGGTTGCACTCTTTGACTGTAATATAAATACATTACTATTTCATATTTCAAGCAATTCCTTTTTTTCATTGTTAATATAAATATATTATCTTCACATCTAATGTCAATAAAATAGTAAAATTACAAATGACATATTATCAAAAAATAGCTCAACACTTGTGTTATTTATTTACGCTTTGCGTGAAGCTGACGCACCCATAGAATAAAGTCAGATGTACAAAATTATAACTTAACAAGAGGGTGAGCGACAAAAAAAAAACTGGACCCAATTTAATAGTTTGGTGTTTCAAAATTGTCTGATCTTTGACACATTGTGGTTTGGAAAATATTGGATACTAAATTTAAAAATAAAATAAATTTAAAAAAAAACAAGTTTTTTGCCTGGTCTAATTTAGTAAAATTATTTAGTAAATGTTGCTCACTGTTAATTGTGGGATACAATATGGAAATTACAAAATGTTAGTAAAATTTTCCATAGAGCCTCTAAAATGCAGAAATGAGGTGTAATTTATAATACGCATGCAAGCAGAAACCTGTACAGACAAGCGTATATATATATATATATATATATATATATATATATATATATATATATATATATATATATATATATATATATATATATATATATATATATATATATATATATATATATATATATATATATATATATATATATATATATATATATATATATATATATATATATATATATATATATATATATATATATATATATATATATATATATATATATATATATATATATATATATATATATATAAAGCGATGTTTTTTTTTGAGTTTTGCATTCTACCGTAATTGTGAAATGCAAATTTCAAAAAGGTTTTTCAATATCATCTCTGCATATGTACTTGTTTGTAGAGCTGTTTAGGTGCTTCAAGAAGCACCTAAAAACTGCAACTAAACAGCACAAGTGCTCTTGCTGCGCTTTAGTTACTGCAAGGATGGCCCTTGCGGTAGCGGAAATAATAAGTTATCCCAAAAATATAATAAGCTTATAATACTAAACGTCTAGTGTGTTTAAAATTGTATAAGAAGTTGTGACTTTATTCATTGAGCGTGTCAAAATTTTGCCAAAATAATTAATTTGTGTTTTCTGTGCAAATTAGCTTAAATGTAATTTTCTATTTTTGTTAGCAGTAGATTGTATGATATTTAATATTTGAATTAAGTTTTAATTAGTGCAATATTCCTGGAAACGGTCTATTACTATTTTTTTTTTGTATATCTTTGTTCTTTCGCTTTATATTTTTTTGCCTTTTTAAAGCTTTTTACCAAAGTTGAATATAACCCTTTTGTGAAAACTGGAGAAGATTTAATTCAATGTAAACCAACCTCATACTGTTGCCATCCTCATGTGAGAAAAAATGCAAACAAACATAAAATACAATGCGGCAAATAGGGAAGTCTGATGGTACAGAGAGCTTTATGTACTTCCATTGTATGAGTTGGTATACATCAACTAAATCGTTGATGTTTTGTTTTTCTAAGTCCAGCCAATGGTGGAATTCCCAAAAAAATATTTATATAACGTAAAATTGGAGTTTTCCAATTTCAGATTTTATATATAATATGTATTTATCTTTTGGGATTTTTTATTTATGAATTATATTCAGAATAAAAAAAAATATGTAATTTGCCTTCAAAATTTTAGTTTTTCATTGATTCAAATCATAAAATCTTCTCAGCAATTTGAATTTAATTTTTTTTCTGGGTTTTTATAAATAGCCCACAAAAACGAGAATCTTTTACCGTAGTAATAAAAAAAGAGTCAAGTTATGGTGGCGTAATTTGTGTCCCACACTCGCAGTTGGAGCCCACTGTGCCGCAACTTGATTCCTATTTTTGATTACAGTCCACTTTGAGCCACAAAATTGTCTTTTGATTGAAATATCCGTACTCATAATAAGAATACAGTTAACATTTGGGCATTTTTGTCGCTAAATAACACATTATTTATCAATCCGTATTGGAATAAATTTCTGATCTTCTCCAAGATTCACTCTCCCGCTTTAAATATGTAGAAAATACTTAACAAATATTCCGGACAAGACGATTAGCTCGTTGAATCTCTTCTCGATGAACAACCAGTTGATAGTAAATCCAAGGAGTTTGGACTGGAATAGCCTCGTTGGCCGGAATCCTTGTGTAAGTTTGGAGTAAATGTGTAAAGTATATTTTTTTGCATTAGCTCAAGAGGGGTCCTGGTCGCCGGTGGCTTTCTACGACACAGTTATCGGTAGGTCACGCTCGGCAGACGTGTTTCTGTCTCCATTTCCTTATTTGTCATCTCAGTCTCTCACTCTTTCTCCCCTGCAGTGCCATATCTGTGTGTCCGTGCTAAAAAATCCAATTCTATACTCATTTAAAGCCTCGTTCATTCATACAACTGGAAAGTGTCAATCTTTTAAGGGTTGTATTCAAAATACTTTATAACCCAGAATACTATGCTTGTTTTTATACTCTCCAAAGATTATTTTTATTTTTAATGCTTTAAAGTCGTATTTCTCAAGGTGGACGATTACACCCTGTTGTGGGCGTTCTAGAAAACTTTTACAGGGCATAAGAATCCCAAAGAGACAGATAGAAGTGCCAAGAAGTAAGATATATATATTTATTCCTTCCTTGGGACATTCTGGCAATTTTATTTTCCCCTTTGACGAGAAATTTTGATAGGGCCAGACTCAAAAAGTTTGGAAACCTGTACTTTAAAGTAACGTTTTTAATTTCAGTAAACTTTTGATACAGTAAATGTTTTTTATTATGATTCTCAGATGAACCTTAGTATTCCGGGGTTAAAAAGTATGATTAAGAGTTGATCTTTTTAATTTTAGATATCTCTGTTAATATTTCAACCAACCGATTAAGGATTGCAAGAATAGGCAACTCATCATGAATAGATAATCCCTGTTAAAAGCAATCTTTCACTTTTTGGAATCTCTTGTATCATTTTCAAAGTGGGAACGCATTTATATTGGGAAAAAAAATTGAGAAGTGAAAAGTGAAAAAATTAAAAGTGAAAGTGTTGCTTTGGCCAGGAAAAATCAGTTACATATATTCTTACGATTTTGGCGGTGGTGACAGACATATAAAACTTTTTTACACTGACTCACAGATATTTTTTTATATCTTTTTTACCAATGTTAGCTATCAATATTTGACCTTGTTCATTATGAATCTATTTAATTTGTAATGCAATAATTAATGTTGTATTATAATACTTGAAATTACAATTTGAACTGATTGAAAATTATTTATAAGACTATATGTATTTTGTACTAAGCTAAATCTGCTGTTGAAATGCTCACGGAATGGCTTCAAATAGTGGATGTTCTGCAAATGTTACTAACACAAAGTGTTTATCATTAATAAAATGCTAATACCCAACTTATTATAAATAGTACTTTAAGTCTTGTTTTGCAAAACAAATTACAAAACAATTTTTCAGGGTTTGAAATGGAAAATTTTGCCAATGAGAGCGAAGGTTAAGGGGCGATTTGCTATGCCAGTCCACTGATTGATAGCATTTTCGATAGGCCAACAGACAACCCAATGAGAAGGGTTAAATGCTGAAGGAAGTTATTGACCCGACAGTTAGGCATTCTAATTCAATGGATTTGCTTGGAAAATTGCCTATTTGCACGAGGCCAATATTAACTAAAAATTGGCCTTGTGAACAGCAAGATGAACTGGAGTATAATATCTTACCATTTCATAAACTGGAGCTATATTTATAATTATCTCAAGAAGCCCCTTTTTGTTTAAGTTTAGTATGGTCCATTCCGAGGCCTGATATTTCTTTTTTTTTCAATGAGTTTGAATAAATAGTTATTGGCACGTTTTGGACTTCTTTTATGAGTCGACATAATAATAAGTGTTAGGTTTATCTGTAATATTCTGAAATGGAACTTATCATCTGAAATTTTAATGGAGATTTAGATAAAATGTATTTTACTTCTATTGGATTCATTTAGTGAATGTAACACATCATTTTATGACAAAAAATTGATGAGTATACTCTGTTAATTTTTTTGGGTCTTTTGTCTGAATATAATTTTTTTTTCTTTATAAAACTCTTTATTATAATGTGCATGATAATAAATATTATATCATATAAAATTTACAATGCATTTTATAAAGTTTTCATTTTTAAGAAACCAAAAGCAGGAATTCTGTGAAAAATATACTAGTTTCCTAGTTTTTTTAAAATTAGTATTACAAAAGTCTATTTAAGTGAATAATATGATTATAAATACGTCCGAATAATAGGCAGACTGCAGAAAAAAATTTATTACATATTTGTATTGTTTAACCTTCATCTCTCCAAACTGTAGACAAATTTCAGATGGCAAAAGATGCCAATCATACAAAAATAATACATTTTTTAATATTTTTATTTATTTATTAAAGTTAAAAGAATTAATTTTAAATGAAGTGTATTTTTTCTCATTTAGACATCAATATTTTGAAGTCTTTTGATATTATTGGACATTTGATGCAATCTTAAACCGCCGTGATGGAGCTGCAAATATTATGTACGATCATTTGTAACAACTAATTTAGCCTTCACTCGGTTATCGGTTGCTTGGCATCTAAGGGATGAGATTTTGGCATTTTCAAAAATGCTAAAATTTTATCCTTTTGATCCCAAGCAACCGAGTGACGGCTAAATTTAACACTAGTCCTGTAAATGTTGAACTGTACAATCCTGCGGATCTATTGTAAACTGTCGGGACATATATCATAATTAATGACCAAATGTTGATGGAGCGGATTTTCCATTTGTTTTAGGTAATACATCGCCCACGACCCGGAGTTCTCTAGAACGTTTCTCGGCGGCGGAGGCGGCGTTCGACCAGGCGTTCCGCCAGCCGGCCGTGGCACCCATCTCGCTGAACAACAACTCCTTCGGGCTGGCCACTGGCGGCGGCGGGGGGCCCGCGGGGCTCATGCCGCTCAGCAAGAGTCCCACCCCCGGAGACCTCGGCGCCAAGGACACCAAGAATGTGGAGATCGCCGAGGTTATCGTCGGCGCCATATTAGGTGTGTTAAAGCGCCGATATTTTTCTCCATGCAGTTACTTACTAGTAGCTTTTTTGTGTTAAATACTCTATTAATATGAACACATGCGGAAGACAGTCGGATAAGATTTATCGCAGCTAATAATACATCTATAAAAAGGGAGAGAGAATTCAGACCTGGTTAACCTACCTACCTACTTTGCTAAGCTATGAGGAAACATTCCTGTGGTTGTGGCTTTATAATGATGCCAAGAGTGTATACCATCAAATCGCGCCTAATTCTAAATCCCCGGGTACTTGTACAAGTGAATGCCACAATGAATGTGTGCATGCTTAGATTTACACGCTTCTGTTGACTTAAGCACACTATTACGCAAAGGTGAGCGGAAAGTGAGCCGAGCATCATGGTGGCATGTTGTGTGAAGTGGTGTTTGTCAGTAATGATTGGTAAATACTGTTCCAGGTCCGTGCGGTCGTAACCTGATAGAAATCCAGAACCTGTCGGGGGCTAGCATCCAGATCAGTAAGAAAGGCACGTTCGCTCCGGGCACCCGCAACCGCATAGTCACCATCAGCGGGTCGCCCAACTCCATCAACAGCGCGCACTACTACATCCAGCAGCGCATCGCCGAGGAGGAGATGAAGCGCGCGCGCCACAACAACATCTCCAGCATCATGCAGTAAGGCCATCCGGCCACATCTCCCGCCCCGCCCATTTCTATGGGAGTTTTGACGCCAAATGTTGACCAAACATTACCCGCCATCGAAACTCTCATCCGAATCGGCGAGCTTCCTCGAGTGACACTGCGACATCTCCCGGAGTAGGAATATTATATCGCCCCCATTGGAACACCAAGGGCTCACTCGACAAATTGTTGCAGAGACTGGAATGGGATTAATGGCGTAACTTCATATCGGCTGTTTGGATAAGACCATTATTTCATGTTGCCTAATGAAGCCCCGCTTTATATAGCTAGATGGCGATATACAAACAATGTAGGTATCGTATTTAATTAGTCCAATCGTCGCAAATGCCGAGAATTGCGAAAGATGGTATTTATTTAAAATTAAATTATTGGAATTATTGCTTTTTCCATTATCCTGACAAGTTAGAGTATTGTCTAACGCAAGACTAAGCGCTTGATCTTTATTATTTGTCCCTACCTGTACATTGCAGGTAGCCGTCTATTTGTTAATATAACACTATTAACAAATCTGTTTATGTTCCACATTTCATTATTCACGTAGTTTTGGTCATTAACGCCGTCACCCGCATCCCGTTCACCTTACGCAAATTGCTCTCATAACTACTCTCATAGTCTCGCATACAGTCGTATTTCTCCTAGAAAATGTTACCGCCGAAGGCTTCTTATTTGTTTGTGATTTAAAGCAATTAACTAGATATCGTTAGCTATAGCACAAAGTTACATGGCCTAAAGAGAGCCTACACACTCTTAGTAATCTTTTCCTACCAACATTTTGTCTGGTGAATAATAGTGCACGATAAGTACCTCCACGCTAATCCGCAACGTAACAAGCAGCGCAACCTGACCTACCTGCCTACCTGCCTACCGACCACAGGAGGAGGCTGGGGAGGGAGGGGTCGGTCAGGGTGCTGGGGAGCGGGAGCAGCGTGCGGGAAGTAGGAAGTAGGAAGAGAAAGGCAGGGACTAGTACACTTAGTAGAGTAGCTGCAGTGTCCTGACACGAGTAGTCACGTCGGCCGGCTGTCACCCGTCACCGTCACCGTCACCCGTCACCCGCCACCCGCTTCATCTCGCGATACATTCCTTGGCTTACTCACCACCTCACCTATTTAAGCTGCCATTTGTATATCCTGAATCACTCGACTTTCATCTCGGCCACGAAGAAATTCCAATTGTTTAATTTGTACATTGTCCCCCGACGTCTGCGGTAGCGGATAGCGGGGCGGTTGTGAAGATGAGCTCTTTACGGAGAATAGTACAAAATGTTTATTGTGTCTAAATTATTTAAGGGTAGTTAAATTATGGGTCGGAAGTGTGGTTTGTGATGCTACATGTTAGGTTGCCATACCCGAGGCCGCCTGGCCGCCAGCCGCCCGCTGCGGATGTATCATTCTACCATCGACATAGCCTTGAACTTTTGGCTGTGATATTTAATGTTGGTTGTCAATTTGGCCGGCCGGCCGTGATGCGTCTTGGCTTCCGGTCACTTGCGGGTTATACTCTTCATTTAGGATATAATTAGGAATATCACGGGAGGATATATAACGAAAACGTTATTTACAATTTTCAATAAAGGTAAATTTTATTTTGGATGGATTCACATTTTTTGTTGTTAATTAGTTGTTATTTATTTAGATAAGTGAGTATTTGTTTCTTCTGGAAGTGTAGGATAAGGATAAGCGCGCGGGAGGAATGTAGCGCTACATACGTACGTACGGTCAGGGTATGTAGCGGGACTCGTGATAGCATTCGCCCGACGCTCGCTAGCTAGTGGGACTACATTCCGGAGCGGGGAAGCTCGCACCGCCCGTTTATACATATAAACAATAATTACCTAGTATAGAACTAAATATTCAAGTGTTAATGTTGTTATTATTCAAATTGTTACTAATATTCCAGAGTATATCACAACAGAATGAAGGGCAAATATTCATATTCACCTTATATTCTATACATACATTCACTTGTGTGAGATAATTATTTACTGTTCTGTGATATTGGGGAGTGCCACCTCTACTGCCCCCGCTTCTCTCTCTCTTCTCTCCCTCCCCTCCACTCCGCCCTCCCACTCCCACGTCTTCTCTATATACGAATATACTCTGATCCACTTATATTGTATAGGAATAATATTCAATTAATACTTTTCAAAAAAGCCATTATTATATATATATAATTATAGAGAAAGTTTAATAGAATTATAGTGAGATATATTATTGGTAAAGTTTTCATCTATATAAATCTACTCTTGGTCATATATGGTAAGTTAAGGTGTTGGAATTGTATAAATATGTTGAGTTACCTGGCAAGATGCGTTGAGTTACCTACTGCTCTACTGGTCAGTAGAGGGGAAGGAGCCACCCGTTGTTACACTAGTTAGCTCAGAGGGCGCCTGCCGTAGAAGTTAGTCCTGTTCTCCAGAGGTCCGCCTCGGGAGCCACCGTTGTTACACTAGTTAGCCCAGAGGAGCACGGCCTCGCAGCTCACACGGAATGAGATGTTGTTACGTAGCTTCACAGAGGTCGCCTGTTATTTGTTATAAGCATTATGAAGTTACCTATCCGTACTGCACCCTCTGTACATGGTGTACCATGTACACATGTTGAGATTGATAAATAATAATTCTTGTTGCGTAAAATATAATTGAATAATAATTTTTAAGTATGTGTAAATAAGAATTTAAGTAAAATTTATTGTTACTTATATTTTGTTCTGTTTATATTGATATATATTTTATTTGTTTCAAATGGTTTGTATTAATTAGGGGTTAATAATTTTCAACATTGGAGAATGGTATTGACAAAATCTATGTTTCGGGTTCGTTAGAACTGTGTGCCAGATTCATTTTAATTTTCAAGTTGACAGCACGTTTATTTTTATGTTTGAATAATTCAGATGGTACCTTCATAAACAATGTCATATTAAATAACATTAAATAAATCCTTTTCAAACGGTTATTCCCGCATTTTATTTATCTCCCTTTTTCCCTTTTCCTGTAGCAAAGTATGTTTCGGGATAATTGAAAACAATGTTTTGGTGATTAACTATTTTATTCACTACAAAAATCATAGTACACAAAGAAAATGGACGGTTTTCAACTGAACATATAAAAATATAAGGGGACTAGAAAACTATTGGAAGCATTTGGACACTATGCCAACCAAAAAAAGAAAAATAATAATGGTAATAATACAAATATACGTCACAAATAATTCTAATTACTTAAGATAAGTAAAAATATCTTAATATAATTTGTTTGTTTTGGTCGCTGTTTTCTTACTGCATAAAAAAATACTTTGCAAAATTTTTGGATTACATTAATTAAAGGTGGGGACTGACCAGTCATTTCGACGTAACGTAACACGTTACGATACGGGCATTCGTATAATCGGTACAGCGTTCCGAGTGCTTCATCCTAAGTCGGATGCTCGCCGCGAGCGACGTTACAACGAAATGCTCCGGTCAGTCCCCACCTTAATACAGAGAAATATATGTACCTATTATAATAACAATCTTTAAAAGTTATTAGATTTTTCAATACAATATTTAATTAGATATTTTTGGGTCTTGCAAAAATTTGGTAAAATGGAGATGTCACTTAACACATTAGGGAGGAGGTGGAAAACATATTGATACATCCCGCAGTTGAAAGTTAGAGGAGCTTTGTTGAAAGTTACATCTACATAAAATTAAATATCAGCTCTTCAAATATGTCATCAAAATTTAATATACAAAATTTAAGTAATCAGTTGGAGAATGATATTCTTAATATTTTATTTTGAACATGATGCAAGATTTGGAATATTATTTATATTACAATTACAAAAGACCAAAGGGCTTTTATAATAAAATATAACATCCAAGTGGACTTCATTATCTATTCTTAGTATGGTAGTCTATTTATAAAATTCTTCTTCTTCTTCTTCTTTTAGGACTAGGTCCTGTCATTCTCGGGTCACTCCTGGGAGGTGGAAGACCAGCTATCCTTCCATCATTTAGGTGGTCTTCCTGGGGGTCTGATCCCGCCTATGCTGCTGTCCGCTGCCACCCTCACCACTCGATCCGAACTCGCTCTTCTCACATGATCTCTCCAGAAACGTCTTCTTTCTCTTCCCCATCGCACAACTTCTTCAACATCGCAGATTTTTCTTATATCTGAGTTTCTAACTTTGTTGCGAAGTGTTAGGCCTGCAATGGGTCGTAGAGTCTTCATTTCCGATGTCCTGAGAAGGCTTTTTGTTCTTGCGGTGTCGGCTCTTGTTTCCGTGCCGTATGTCAAGATCGATCTTACGCAGGTTTTATAGATCCTCACTTTACTCTCTTTCAGCATATTTATATAAAATTCATTTTATATAAATATATATGTAAGTACTGACTTCAGCGAATGGTTTTTTTATATAAAAAATTACAGTAAGGCCTTGAATAGATATGCTTTAATAACATGTAAAGTAAACAAGAATATTGTTTAAAAAATATCTTATTAAATAATAATCCAGTCTCAAAAAAAAACATGAGAGTATTCCTTCTAAATGTGCATAAATATATGTCCATAGTTTTTTTTAAATATTATTGTATCGCACGCACATAGGCAAGAATATTGTAAAAATTTATATAATATTTAGATATCCCATTTGAAATGCTTAGCTATACTATTTTAAAGCTTCATTAATTTGGGATGGTAAAATTTATGCATCGTCTTCATCATTGCTTGGATTTTTTTTTAAATATTTTTTTATAAAAATGGATAAATACATAGCTTTGTATAAATTACACAAATAAAAGAGAATTGTTATTTTGAAGCCATTTACAATGTTTAAAGAGATTCAATGGGTACACAGAATGTACCAGAAAATAATTATTTTTACATAATTTAAGAAATGTTTGATTACGAGGCTCAGTATAATCAAACAAAACAAATAATATATATATTTGGATCTTACATTTCTAAGGAATTCATTTAGCAACAATTTTTTTTTCTGTGATATTGAAAATTTAAAGTAATTTAGGAATCGATTGAAGAAAGAGGAGAATGGAACCATCTAGATTACCCCACATTGCACTGTACTACCAACCCCAAGGTATACGACTCCCAGACAGATCACCAAAGGGATGGATCGACAGCTGGGAATCGACATCGCAGGAGACTAATTCCTCGTAAAAACGGGCCACAAGGCCTACACTAAGAAGATTAAAGAAAATAATAAATATTTTTGGAGTTTTTTTAACTAGATAATGAAAAATATAAACAGTTGAATTTACTAAAACGGCAATTCGGTTCGGATAATTAAATTAAAATGTAATGTGCTGGTGTTTTTATTTTTATTCATAAGAGATCTGGGGAGGTTCAAGTTAAATATGAATTTTGTAATCAACAGAGAATTTCCCATGCGACTGAAACCTTTTTACTGTCTTTGTTAAAAAAGTTATTTAAAAAATCAAATAAATACATTCTCTTAATTTCTATGGGAATGATTTTGGAAATATATGCTCATATAAAAAAGTAGATTTTATAATCCTTATGGAAACATTATTATTAATATAAAGATATAAAAGTACGTAAATAATAGCATTATGTAGTCTTAACTTGAAGAAAAATGTACTACTCAGATAATACTAACGTTTCATCACAGAAAAGTGTACTCTATGTTTTTTTTCATCCAATATAAATGTTTGTATTAAGTTGATTGTACTCTCAAAAACAATATTAAATTACACATAAAAAACCTCTTCTTGCAGTAGGCTGGCATTACAGATTACACATGCCAACCACTACAAAAGTGAAAACAAATATAAGAAATACTCCATATACATACTATTTACATCCATAATCATTATTTGGAAGATTAAATATATTTGTGTGTGTGTGTTTTGGACACAAGTATAAGAAAACTATTTTCAAGTAAATCTAAGCAGCTTTTTTTTTTTAATAAAAGAGAAATATTTGTGTTTTTATTATTTACACAAATATTTCAATTTCATACTATTTCTGTGAGCTTAAGCGGCTTTTTAGAAATAGGTATCAAATTGTGGTAGAGTGGGTTCGAACCGAGAAACTCTGGCTTAAGAGTCCGCGACGCTAACCACGGGACCACAACCCGACGAAGCTTGTGTTTGAAAATAGGAATCAATTTGTGGCAGTGGAGTTGAATATAGAAAGTTGGTAACCACGGAATAACAATCTGACTCTTAGTCTAATTGAAAGATACTTAACTCAAGCCACTGTATGGATTTCAAATTAATTATGGACTTATTAAGTTTGAACTTATGGTGAATTTAATCATGCGTCCAGAGTAGTGGGATTATACTGATTTCGATCATACCGATAAAACTTAAAATAAAGTAAATATCTTCCACATAAAAAGAAATGTTAACATTACCGAAGTTATTCTTGAGATTAATCAAATCATAGGTCGATACTTTAATCCGCTTTCGTTGACCAATAACTGGTTTTATTGGAAAATTGATGGAACTGAGTTACTTGTTTTCGAATGATCTTTCCATGAAATATCATATTTTCTTCCTTCAAAGAAAATAAATATTACCACTTTGCTTTATTCTATATTGAAATAAATAATGTTTGATTTCTTTAAATGTAGATGAATACTAATATTTCAAAGTTTTTTACCTTCAAAATATTATGAAAGTTTGTAAACCGAATTCAATTTTAATTAATGCTTTTTTTTATACTGAAGATAAACATCAATATATTAACAATCCAGTAATGTTTCAGAAGAACAATTCAGAATTTCTAAGTATTGTATAGTGTTGTATTATGTAAGTATATTCCTAATATTAACAGTAAAATTATTACTTAATGCTGATTTTTTTAGTACTTATATAAGATGAGATTCTAATATTCATATAATATAATGCTATAAAATAGCTTTACGCAAGGTTCATTACATTAGTAAATAAAGCGTACAACTATTGTGCAGTCAATTAAAATAATCTATGAGTAATCCCGATAAATTCTTGTCTGTTATAAAATGAAATGTCATAACTATTACAAGCATTATATGGCCTGATGGTGATCACGCTATTTTTCTTTATGATTTTCATATCATATATATATATATATCAATGCGTTTTTTAAAGTAGCTTAAAATATTTTTTCCTAATTGAATTGTACGATTTAAAGAAATAAAGAATATATATTGCTATATCATAGCAACTTCTAGTAGATATAAATAATTAATTTTCCAGTACATATTTATCTACATGGTGCGATTGCAATACTGATATGAGATTCATACTGATCGGAGTAGTAACCATCATGGATGGAAACTAATTTATAATCTCTAACTCTGGATTGTGAGTTTCATAATTAAATCCATTGTAATACGTAAAGCTTATTACACCCGACGTGTCTTGGTTAATCATTTCGTCCAAAGTACGTAAAATATCGGAGAAGGGCGGCCTCTCGTCCAGGTCCAACTGCCAGCAGTGGAGGGATATCTGGTACAGCTCGTCACCCGTGTAAGGCAGCTGCGCCGGCCGCATGCCGCGCATCACTCTGGTGGGCACCTCCTTGCTGCTCACGTGCGGATACAGGGTGCCTCCCAGGGAGTACAGCTCCCACAGCAGGCACCCGAAGGACCAAACGTCGCTCTTCACGTGGAAACTGTTCTGCTTGAACATTTCTTGGGCAGTCCACCTTGTGTAATCCGGTTTTTCAGTGGCCGTGTAAATGTGGGACAATCCGAACCCGCTAATTTTCGGCGTTAAATTATCCGCCATCACTATGTTTCGACAACACAGTCTCTTGTGCGTTACTCTTTTACTAGATAAGTATTCCATTCCTTTGCATATATCTAAAGATAATTTCAGTATTGTCTGCTCGTTTACCAATGAAAACTTGTTGTTAGGAATATCTCTGTGGCGGGAAGAGAGTAATAATTCCTTCAAAGAGTGGCGAGTATCTTCCAACACGACATATAGAGTGTCGGGAATTTCGCAGATTCCTACGAGGGATACTATATTCTCGTGACCGTTAGATTTGATAAGTAGGTCCAGCTCGCTCAACATGAGTTTCTTATCGGCTCTGGAGAGTTGGCTGTCCGGTATAGCCTGCACTAAAGAAGACTTGTAGCTTCCCTGATGCTGAACTCTTCCCCGAACAAACTGCCCGAAACTTCCGATGCCGACCACCGTTCCCGTGTCCACTTCCAGAAAGTTCCTCGGAATATTCCAAAGTTGACGTTTCAAATTGACATAATGATCCACCCTGTCTTCATCATCCGGAATAAAGCCCGAGTTTTCTATTTCTATACACGGCCCGCTTAACGGCATAGTTTGGGATAATCTCTGTCTCCTGTGAACGCCGACTTTTCTTCGAAGCACGATGACTATTCCCAAACCGACGATTAGAAGGACAAAACCGATAGCGACCGCAACTCCCAACGCCATCACGAGTCCCGACGTTTCTTCATCTTCCCTGACATTGAGCACTACAATATCGCTAGCGTGGGTGTACCTTTCTCTCGTGATCCCCTTCTTTTTACTCACTACGCCGACGGCAATTTGGATTTCTCTAGACTGCGGTAGAGGAGCGTTATAGAAGCCATTGTACGTTACTCTGTCTCCTATTATGAACTCATTTTCTACATCCTTCGGGTCGATTTCGGCTGTGATATAATAAGGTAATCCTTCTTCGGCTGCTTCATCATACGGCTTGAGATTAGATGGTAGGAATCCTTGTTGGAGGTCTTTATTTATAACTACAATTCTGTATTTAGTGACGGGGCCATTGATATTACTAGCGGGCGGAATGCGGACGACCATGTGATCGTTGCGTCTCTCGATGACTATGGCCTCCGGAGGTGAGGGATCGGGTTCTCCGATGTTAGTTTCCACCTCAGCGTGAGTAGGTATTCCGGGCCCGAAGGTAGAGAGGGCGCAGATAGTGATGTTGTACAGTGTCCCGGGATGTAAATTGACGAGTTGGGCAACTGAGATGTTGTTGGAGAAGAACCATTCGAGTTCCTTGGGAACGTAATCGGCGTATGTAAATACGGCTTCGGCCTTGATTTTGTAACCCGTTATGGATCCGTGGGCTTCCGGTTCGTTCCACAATATACGGAGAGTAGTTTCCGTGATATTGGTGATCCGAATGTCGGAAGGAGGGCCGGGGATCATGACGCCGGTGTCGTACACGCTGCTCGACCCCTCCCCGCCGCACTGCTGGCTCACATTCCTCGGGCACGGCATCTTGCACAGAGAGCTGTCGGCCATCGCCCTCCCGGGAGTGTTCCCGCAGTAACAGTACGACCCGTTCGCGAGCAACGCGTAACGATAGTAAATCTCCTCGCACGCCGACGTACATATTTCGACGGACCCCCCGGAATGGGTGTTTATAAATTCGTTTTCAAAATTGTAACAGCCGATACTGTCTCCGCGAAGACCATCGTAACAAGGAACTGTTACGCATAAAAATAATATTATCAATTGGTTCTTCATATTGTTTTTTTATTCAAAAATATAATACTGTCGAAACGCACCGGAAAAACTAACATCGAAAAAACATTTGAATTTATAAGTAGCTTTTAACAATAAAAATTATTTCAACTTATCATTTGATTAAATTATACTGTAGCGCGATTATTAACACTATTAAAATTAAAACTATTTATTTCAAATGACAAATGACGCATACTAACACAACCACAAAAAACAAAAACACACGGTGCATAGCCAATATATTTGTTACGCCCTGGAGTGGAGGTTGTATTTTTTTCTACGGCAACATTAAATAATTTAGGGCCAGCAGGACTTGAATCAAAGATTATATATTAACTTGAATCAACTAGCAACTAATCAAAGATAATATATAATATGTTGATTCCTTGGTAAAAGAAGCCGCCCTTATCGGGGATCCGGTAAATGTGAATCAACGACCTCCTCATCATTGTGAAGAAAAGACTATTTCACGCAAGGCAGAAATATTGGGAGACCTCTGCCCATGTCAAAGGCAATTTTCTCCTTCAATATCAGAAAAACCCTGGCTTTTCCAAATAACTCAAGTTCAAGACGACATCAATCCGTAGAATACGATTAAATCATGGCTGTTGTGGCTCCCACTTGTTTATAAAGCATGCCTGGGATACTGCCATATCTAAGTGTCATCTTGAATGGAAGGACCTGGATCACATGTTCTTTGAGTGTCGAAGAAGAAGCGGATGAGGAATTGAAGTCGAATAACTAGAAAGCTCTTGCAGGGTAGCAATTGTTTTTTCCTAGAATATTCACTCGTTAATTACATAAAATTGTAGTAACTTTAAACATAAAGAGTAAACTATAAAACTTACAAAGTTGAAGCCTAAGCAGGGCCATAATAAGTAATGATGCATGACCCATAGCTAGATTTTGGAGTCACTTGAACGTTAGGTAATTTAAAAAAACTCTTGTAGGATGAAAAGCTATATAAAAGAAAAGTTGAAGTCAATTTGGTTTGGGTAAAAAAAAGTGAGTAAAAATATATATTTATCCCATATACAGTATTTGAGTTTTATTGAATTCTCAAAAAAACCTCTCATTCAAATATAAAAAAAAACAATTAGGTAGATACCATAAAAAAAACAGTATAAACCATCAACAATTAGTTTTACGTGGACTAATTTTACACACATTTTCTGTGAAATTCGCCGCGAGCTGTCAGTTCGAGTAGCTCGCGAAGATTTACTGTATTTTGGTGGTGTATGTCGAAAAAAAAACTTTATTTTATTTCCTACATTGTTGCAGTATTATAAATAATGTCTCGAGTTTTAGTCGGTGTGAAGAGAGTAATCGATTATGCTGTGAAGGTATTAAAAGTTTCATTCATATTATTTATAAAGAAATGTTAAATAGTATTGCTTTTATCAGTCAGCTTGGAGATCAAAGGTTGTTTCTGAGAGATCATTGTATAATGTATATGCGGTATGTTTTGAACCATTGTGATATAATTAGACAAAAACAACTTCTTTTCATCATTATTTCGTTATTTGCTTCGATGATGTCCTTATTTATATTTATTAGAGAAATTATAATATTTTATTTCTATTCTATTCAGGTCCGTGTTAAGCCCGACAAGACTGGCGTAGTCACAGATGGGGTGAAGCATTCTATGAATCCTTTTGATGAAATAGCTGTGGAAGAAGCCGTAAGAATGAAGGAGAAGAAGTTGGCTTCAGAAATCATAGCAGTTTCCTGTGGCCCAGCACAATCACAGGTTATTTATTTATCTAATTCTCATCTAAGTTATTTATTTGACAATATTATTCCTTCATTTGTTAAAAAAAAATGGTCAATGCTCGGAGAAATAACATTTTTATCATGGTTACAGCAGTTGCAATAGGGTCTTTCCTCAAATTATTAATAATTATTTTGACTGATGCGGATGTCGGGAAAAAGGGACTTTTCTCTGTAACTCGTCATGCAAAGTATCGCTCGTTAACACACCAAGAACGGGAAAGGTATTTCTACCCGTTCGGTCGATTGATGCTTAAGGACGGGAAGGGAATATTTTTACCTTCTGCGCCGGCCTCATTTCAAAGGCAAAAAAGAAGGAATTACGCTATTATGTTTTTATATGAATATTATATACCAATCTCTTTGTTGAAGTCTTAACTATATGTATATAATTATCAAAACCCAGGGGTCCGCAGGCGTAAAAAATACCTGTCCTTAGTGTGTTAGGGGAGCAAATTTTTCACAATTTTTTTTATCGTTATGCGAACTACTCGTTACGAGAAGTTCTATTAAATAATTACCATTTACCATTTAACGTAAACCATATATTGTCAATTTTGATGATATTACTATTTAAAAAATCATGTCATTTATAATTTTGGTTTAACCGCAGTTGATGAGTTAAATGGCGCTGTAAATTTTTTTATGATCTAGAGGAGAAATCACAATAAAGGAGGATGTTTTTGATAAGTGACACAAGTAGGGGCTCCTTAGCACCTTAGAAGGTCGTTATTCTTTATTGAAAACATAGCTCGTGATGACCATATCGTCCATAGATTCATACCTTACGAAAGTGTCACTAAGAGATATCTTTATTTTAAATCAGTATGGAAAATTCATTTAACATAGTTAAAAAAATTAAAAATTATTTATCATTGTATATCTTTTAAATTATTTTCCAAACATAACAAATAATTGTGAAAAGATCCTATTGTAATGTAGTTAGACATATTGTGTCCATATTATTATTATTTTTTGTGCGTATGTTACCCTAAAATAGATACAAACAATATGTTTAAAAAAAACGACACAATAAAACATTAAAAAAACAAAAGAAGTCCACCAATAAGACACAAGGTGGCTTGGTAACATATTTAAATGAAGCATTACATACAGTATATGTATTTATAAGTATGTACAGTGAAACCTCTATCTATCGTTTTTAAAGGGACCTATTGAAATTAACTATGAATGCGGGAAAACAATGAAAGCGGGATTAAGAAGTTTATACACAAAGAGATGCTATCAAGTGAAGATACCGTCCTCCCAATCTGAATAACCATTGGTAGGTTCAAATTCTAAGAGGAATACAATGTTTAGATGTAAATAAATGTATTTATTATTTATAAAATACAAAGTTGAACAGAATCAAAAATATTGAAGTTTATTGTTTATTTTAAATAATCTGTGATCGACATTTGTTTTTTTACTGTTTTGTTTCCGTAAGTCAGTATGTTTTCATATTTGCAAATAAAATTTTTTTGCCATTGAATGTGCGTAGAAGAAAGTTTTCAATCTTTCAAAGAGTGTGCATGCTTCTGAAAATAGAGGTACAGGCAGCAGCTCCTCTTCATCAATATTGACCTCTCCTGCTGTATCCGTCAACCTTGCGTCACATAGGCTTTCGATAGTTTCTATCCCACACGTTGGAATATTGTCATTGAATGTAACAACATTGAAGAGAAAGTAAAAAAAAAAAAACAGCCAAAATATATCAAATATGCAGCGTAATTCTAACGATGAATTCGGTAAAATGGTGATATAGAAACAATCAATGCAATCTATTTTTGTATGAAATGAATTCGGGGTTGAAGAAATAAACGACACATCCGGGAAAATGATTATTTGAGGAACAATAGATAGAGGTTTCACTGTATATAGTTAACAAATAAATGTTAAAAAAAATGTATTGAAAATTCCTATTACAGAGGGTTTTTTCACTATCTTTGTATTACAAATTCTACAGAAAAACGCCTCATTACTGAACACATCTTTCTTTTATCTTTTTTTTTTGATAATTTCTCTATATAATATGTTTTCTCATGTAGGAAACCCTCAGGACGGCTTTGGCCATGGGGGTGGATAAGGGCATCCATGTGGAGGTCTCGGGGGCGGAATACGAGACTCTTCAGCCCATTCACATTGCCAAGATTTTGGCTAAACTGGCCAAGGATGAGAAGATTGACCTGGTCATCGTTGGGAAACAGGTAATCCGTAAATCTTCTTCTTCATCTTGTTGTAGGCCTTGTGGCCTGTTTTTAAGAGGGATTAGCCTCCTGCAATGTCGATTCCCAGCTATCGACCCATCTCTTTGGTGGTCTGCCCGGGAGTCATCTACCATGGGGTTGGCTGTACAGTGCGATGTGGGGGAGTCTGGATGGTTCCATTCTCTTCACATTGTCTCCTTCGTTGCCTTCCCCACCTAACGACATCTTCGATCAGTCCATACATGTTTTTTGTAAATAATATATGCTTGACGGGTCGTAAGCCTTGTAAATACTCTAAATAAATAAATAAAATAAAAAGGTCCGCTTAATAAAAGCTTTCTCAACCCAACATAGATGGCTGTTGTGAAGGCATATGTCATGAGATTCATCATATATCTAAGAGTTTCAAAATTTTGAGTAGTGTGGTTGTCAGTCATGGGTAGCATGGTGAATGTTGCGCGTGTTTAAAAAGTGATCACTTGACCAGCCTATGACAGGTCATAAGCCTTGTAAAAATACCGAGACTTCCTTATTCTTCTTCATCTATGTTGAAGTGTCTTTGTAAAAATAACTCTTAAGTGAAGAAAACCATATTTGTGAACAAGGTTTTGGACACGCTCAAAATGTTGGTAATGTGTAGTTGCTTAAATATAGGCCAACTCTTAAAACACACTTAATGATACATTTTTTAATGTAATTTTTTTTTTCAAACGCTTCCTCGTCCAGTTATTCAATCGTCAGGTGTGCCAGCAGCTGTAACTATCATATACCATACCTTGTCTGATGGCTGTCATTGTTGAATGTATTGAAAATAGAAGTAATGATATTATTATTGTAATATTTTCATGAATTAAATTTAATTATAACGATAATCAGGGTAAAGGAGGTTATTTTTTATAATATTGCGATACATAACCTTCTATTTTGGCAGATAACATAAACTTGTATAAAATAATGGTCTTGTTATGAGTCAAGTGATGTAATCTTGAATCAACTTATAGAAAAGCAAATATATCCGAGATAATTCCTTTAGTATTGCACTGCTAAGTACTGACATTATTTATGATTGGAAATCTTGTAAAACATAATGTTGGAGATTGCATTCGCTGTGAGTTTTTTTGCACTTGGGTTCTGATCATCCGTAATTTACTAGGGAATATAATAGTTTTTTTTTTAAATTAATGTTTTACTTAGTAAATACCACTATTTCTTAAAATCTACTGTGACACGTGTTTCGATGCATTCCGCATCATTTTCAAACACCGTAATTTACTAAGTATTTACTAGGTAAAACATTATGTAATTAAAAATGGATAGATTTTACCACAAAGTGACTGCCGAATCAATTTTATGAAAATATAATAGTTACTTACCAGAACTATAAGTGTAGGTATTTTAATACGACAATAAATAACTGCCATATGTAAATAGCGTTTAAAGATAAGGTTCTCTTATCTGTGTTTGCTTTATAAAAGGAAGATGAATGAAGTTGCGTACAAACATATGCATTACGTAAAGAATATTTTAGTATGATAGTATATTGTTATTTACTCAGTCGTAGGAAGCAAACAAAAAGGCTCAAAGTAATAATAACAGGTAGGATTGTATGCCTACACACTTTGGTTAATCTTTGTGACTTGCTAGACACGAGTGGCTGGGAATATCTAAATCTAAAATTTATTTAATTTCAACTTATTTTACCTTCATCAGGCCATTGATGATGATTTGAACCAGACTGCTCAGATGACTGCCGCCATTCTGGACTGGCCACAAGGAACTTTTGCATCTAAAGTAAGTTCAAATAAACCTTACATTTTATACTGATTCACAATAGATATTAAGAAATAGTGGTATCTACCAAATGAAATGAATATTAAAAATGAATAGATATTATAAGAAAGTGACTGCCAAATCAATTAATCAAATAATTCACAATTAATCTATAATTATGTATTGATTTGTTTTGTACAGGTAGAGAAAAGTGATGCGGGATTGACAGTCACCAGAGAAGTAGACGGAGGACTGGAAACCATCAAATGTAAAATGCCGGCTGTCATCAGCGCAGATCTTCGTCTCAATGAGCCGAGATATGCTACGCTCCCCAATATTATGGTAAATCTTGATTTCCATTCTTAAAACTCATTTCCAACGGGATAACTAAGTACAATTATATTTCTATCATTTTATTTACGACTAGATAACTGTCTGAAAAAGGTAGTTATCTTTTTTTAAATTGTTTTTACAACTAATATTTAGGCAGTAAATGGACTGCTTGAAGTGGTTGATTCATATTAGCAAAAGTGCCTAATTTTCTAGTCATACTTTCCAATACAAAAAATAAAAAAATCATAGTGCACCGAGGTACATTGAAGAATAAATATAGCCTACAGAATAAAAATTTCAGGGTTCAATGTTTTAAACTGCAATTATATCAGCTTTTCCTTCTTTTTTCTTTATGGTCTTCATATTGCTTTTCAATTGTGACACCCGCAAGATACATCCCAGTAAGAACACATTACACAAATTGTGTATAATATGTATTATATTAACACACTTCACACGGGAAAGGTATTTCTACCCGTTCAGTCGATTGATGCTTAAAGATAGGAAGGGTATTTGACCTTCTGTGCCAGCCTTATTTCAAAATCAAAAAAAGAAGGAATCATCCAATGTTTATATATCTATGTTTATATATATATACCAAACCAATGTTTATATATATATGTTTATATATATATATACCAATCTCTTTGTTAAGGTTTTAACCATATGTACATAATTGTCAAATCCCGTCGCCAGCGGTCCGCAGGCGTAAAAAGTATCCATCCGAAATGTGGTCATATATAATTAATATTTAAACTTCTTCATTTAATATTTCAGAAAGCTAAAAAGAAGCCGATTCAGAAGATTACTCCCAAAGATTTGGGTGTGGATATAACTGCTCGTATCAAGATAGTCTCCGTTGTGGATCCTCCCGTCAGGCAAGCCGGATCCATCGTACCCGATGTGGACACTCTCGTTGCCAAGTTGAAGGAGAGAGGGCACGTCTAAATACGTATTTCCATCAGCGCACAAATTACTCATACGTAGCTATATTTTGTCATTGCCGGTTTGTTATGTTGTGTATTTTTTTATTGAGATTATCAACTTAAATTAATAAATCAGCCTTACATTGTACAAAATATACATTTTATACACTGTTTACACGTCATACCGCCAAAATATAGATATATAGAAAAAAAATATACCTGTAAATATAGTGTATGTAATCTATTTTATTTTCAATGTTTACCGTTACGAAAATATATAGATTTTTGCAAGAACTACAAAACTGTTTTATTTTTTAAATTACTTAACCCTTCAATGGACAATTCCGTTTTTTGAAAAACTTACCTATAATGACAGATTCCTCTTAAAAATGTAATATTGAAACTATTTATGATCGGAAATGTGTGAAGAAATTTTAACATAATCGAACGTAATGAAATACATAAAACCCATGCAAAAAATTAATATAGTGTCATATTAATATATTAATATAGTGTCCGCCTCCGTAGTGTAATGGTCAGCACGCTCGGCTACCGTTCTGGAGGTCCCGGGTTCGATTCCCAAGGGGGGTAAAATAAATATAAGTGATTTTTTCACTGTAATATTTATTCAATATTACCATGGACTGGTACCTGAAGCGGAGGGCTGATCACCCTTCCTTCATGTGTAAACGATCAAGATAACACTGCGTTTATATGACACAGTGCACTATGCACCATTGGGGTGCGGTTAAGGGTTTAAAAAAAAAAATAATATAGAAAATGTTTTTACCCAATGAATTTTTTTCATTATTATATCTATTCGTTAGGTATGTTTTTTTTATTATTATTTTTAATTAACGAGTGTTTGGTGTATGCCGGCACTAAAAATTAGTGGTTCCAATCCAAATGCTTGCAAATGTCAATTATTCAAGTTTTTAAAGCAAAAAGATGACGTAAATAAAATAATCTTTTTACATTGTCATTGTTTATTTAAGAATTAATACATTGTAAACAAACAGTAGGAGTGGTAAAAATAAATTACGGGAAGTACTGTGGATATATATATATATTTATATATATATATGTGTATATGTACATATTTCAGGTTTTAAAAAAAATCAAAATAAAGTAAATCATAAAATTCTTAAACACATCTTTATTATTTAACAATATTTTTTTTACCTGCAGACCTATTGAGAGCATCCTTACACATCATTACATAAAACATAATGTAAAAACCAATTATAATATAAAATTTTTCTGTTTTCATGGGATTCTTCAATAGAATTACTGTACAAATATTTACAAAATGGATTTAAATTTTGAAAAAATACATTGCGTATGAAACTGTTTGAATTATTCACCAAGTATCTTCCGCATTACACCGTATAAAACATTTTATAAATACATATTTACAAATAACTAAATCCATTTTATAATTAGTAGAAAAATCTATTTTGTGTCTTACAGGTTAGGGAAATATGAAGCGGCATTGGTATTAAATTTATCCAATCAGCCGATACCGCATAAAGGTACGTGCATATACATAGGTGTAGGTGGTTTATTTATATACAACTTTATCACAATAATATATTATACATAGTAAAATACACAGTGGAAAATTCTACCAACTGGGTCCTAGATACCCCTTAGTTATAATACAATGGAAGAATATAGCTCCACCTTAAAAATAAAAATAGCATCCTATTAATTTACATATTTATAACATACAATATTAATTGCTCAAGAACTACGGGTAAAAGGATATAGATATTACATTTATAATTATCAATTATGCATTTTATATAAAATGTATACAAACAACTGCCAATACAGGAATTACACGGGTATGGGAGCACTTATTACGAGGTCTTGTATTCAGGCTCAAGTATTTATGAGTGTTCATCTAGTCTCCAGTTTTTTATGCCACGGTGGATTTATTTGGAACTATATATTAGGATCTATTTTTTCGATTATATTCAATCTAGAAGCTTTACACAATGTTTTGGTGAAAGTATAAGATGTATTATCAGAGATATTACAGTTTTTGTTTAACCTGCGACATTTATTATTACCATTACGCAAAATGGCTGGCCCCAAGGACTGTTAAATTTAAAGGGAACCGGCACACAAAATGTTAAGGATAAAGAAATAGTAAAAAAATACACTAATTCCCATTACGTTGAATAAATCTTTCTACCAAAGTATTTTAGAATAGTCCTCCATCATTTGGTCTCCAAATTACAAAATTCACTTGGATAGGATCGAAGCAATCCAAAGAAATCCGCTTAAGGCTCTTACGTTTCGAGATGTTTTTCAGTTAAAACATTTTCATTTAATTTTTTTATCCAACCGGCGTTAACTGTTACTAAATAAAATAATACAAATCATCTGTAGACATACTAAACGCTTAGTTTTCTGTAGTGGTCTTTATGCCTGTTTTCTCAATGAAGCAGGGAATAAAGAATATAATATAATATAATTAACATATTTTTTCCGATAGATACAAATCAGTCAATTTTACTTATTACATACAAGACTACTTTTACTAAGATAAAATTTAGATATAAAAAAACGCGAATCTTATATTTGATTGCTATTAATTATTTCACGCATGGAATTTACAATGGGATATTCGGTATTCATTCATTAAAACATTCTTAAATTACATGTAATTTTTTATTTCCTAGTCTGATATCAAAGTAATCCTATGCACTGTTGAGTGAGGATGACAATCACAGGAAAGTATCAAATAGAAATACATATCTGAATAGGATAGTATAGATCTGTATAGAATACACATATTTTTTAAATCATTCATTCATTTATCTTCATTTGATGTTTTATATGCTATTGTGTCATAAAAATTGCCATATTGATACTAAAATTAATTGCGTAAAGCTAAATCTTAGAAGGTAAATCGGTCTATGAAATAATAAAATTGTCCTAATGGTGCTTAGCAATTATAAAACGGATTGAAATGAGGCATGTTTTTTATATAAAATATTAAACATCTTGCAGGATATTTTAGAAAAAGTGAAAAAAGAAAAGAAGAGATTGCCATCACTCTAGATTCAGTTGAAGTTTACGCAAATCGAGACTGTTGCTACAACCAGTTTGAATATCCAGCTCATTAATACTGATTGAAAGAGAATCGGTTTACATAAAAGGATTAAAATAAAAACAATAGGGTTCACAGACAGCATTTAAAATGTGTCAAACATCAAAAGCAATTTTTTGGAATCCTTATAATTTTTATAAAAAACATAATTTCTCATGTAAGATTTTAAAAACAATACATTAAAAACAAACTAAGCAAATTCAGCGAGAGCTTAATTTGAGACGTACTGTAATGTTACTACACAAACTCACTGCGGGATAAAATCTCATTTTAAAAACACTTAAAATATCCACATTGTAATCCGTTCTATGAAATTGATAAAACAACCTTTAAAAATGAAAAAATATATGCAGTTGTAACAACAACAAAAATTATTAACATTATATATCTGTTCTAAACGGTGCAAACAAAAGTTTAACCTTTCAATAGCAAAAAGTCCCGGTGGAAAACTCTACCTTTAACTACAGTGAAAAGTATGCAGTTTAAGTTAAGTATGCTGTGATGAGTTGGTGGCCAAGTTTGTTTACCTGTGATGAGTTGGTAGTAACCAAGTTTGTTTACCCTTAATGAGATGGCTACCAAGTTTGTTTACCCGTGATGAGATGGCTACCAAGTTTGTTTACCCGTGATGATATATGTAGTTACAATAGCCAACCAATAAACCCGATTTTGTTTTGATGGCATTTTTATTTCTGTTAACGTCAACTAGCCAATATAAAGCGTAGTTGTTTTAAAGTGTAGTTATTTACAAATGTAGTTTAAGGCTAGGTATCTGTCAGTCAGCAATTTTATTCGGCAGAATAAAATATTATCAACCACGTTTGTTTCATTGTTTTCGGGATTATTATGAAAAAAAATTAAATCAACAAGTTACACAAACTTTGTACAGTTGTTGGCTGAAGTTAATATTTAATGGTGTGGGATCAATCAACTCCAGGATCAAATAATGTCTAGCGATAATACATACCAGATAGCTATTGCAAATTCCAGGAAAACATTCCTCAGAACAATGGAATGACCGACGCGACTTCACACGGCTGTTGCAATATATGGCAGAGTTATTTGGTCCTCAAGTTGATTGCCTCCGCAGTGGTTTAGTATTGCAACTGACATACTAATAAATTCGTTTTAGCAAAAATTTGCAACACACAAAAGTTTTTTTTATATTCCGGTTGGCGTTCACCAAGTTTATTTATAGATTTGGCATTTAATTTGTAGAACTCCAATTTAATAATAAATATTAAAATCAAACACTGATAACTAAAGTCTACAAAATTGTATTTTATTATCAACAGTCGACTGTTGACAGTATGTAGTTTGAAAATGCCATAAAAAGGCGAAATGATTGTTTTTGTTTTTAAGCCGATATAATATGTATTTGTAAATAAATTATAATTAAATAAACATAACAAATAACTTTATAAGACACCTTTATTTTTACAAATACTTGGTCCAATGAGCACTGCGGCGTAATTTATTTGTGGATATGAAAAGGTGGATACTGAAATACAATTTAGTAGACTCAAAAATCAGTGTATGATTTTAATACTTAATAAATAAATTTACCAAGATTTACCGCCGATGAGTAGGCGTTGCTAGCGGTTAGGCATGCGGCAAGTAGGACACGATCCGGCCGCTGAGACAGCCCGTGACCAGCATGCAGTGTCGCGGGCTGAACTTGGAGCTGACCACCAGGTCCTTGTGGCTCTTGCTCTCGCCGAGGTGTACCAGCGTATACGGGGAGCCGGCGGGCGGCACGCACGAGGGCAGCTCCGAGCAGTTCTCCGAGAGGCTCAGCAGCCGCACGCCGCACCCGTACGGAGAGCAGATCAGCCGCCCGTCGGCCGAGAAACACAATTCCTGCAAATCAAAATGGCCTCTTTTTAGTCTTGCAATTTGGATTGTTCGGAATGTTAATTTTAAGTTGTTAATTTTTTTGTTTTTTACAACATTTTGAGTGTGTCCAAATGTGTCTTCAACCCGCATCCATCCACTGCTGGGTGAAAGTCTCCTTCAATGCCTGCCACTCCTGTGTCCAAATACTTGTTTACAAATCCGAATTATCTCCGCTTAGGAGTTATTTTTTACATTTTTGACATCTCAACAATTTTTTAACATCTCAAAATAGATGAAAAAGAATATGGAAGTCTGGGTATTTACAGCATTTACAGCATTTTACCAAGCCTATGAAGGTCATAAACCCTGTAAATGCCCATACTTTCATATTCTTTTTTTATCTACCATATACATACTGAGATGTCAAAAATGTATCCATTTTTTCTTTATTTGTCTTTTCCAGTCTTTGTCATAGTACATAAAAAGGTGGAGCTATTTGTTTGAGATTATGTAAAAGGAAAAAGTTTTAAAATACGATTTTATAAATGATCAAAAACATCAATTAGAAAATTAAATGAGTTTAAAACAATACGGGTTGTGGTCCCATGGCTAGCGTCATGGGCTCAGAGTCACAGTTTCTGTTTGAGCCAAAGGGCGTTTGTCCACTACACGGAATTACACGGAATTTTACCATCCGGCACGTCAGTTAGTGTTTTAAAACGATGATTGGCTTAGATTGGCTTGTGCTTTTGTCCATCTTTCTTCGGATCGGAGCTCTTGATCGGTGCGTGAATCGTTGCACGTAAATTCGATTACGCTGAACTGTCGTAATCGCTTTCATTTTTCAAAACCGGACTGCCGGACATTAAAATTCCGGGTAGTGGACAAGCGCCCAAAGTCTACCACAGCTACTTCCTTAACCTATATTTCCTGATTCCTATTTTGAATAACAGGCCTCTCAGGCCTAGGAAAATAGTATTAAAGAGGAATATGTGTATATATATATATATATAATAAGAACACAAAATTTTAAAAAATTAAATAAAATATATTCATATTAAACAGTAGCCTGTAAATACGGATGTTGACATAGACATTCAAAATATCATATTATGATGAATTAGCATTAGTCATATTTTCCTCCGCCAGTATAGAACAGTAGTTGCCACTTTTACTGACCTTAATAAATCCTTTTCCCAAGTTCGGTTCCTCGATGTAGTAGAGGAGCCTTTTCTTGTTCTGGTGGATGGTTTGTACGGGAGGTTGTCTGGTCGGTTCGAAATCGGGATCAGACGCATCCTCCACATTCTGAATCGGTTGAGTGCTTCCTGATGTCGATGGCCTGAGACTGGTTAAATGTAACAAAAGCAGACAAAAATTATTAATATAAGATAAAAATTTCAAAGGATATCTTTGTTGCACTCGGAATACGTACTTTCACGATACATTGTTTATCGCGGAATATATTAAAGAAAAATTTGGTAATTTGTAATATCGCTCACCCCTTTCAAGAACGTCATAAATCAAAAACAATTTTAAAAAAAACTTTTTACTGTGCAACAGATCTTTTTAGGAAAAACCTGAAGGCTTTTTCTCCATTTGAAAAATAAGCAGTTTATTTAAAAAAAAAAAAAATAAACAATACCTTTTTTATCAAAATGCAAAAACAACACTTTCTTCACTGTAGCGGGTAAATATTAAATTAAAAATATGCCGCTTTTGCTGGAATATAGTACATTTTCTGGGCATTCCGAAAACATGCATAAATGAAAATTGACAATTTTTGATTTATGACGTTCTTGAAAGGAGTGAGCGACATGTAATTTTAAAATGTCATCGAAATTGTAATTTTAAAATGTTACCAAAATTTGGTAATTTGTAATATCTTGACCAAATATCCATCACCAAAAGACACATTGTGTTATTCATCTCCTGAACCAATTATACATAACAGATATTGCCACTCCTACGACAGTATTTATAGTGAAACTGCATCCTATTACAAAGCAAAATGTTTCCATGACTGACAACTTTGAAGATCCAAGATGGTATACATACTACCTTTTTTCCCATCTACCCCGACTACAAACATCTTGTCAGGCTCATCTTAAATCGTTCAGGTCATCCAGAGGAGAGGGAAGCACATCACGAGCAGAGGGTGCCTGATACGAGGCAACCTCGGTTACTTAGTAGCCTAATTTAACAGTTGATCTTTTATGTTTTTACTTGTGGGTTTATCTGTATGGAACACACTGAATCAATCTTAAACCAGATAATGGAACTGCTAGATAGCATCCCTAATAGTCCATCCAACAAGTTGCAAGACACACCCCTTCCAAGTAGCCAATACAAAGTAATGAATATCCACATACAAGAAAGCCTACTGAAAATGGCGCAGAATCATCTAAACTGTTACGCCTAGATAAATAAATCACAACTGGGCTAAGTGTTTACTTCATAACACTGGAACAATATTTACCACATTAAATACGCGGTTAGGAGAAATGTTTGACTCTCAACAAAACCATGAAAACAGAGATAGCTTTACCGCCATAGATAAAATGTGGAGAACACCAGAGATAAAAATTGTTAATCACACAGTCAAACGATAAAACTGATCAAAATTCACATACTTTTTCGACAGTCAGATATCGCAAATATTGATCACTTTGTTGCCTCGGTAACAATTCATTTGTCACATTAACCATCACGCCACTTCTCCGCAGGGGTAGGCAGAGAGAATAGAACGCCACACCACTCTGTCTTTGCAAACATTCTTCGGCTCTTCCACGCTCATGCATCACCTCATATGTTCATGCATCATTTCACCAGCCAATTATTTCGACTCCTAACCTGACCGCTTTCAAGTATTTGACATACCTGATTGTGCCAAGTTATCGGCCTTCCTCTGCTCCTTTTTCCAACTACATTCCCCTTATAAATTTGTTTTACCGTCCTTTTCTCACTCATTCGTTCCACATGTCCAAACCATCTCAAAACACCTTTCTTTATTCGTGAGAATGTTATTGACCGTTCGCGGGACTTTCAATTTAGAGACTTGACATGTTTTAGATGTTTACCGTTCGCTAGGAGAGTTTGTGTTGTGAGAGACAGTCGGAGTCAGGCCAGGAATTTGTCGTTCCTCCGGTGGTGCGGCTATACCAGAACTAACTCCCGTTATTCTCTGCATATTAAAATTACGATTCAACTGTCCTCTGGAACAGATAATAAAAATTCATTCAATAGAATTAAATTGGCTTTGTGTAGGCCCTAATACCAACTTTAAAAAATATATATAAACTTCCATTATGTTTATGGTGTTTTGAGTACTATGATAGGAACAACAGTAATAAAAAAGTGACAGTGTTGCCAACTGGATGGGCCGAAAATCAGCATATATTAGAGGTACTACAAATTCCGCCATCATTTTCAGGTCTAATTTGATTTAGTCTGTGTCCATATGCGGTGGAAGAAACATTGTTGACATTTTTTTATATAATTTTTATCATCTTGTTTTTACTTGCATATTTTTTCTTAAGGGTAAATTGTCTAAGCCCAATATTGACGACGAACACTTGCGTCACCGCATGCTGCTTTTTTTGAAAGTGGACTAAATGCAACTAAAGCCGTGGAAGCCATAAAGAATATTTATGTAAAAATCTTAAAAGTCAATGTCAATCCTAGTTTTGAAAATTCAAATCAGGAAGTCATATCAATGCTTCAATTGAAAAGATCTTTCATATGCTACTTCTTCAGCAACATCTACGGTTGAAATTAGTAAGTTTTTATTTTTCAGAAATCTTTATGATAAAGTATTTATGTACGAATATTCCTTCTTCTTCTAATTCTTATCCCCACCCAATTTTGATATAAATAACTCCTATGTGGAGCAAGTCCAGAATTTATGAACGAAAATTTGGACACTTTATTTTGTTTATTTTAAAAATCTAAATTATTATTCGTCAGTGTGGAGTGTGAAAGGGTTAGTAGGTTAACGAGTGAGTGGGTAGGTGGATTGGTACACTCGACAGGCACACCGTTTTACATAAGGAGGTCATACCAAACAGAAAAGTCCCCGAGTGCGAAGTATAACTATTCATGTAATATACAAACCTAGTAACATGGTCCAAGCGTAATCTGTTTTGTCTTATACTTATCAACGCCTCCCAAACATCATTTTGTCCAGTCGTAGATGTTCCCTGTAAAATTAGTTTATTAACCCAAAGGGCAACCAAAAAAAACATATCAATAGACAAGACATAGAAGAGTCGAGTTTATACATATTTTTTAAATAATCATTTAATAAATTTACTGATTCGATATTAAGTTTGTGGAATAACATGACCATTTAAATGTTATATAACACTTGTATGGAACCACTCTTTAGTTTATTAATGTAAATACATTCAGTTTCGAGAACTACAGATGTTCTCATGAATATGTGAAAATACAAACTGTTATTTTCACCTATTGATGAAACCATCTGTAGTTTTCTAAACTTGTCATTTTTACATTAACACATTTCGGACAGGCGTTTTTTACGCCTGCGGAGCGCTGGCGACGGGATTTGAATAATTGTGTATATATAGTTTAGACCTTAATCAAGAGATCGGTACATAATATTCAAATAAAAACATTGAAAAATTCCTTCTTTCCTGACTTGAGGCCAGCACAGAAGGTAAAAGTACCCTTCCCGTGCTTAAGCATCAATCGACCGAACGGGTAGAAATACCTTTCCCGTCCTAAGTGTGTTAATAAAGTCAAAAGTGGTTTTATACAAGTGTTTTATTTTTATATTTTAATCATCATTCAAAATGCTCACAATAAATATTCTTTAAAAAATATTGCCATATTGCGGTTAACATTACAATTGATTTATTTTACTGGCAACATCATTAATATAAATTTACCCTGTCTAGCGTCAGGATGGGATGCGCCCCCGATCTGCTGGTGCTAGGGGGTGTGCCCCGTGACGGGAGGGGCGCCCCTCGCCCCCTGGAGCCTCTGGAAGGGGTGGGCGCCTCCCGAGGCTCCTCTTCCTCCACTTCAACTTCAGGAACACTCTCCTGAATGTCGTGTATACACGTCCACTGTTAAAATAGAAACATAAACTTTTTACTCAGAACTTGTAAAAGGTATCTCACTATTGGTAAATAAACTTTCTTTTAATAACCTGCAAAAGTCGCAATTTTAGAGGCTTGTCCGAAGTTAGAAGAAAGAGAAAGGAAGATGGAAAAATACATATATTGTAAACACAAACTTCTAACATAGATTATAAGGTATATGTAATTATTTTCAACCTTTTGTAGATTGCAAGCTTAACGCATTGCACTAATAATAAAGATGACACAATTTGTTTATACAACACATTATTTAATTTTAAAATATTTTTACTATTACAATAACACTGAAACTAAATTCTGTTTAAATTACACAAAAAATAAAAATGATAAAACATAAAAAGCATATTTTTTTGTTGTTCGTAAGCTAGATCATTATGGCTCATCTCCAGGTAGTTTTGCAAGAGTGTGTTCAGTTCAGAGTCGTGAAAGTTGTTGTCATTTGTTTAAATGTAAAAAAAAATCGCTTCAAAGACAAACCGGCGAATCGCCGGCTTTGTGAGTCAATGACAATTTGACCTCGGCTAATTTGACCTCGGCGGGTTAGTTTGCTGAAATACGTAAACTGCCAAAACTATCATTACCCGTAATAATACAAATCATATTATGCTCCATATTATCTGTGAAAATATCCCACCTCTGATTTGTCATCATGGCTAATATTCCTACTGAGTGCACACCATCCGTGAGGGTGAATCTGCAATAAACAACATTTTGAATATGAAAAAGTGATGCAAATATGTATGGAAAAGTAAGGGGTAGTTATACAAAGATAATGAAAAATTTAAAGAGTTAATTTGTTAAATAAAATTCAGAAAAGTAATTGTTTTCACATAATCGATAACTTATTTTATTGTCATCCTTAAGGCCACAGGTTCCCAATCTTTTGCGCCCTATCAAAAAGAATGTCCCATCATAGAAAGGGGGAAGGAATAATTTTTTTATATATATTGCTTCTTAGCACCTCTATCTGTTTCTTTGGGCTTCTTATGCCCTGTAAAGGACTTCTAGAACGCCCACAAGGGGGCATTATCGCCCACTTTAAGAAATACTGCTTTAGGCACACTTTAGGTATTACAACAGGTGTAATGTAGGCGCTTACACATTTGTCATTTGTAAATGTAGAAAATGGAAATGAAGGTACACATTCATTGAATGAAACAGCACTTACTTGTAGTGAGCTAACAACTTCGGCTTCATTTCCTTCCGGAAAATCTGTTATAAATTCAACTCTATTGTGTTTTCTCTTTCTTTCAAATAGATAACTGTAGATGCACGCTATTGGAATATGTTGCCCACTCATTTGCATAAGTCTGTACATATTCGGCTACAATAAAAATAAAACATTTGTCAGATTCAAGCATTTTACTATGCAGGAGAAACAAATAATTTCATTAATTGATTCGGCAGACGCTTTGTGGTAAAATCTATCCATTTTTAATTTAAGTTTTACCATAGTAAATAACACTATTTCTTAAAATCTATTGTACCATATTATACTACACCGCATAATATACGCTGTTTGAAAATGATGCGGATGCATTGAAACAAGTGTCACAATAGATTTTAAGAAATAGTGATATTTATTAAGTAAAACTTAAATTAAAAATTAAACAAATTATGTTTATAATTTATATTTGAAGCACTAACTTTGTGATTTTCCATTTCATAATTAAAATGTAACTTTGTTTTAAAATATCTATAAATATTTTATTATATATAAATTTATTTTATTATATACAAAATTATATTTTATATAAATTTACATTTTACTGTTTCCTGTGTTTTATGTTTGCTTTAATATTTCTTAATTTTCTACTCTTTATCTTGTTTTCCATCTATTTTCTGGTTTAAAATTATTACAATTAGCTTCGTACCATTTAAAAAAAAGGAATAACCCGCAAAGCCTCTACTTTTAGAGGCTTGTCTGCAGGTAGAATAGTAAGAATGGGTAACATAAATGTGAAAAATGCATCACAAGTACCCAGACCAATTGAAAATAAATCTTTCTTGCATTAAAAATTGGTGGGAATCGAACCCACGATTTTGCAGTCGAGTATCTACCTAAGTACATATTGTGTTATATTAAATACCCATGCATGCACAGGCTATGTCTATATAGGATTTATTGTTTTTTATTTATAATACATATTTACTAATTGACAAAAAAAATCTAAAAATTTAATCAAATACTAACTCAGAAATTAGATTTCTGAAGTATTTTTGATGATAAGATTTCACTTGAAACACAATATTTTTTTTATGGAATGAATTAATAAAAAGAGTTAGAATGACGCATGAATAACGTTAAAAAGAAGGTTGCCTAATTTTAGTCTATTAGCACATTGTTTGATGGAAATACATTAAAGCATTACATACTGTTGGTAGAGAGCGGGAGACGCTTATAAGTGTTCTATTTGTTTACTTTTGGTAGAGTGCGAGAAATGCAAAAAAACATTTTACAGATCGGAATCGGGTTTGCGTTTACTTGTGATTCATAAACGACTCTAATTAGTATGCTAATTAGAGTCAGGGTTGATGAAAAAACTGTCCGTCAACAGTGTGTTAAAATCGTTCGAGCGATAAAATTCATTATTAAATTGATAGTAAAAGAGTCTTACCTTAAAACCTTGTAAGTCTTGGGCCAAAGTAGGTAAATCTAAATTATGTATAATGATCAACAGGCCACCGGTCGTGCACATAACCAGCTGATTAGCATCGGGAGATATTCTGCACCTCATCAGCCCCGCGGCATGGAAGACCCTCTGATAAACGCAGCTGGTTTCCGTGTAACAGTTGATGTCCCACGTGTATATACTGCCGTCTAGTCCCGAGGTGACCAGCAAATTATCCTTTACTGAGAACTCTATGTTCTTCACCCAGTTGGAGTGGCCTTGTAATGTTCTGATGCGCGTTTTTAAATTCCGAATATCCCACAGGGCTATCGTTGTGTCATCCGAACATGTGGCAAACATTCTGGAATCTAGGAATCTAAAAGTATTTCAAGATGTTTATAGATTTGGCGTTTAATTTCTTAACTCCATTTTTTCTTTTTTTTTCTTTGGGGGTCAAGGGATCTTGCATCCCTTATGTCACTCCATGTTAAGTTATATATAAAATGTTAAAATCAACCACTGATTTTTAGAGTCTACTAAATTGTTTTTTATTACAACTATTAAGTACCTAGAATTGTATAGCTATATAAGGACCCTCAGTCCATTTAATCTTCACATTAGTTTGAAAATGGCATAACAAGGCAAAAAAATTGTCACTAATTTTATTTTTATGTGTTTTTAACCCGATGGTTACTAGAGATGAGATATCTCGGAAGCGATTATTTTCAATGTAATATTTATTCAATATTACACCGGACTGGTACCTGAAGCGGAGGGCTGATCACCTTTCCTTCAAGTGTTAACCATCAAGTAACACTGCGTTTATATGATGCAGTGCCCTATGCACTGGGGTGCGGATAAGGGTTTGAAGAAGAAATATACTCACTTTACACAATTGACGCAGTCTGTATGGGCATCACTAATATAATGTATCTTCTTATGTGTCAACGGGTCGAATATCAGGATGGATTTTTTTTCGCAAGCGGCTACCAAAAGGGATCTACAAGAAATATAACATAAAACACGACATCAACACAATATTTAAGAGAATCATTGAAATGAAAAACCGATAGTGGATTTCTATAATCTTCAATCATCAGATTATTAGATCAAAGTGAGTTATTTTTTTATTTTAATTAAAAGAGAAATATTTGTATCTTTATTATTTACAAAAATAGTTCAATTTCATAGTTTTTCTGTGAGCCTAAGCGGCTCATTATTAGAAATAAGAGTAATTGTGATGTCGGTATTACAGATAATTACACTTCAAGAAACTATGAGAAGTCCATAAACATCTTAACATATCTTTTTTATCAGGCGTGGACGCAACATTCCTATTCCATACGAGGTTGACAAAACAATAAAAAATATCTTATATCAAATGTATTTAAAATTTATTCTATTAAAATAGTCTAAATCTTTGGCTTTACCAGAAAAAACATCTGTTTTACTTCTTGTTTGATGGATTTTCACTCTACAGGAGTGGCCAAACCTATATTTTCGTATAAATATTTTTCTTTTGTCTAAACAGAAAAGGAGCAATTTTTATGAACAGTAATACGGAAGTCAGGTCATTTAGAAGTGGTATTGATGTTCAATCATGATGAGCAGATTAGTGAACATTACACAAGCGTTTGAAGTGATAGCTTAAGCCAGCCGATAACAGGTTTAAAACCCTATAAACACAGCCAAGACCAGTGCCCAGACTTTAGTATTCTTTTCAAAAGTAAGCTAAGTAATATATTTTGGTAACTATCTTTCATCTGTGAAATCTAGTAATTGTGTGAAAAAACTTGGACACATTCCAAATATTGTTTCCAGTATCTTCACCTTTTGTACGTAATCTAGGATTACTGCAAATTGATTGTTTTCTTTGACAGGCGCCATGACATAGTTGTGTAGGTGCTCGACTGTGAAACTGGTATCGCGGGTTTGATTCCCGCCAATTGCGAAATAAATTGGAGAAAGATTTATTTTCAATTAGTCTGGGTGTTTGTGATGTGATTTTCACATTTACCTTCCCCATCCTTACTATCCTACCTGCAGACAAGCCTATAAAAGTAGAGGCTTTGCAGATGGTCCCTTTAAAAATTAAAAATTAAATAAAAATAAAAATAAAATTAAAATATATATTGTATACCCTTCCGGAGAGAACTCCAGATTGAAGACTCCTCCGTGGTTGACTCCGTTGGTGTCTTCCAGAGGGTCCCATTGCGCGTACGGGGTCATGGCTTTATAGATGCTTCGTGCGAATGCATCTCCCGCACCGATGGGCACCGGGTATCCCAACTCCCTCTGTCTCGGCCATATCCCACTAAACGCTCCATAGTCTTTAGCTCTGCATTTCATTCTTCAGTCTTATGCGAGACCTAAACCCAAATTTCAAACGATTTATTGTGAGAATTTAATTATAAAGGGAAATATTAACTATACACATCGATGACTATCAAGTGTCCAAAATGAGTTAAGTGTGGAATCTACCTATTCCATTTGATGGTTCAATTCAATTATGATATGTTTACTCTTTCCTGTAGACAATCTCAGGGGAGTTAGGACTCAAAGTATTATTATCATAATTTAGTTCAACATGGCTTTCTTTTACATATTTTTCATATATTTATTTACAAACTTACAACAAACAAATTTTATTGCATTCATTAAGGGTTTGGATATCATTTCTCCAGATAAATAGCGATATTTCTCATAAATTACACAAATTATACATGACTGATATTGACAATTATACAACATATGTATGACTAAATGTAATTATTATTCACAAGAATGATTTTTAAAAAAGATTGCCTTCTTTAACCTCTTGACATGTGTTACTGTTAAAATAGATCACGAATAAAGACTTCACTTGAACCATTCGATATAAAACGACACAATATGCTTCGCGCAACAAAGTAATTCAGTTGTAACCACGATATTGAAGAATACATAAAAAAAAACAATGTTGACAATCGAGCACATATAATTAGAAGCCGCACAGTTAACATATTTATAATAAATAAAGAACTTTACTTTTTTTACTCGTTATACTATTTTTGAGATGATTTGTTAATAATTAAATCTGAATACATAATACATACCGCTGACAGCGTGCATGTAATTGTAGCGCATACAAAACGCGATTTCTACGACACTATATTTCAATAGTTCTTTACATACGTACGCTAAAAATAAAATAAAGAGGCAAAGGTTTTACAAAAAAAGGTATAACGCATTGAAATTGCTTTGTGATTTTGTGAAAAGAGAAACGTACAAGCCCGACCGCACGAACAAAACACCAACACAGAAATATAATAATACATGTACCACGGCCAAGTATACGAAAGCGCGCACCCGGGTAACAAATTTTCTTTCCGCTTTGACAGATTCGCATTGATGATGGCAATACCATTCGAGTTTACTTTTCACAATTTGAATTTTTATAACTGGCAATAAATATATTTATTTTTGTTACTATGGTTACAGTAACATAAACATTGACAATGACAACCTGTCAATGTACTTTTGAAACACGTTTGAATCTAGGCAATTTAACACATTCTTCAATAATTACAAAGTGAAATGTCTACAGATATAAGTCCGGAAGTTATCAAACTAACACAGGAAAATTTGGGAAAATTTATTAAAAAACCGCCACTCAGTGAAAAACTTTTGAAGAAACCCCCTTTTCGTTTCCTCCATGATATTACAACTGCGGTAAGTTTTTTTTAAACATACGGAATTATTATTTTCAACAAATATTATATACTAGAATGGTCTGGATTGATTATTAAGGTTTTAAAATGTATATTTGATATTGGTTTCGAAACATTTAAATAAACGTACAAAATTTACCGCCTTATTGAGTATTATTTTGATATATTATAGAAAAAAAATTATTTCCACTATTTAGGGCATAAGAATAAGAACCACTCAATTTAATATTTTAAATTACAATATTATACCTTTGTTATTTATTTAATTGCATATTATTATTAATGCAATTCATTTATAAGGGTTGTAGTGATTTAAAAAAATCATTATTAGTGAATAAGCTACCTTTTCTGTCTTCATAGTTTGATGTCTGACACATTTATCTGCCATGCATAATTTCCTGGGTTTGATTGCTAAATAAATACACACAAATATTTCCTTTTTTTACAGGTAATTAAAAACACTGGTTTTTTTGATGGATTGTTTTCTGAGGAAGAATTAATTTCTGATAATATTAAAGATAGAGACTCCAAAATAGCCTTCTTACAAAAACTCATTGAAGTTGTAGGTAAGTCAAACAGTCAATTTGTTATTATGATATATATTTTTTTGAGGAAAACTTGGCATGGTCAATTATTTCAAATACTTGGGCAAGGACAGGTCAGAAGTCGGAATAATCGGCGGTTATGTATGAGAAGTAGCCTCCGTAGTGTAATGATTAGCATACTCGGCTACCGTACTGGAGGCCCCGGGTTCGATTCCCAGAGGGGGTCAAATAAATATAAATGATTTTTTCACTCTAATATTTTATCTAATATTTTTTTCCCTGGACTGGTACCTGAAGCGTAGGGCTAATCACCTCCCCTTCATGTGTTAACGATCAAGATAACACTGCGTTTATATGATACAGTGCCCTATGCACCATCGGGTGCGGATAAAGGTTTGAAGAAGAATGTATGAGAAGATGCATGAATGTGAATAAGGTGAACATCGTTGCAAAAACGGAACGGTATGGCGTTCTATTCTCTCTGCATACCCCTACGGGCAGTGGCGTGATATTTTTTTTCTCTCTATATTTGATCACCAGAGACTCGTGCATAGCAGCAGCAGTTTGTCCAACTAAAACAAGCTTGTACGAGTGGGGGTTTGCAACCCAGAGTGCCCTTGCTATTGCTGCTATTCTTCTTTTCCTACCTTCTATTCCTTCTCCATTTACTTTCCCATAAAGCTGTATTGTCTTCCCTCACCCTGAGCTTCTGAGCTGACTGATCACATTTCCTTCATGCTTTGAAGATTAATTTAATACTCTTCAATCTGATGCAGTGCCCTATGTACATTGGGTGCAAATAGGGTTCCAAAATTAGGCATGGAAGTTAAGTGTAGCTTTTTGAAAAAAGTATTATGTAAAATTGAATAATGAGTAGATAGATATTGTGTTACCTGTAAGAAATATACAGTAAAGCCTTTTTATTCTCAGACATTGTTACCGAATCATCTCTAACAACTCGACCATCAAAAGTAATAGCCGGTTTAGAACCAGAAAAAACAAATGAATTACTTCAAAGAATAGGTTATGCTCTCCAACAGAACCTCAGTAGTAAACAAGCTGTTGAAGTAGTCGTGTCGAAAAGAAAAACTAAGCCGAATCAATTATCACCGACTGAAATAAAAGATAAAAGTCAAGTTGAACCAAATAAGCCTGCAAAAAATGTGAAATCTGATATTTTGAATAAAAATAAAACTTCCTCATTATCTGACCGCAAAACCGTAAAAGAAAAATCTAAACCAGAAATAAATAATGTAGAAAAAACTTTATCCAAAACAAAGAAAACAGAAGCGTCGAAAAAATTAAAGGTAAATGAAAAACCTTTAAAATCGTCAAAAACAAATGGGGACATAAAAAAATCAGTGAAGAAAAGCGACAGTGTTATTAAATCTGTACCCGATGTACAAAATGAAGTTCAAATTAAAGAACCACAAAGTTTGCTCGGAAATGTTGTTGAATTAAAAGATATCATCGATTCTGATGAAGCGAATTCAATTGAAAAAGATCAAATTGAAAAGCTCGATTCTATTGTTGTCACTAATCCAGTTGATCAACCAGAACTAAATGAATCAATTCCCGAACCAGTCAAACCAAAGGAAACAACAATCGTACGTCCTAAAAGTAGAATATCTAGAAAACAAAGTGCAAATAATCACTCACTGACACATAATGTATCAGATAGTAGTGAAATAAAACCGACAGAGATTGCAAAAGAGAACAGTATACAGGATAAGTCGCTGCTAGGTGAAACTATTCAAAGTGTGACCAATAAAGTGAGTTCAGAAATATCTGAACAGAGTGAGTTGAGCACTGAACTAGTGGAAGTAAAGAAACCAACTGTGAGAACCGCCTCATCCAACAGAAGAAGTGCAAAAATTAAACCAGAGATCTTAAAAAACAATCATAGCATCAGCGTGGAAAGTAAAAGTGAAGATATAATCGACCCAAAGTCTTTATCTTCAAACGAATCAGAAAACAAAGTCCATGCGAGACCGAGGACCTCTTTAAGACCACCGAGTGTTAGGCCATCGTCAGCTCGACCAGGAGCTCCTCGTTTGAAGGAAAGAAATACCGATATCATTATTACATCTGCAGAGCCTGTTCTTGTAGGTAAAGTCAATGTAATTGTGGAGAATTATGACAATCAGCCTGAGGTACGAAACAATTTAAATTGAATGATCAAGTAATATCAACGATGGGATGAATTAAACGAAAATAATTGAGTCATTACATCAATCTATTTAATTATTTTATTTTTAAAATTCATTGGATTGATTAACTTTATTCAGAATGTTAGTATGTATTCAAATAGTTCTAAATTAAAATTAGCAGTAGATTACTATTGATAATTTGTAATCAAACAAAGGTCGCTGGCTTGATTTCTAACACGACACATTTTTTTAGTTGGCAATGCATTTTTGTGACAGCTTTTTTTTGGGTAGGGCTTTTCTTTTTATTTGACACATTTCAAAAATCGATTAAGTTATTGGATCAACAAGATGACCTGATTACTCATTTGATTCTTAAAATCACTCAATTAATTGATCCCATCAATTTATATGCTTTTCTTTAATTTTCAATGTGACTGATAATAATTTTTTGTCCAGGATGATGAAGGAAGTGTGGAGGTCGTCCAATTAACTGTAGATGACAATATTACCAATTCAGGTGGAGGAGAAACAAAAATAGACATTATTGCCGGTGGTCATGGACATTTGGTGCAGCAAATTCTTGAAACTCAAAAGGAGTTGACAACTGATGATGCACCCAAAGTTGAAATTGTAATTTTTTTTAGTATAATTAAGACCATGGGAGAAAAACCACACATACCAAAATAGTTATTTTGTTCCCGAAAGACGATAAAATAAAATCTTTCTTCTTAACATATTATTATTATTTGTGTGTAATCATAGACTGAGAATCTAAAAATAAAAAAAAAATAAAATTGAAAAGATAATGGACTTTTCGTTGCTGTCCCATATTGCCGTGTACATTTTTTTAAATTTTATTATTCATTAGGATTTGGTCAATTAAAGGTTGGAAATGTAAATGGACAAGTTTCCGCAAAATCCGCATATAGAATATACCAAACTGACTTCAACTGTTGACCATTTTAAATCTCTTGATTTATTTTGACTTGGCAAACGAGTTGGCCATTTTAATTTGTTATATTTATGTATTAGTCATTTGAAAAAAAATTGCGGCTAAATTTGCATCTGGTTGAGGTATTGTTTTTATGGCTGGTTAAATCCTATTTCAAGATAAAAAATGTAAAAATCTCAAAAATGATTTTTGAATTTCAAACATTCAAAATATGTTCTTTTGAAAAAATTCATCTACCTGACATTTTAACAATGAAATATTAAAATAAGAATAATTCTTACGATAGGAATGGGAGTGGGGTGCCAGAAAAGAGAGGGAAGCATCTTACAAGGAAGTAGAAAGTATCCGGAATGGTCTTCAGTCACTCTCCCGGGCCTCCAATCCGCTGGGAAAACTGATGGACTATATCCAGGAAGACGTAGAAGTCATGAGACAGGAACTCATCCAGTGGAGAGATGCCCGCCTCAGTTCTGCAGCAGAATTTAAACATCAGCAGAGGTATTGATTGGTTCTAGAAAACTGTATTAGAAACATATCAATGGTAGATTTTAAATAAATAAAATTTTAATTTCCCAAAGCTATAGAAAATCATGCAATTTTTTAAATTGCAATGATAATTATAATATTTCTTTCTGTGATTGGAAATTGTAATAATTTGTGGTCCTTTTCCAAAGTATAGTGATTAGCAGGTGTGGATACCATGCTGGAAGTCCTAGATTAAATTCCTAGGGGGAAATATATTCAATATAAATATGTATAAGAGATTTTTATATTATTTATGGATTCGGGAATAACTTTGTGGAATGATAAGTTGATTTTTTTTTAAAAATTTAACACTTAAAATATTAAAATTTAACACTTAAATATTAAAATTTAACACTTAAATATTAAAACACGTAAAATACCACTCAATGAGTTTTATTTCATTACACATGTATAGTTTAGAAAACTAACAGATGTTGTCATCTACAGGTGCGGAATGCATCGAAATATTTGTCACAATAATTTTAAGAGATTAAAAAAAAAATGGATAGATATTACCATGAAGTCACTGCCAAATCAATTAATAAATATATTGTGCTAATCAAAGTTACTAAAAATGTATCAGTACACCATTCCAGATAATAGGGATAAAAATTGCCAAATGAAATGTTTCGGTTTTATCGAATATTACTGGGAGGTCTAGTTTACCCAGATTGATTATATTGATGCTTTTTTTCTAGTCTCACGGAGCAGCAGATACAACCATTACTAGCAAAATTAAAGCAACTGGAAGATAGTATTGTGGAACAAACAGAATCTGTTTATACTGTAAAATCCAACATATACAGAAATTCACTTAAAATATCAAAACTCATTGATGGTGACGATTAAATTTTTCAGATTACTGATACCATTTTAATGCATAAAGAAATTCTTAATATATGGGACCTTCATAGACCAAAAAATTAGACAGTTTTTATTTATTACAAATTTTATTTAAAAAAAAATTGTGTATTAAAAATATTAGTGAAATAGAATTTAAAATTAATATCTACATACATATCTAGTTGGGTTGTGATTGTAGCATGAGTTTAGGGTTAGATCATTCTATCCCAACATCTTTTTCAATGCATTACTGTAAAAACTCGCTTTCAAACAAAATTTTCAAAATATGGATATAAAATCAGCAAATAAAAAAAAAGATATATCACTCAAAGTGCTGCAATTTGTCCAGAGATAATCACATTTTTTAAAACAAAATAAATCAAATAAAACCAGTGAATCTAAACGAAATTAAAATTATGTAATTAATGAAATGTCTTTTTGTTTTTTTTTAAGATTTAAGTATTTATTTTATTTTGTATTTGTCATTTTATTTTTTTTGGCGTGAATATTTTATGAAAATTCAAGTTAAGGAACTTTTTCAAATTATTCTTTGTTTCAAAATATTGAAGTTTTGCATGTAAAATTGTCGAGAGACACCATAATTTCAAAATATTTCTTGTATTATTCATAAAATGTTTTAGTATTACATGAAAAAACTAAAATATTAATACTTATTTCAAATAATTGATAAAATACAGCACTGTGACAGCATTCCAACACTGGATATGATTCTGCATTTTGGTTGGAAAATCTGGAGTATCAAATACCTAATTAAGATAAGGCAATCAGAAATCTACTATATAATGAAACCTATTTTTCAAATTTCAAATAATATTTGTCCGCCTCCGTAGTGTAATGGTCAGCACGCTCGGCTACCGTTCTGGAGGTCCCGGGTTCGATTCCCAAGGGGGGTAAAATAAATATAAGTGATTTTTTCACTGTAATATTTATTCAATATTACCATGGACTGGTACCTGAAGCGGAGGGCTGATCACCTTTCCTTCATGTGTAAACGATCAAGATAACACTGCGTTTATATGACACAGTGCCCTATGCACCATTGGGGTGCGGATAAGGGTTTTATTATTTTTATTTTTCAAAAACAGAAGTTTTCTAGGACTCGGAATGAACTAGAGCAAACTGGCACACTGCTCCAGTCAAAAGATATATATTTGGTTCTATAAATTTTCCATTTTGCCATTTATTTTGGCATTAAATGTAACTCATTTAATTTATCCGCTGAGAATTTGTGTAATTAAATTTATAAATCAGTGTCTTCTGCACCTAACTATTGAATGTTAAAAACAAAACAAAAACACAAAGTTGTGCAATTTAATAGATGTGTGTTATATATCGTAGAAATAATTCTGAACTATCTACTGTAGTACAGTTCTGTGAGTAGCTTTAGGAAAAAAAATAGTTTTATACATTTTTATCGTTAACAGTTAGACTCAACCTTGTGGTTGCGATGTGATTATTTTTATTATTAATCAGATTTTAGTCACCCTTTCAATAAATAAATTACTTGTTTATCTATTTATTGTGTTATTATCTTCAAATCTGATTATAAATATTACAACTCTTAATGTTACTATATTGAGTTTGTCAAAAACCCTTTACCTTTACAAGTACAAAAATGTGTGACATTTTAAAACATTTATGGCAGTTCAAATGTTTACAACAGCTATATATATATATATATATATATATATATATATATATATATATATATATATATATATATATATATATATATATATATATATATATATATATATATACCTATATTTTTTTTGCTAACCAAAATTGTTGATTTTATTTAAATATTTTTTTACTCACAAGTATAATTTTTTGTGAGATATCATTAGAGGTTTATTTACTACATATTCCTAAAAAATTCTTCAAATGGTTTTGTTTATTGAATTGTCCATTTCTCCATATAGTATGCATAGTCGAATCTTTTTAATTGGGCCAAATATGATGTCCTGTGTCCCAATTAAGCAGAGTCAACTGTATCTCTGAATGTTTATAAGTTTTATACCAAAATATATATTAAAATGTATTTATACACGTATCCAGTATTTTATTTCAGCATTTCAAGTAAATAAGTTATCAAATTTCCAATGCATATTAAGACAAATAATACTTTGTAGCAAATACTTAACAGCAACCTAATCTCCGCATCACAAATCTTTTGCCACAAAATTGCCTTTTTTTGCTTAATATCTCTCTTAATTGCTTAATATCATTCTTCGGGGTTATTTGGATAGATGTAAATACTATGTGTGTTATGTTGTATTTTTAGCCAAAATAATCTCAATACTAAACACTAGGATCTAAATCTTGGGCACTGACAAAATACCACAGTCCTTAGACAGCTGTGAGCACTGTACACTATAATTGCCTAAAGCCGCATCAAATATATGAGTGGCAGTCAAAGAACAAAAGGATAAGCAGGGCATAACTGTTGAGGTTCCGTACTTGGTTCGTAACTAATTCTCACCACTTACAACTCACACCGTGACCAGGCCCTGAAAGCCTCAAACACGTATGTTATGAGAATCGCGATAATCGGATCGATTGGACCTACATAAAAAGTCTTATACCATTTTGTGTATAACATAAAAGTAAAAATTTTGGACAATCCTATTACGCTAGAAATAATTAGCTTTTTAACTGCAACAACTTTAGTATATACTATTAGAGCTAGAATTACTGCGCCTGCTGGCACCAAACTTGCTCTCCAACGGATCCTCGTTAAAGGATTTAAGTGTAATTATTCCAATCATGAGTCTGTATTGTTATTTTTTGTCGGGAGCGGGTAATTTGCGTACCTGGGCTGCAAATGAAAGGTCAACAATTAAATAGGGGAAATAAGAAGGCCAGAAACATTTCAAATATTTATTTAGCCTAAATAGTACATAAATTTGTTATAAAACATGTAATCAGTGTGTAGAAAAGGTTATTAAAACAAAAAATTTCAACGGTGACCAAAATATGTATCTTGTGTGATTTGACTAGAACCAGAAGATGTCACTGTTATACGAGTATGATATGATTATTATCAAAATAAATATGAGGCAATATCTTCACAAGTGTGTATGGACTTTGCTAGGATATTATTATAATAAAAAAAATTAAATGATGCACTAAGTATAAACAACGTCTAACTCAAAGATATTGTAACTTTTATATTTCTGAAAAAAATCTTCAGAATACATGATTCTCATTACACTTATATTGGTAGAATTGTGGATATTTTATCACCATCCAGGAAGGTCAATGCAGACAGAGATATGTTGCAAAGTAAAACATTAAAATTAAATGTTTTTACTAGAACTTTATTGCAATTCATATAAAATGATAGACTTATACTTTAATCCACCTTGTTAAACTGAGTTGATGAATGTTTCGACCTGTTTAATTATAATTTTGTAAGTAAATATAAATAGAATTCTGAAACAGGTTTAAGATTTGATTTTGTTAAACATAAAATTAATAATTAAAATAAGGTAAGCATGTAACTCATACAAAAAAGTTTATATCAGCTAATATATGTAACAAACAAGGCAGTAACTAAACATTTTGGGTATTCGAGATACTTCCATTCCTATGTTAAGATCAAAATTCTCTATCACCAGCCAAATTTTAAATATTTTTCAAATAAACCTGATTTGGAAAAGGGATGTCATTTTATGTAACTCACAATTGACTAGCTTAGAAAATATATAGTATCGCCTTTCACACTATCGGTACATAAATATTATGTGAGATTAGCACTTTTTGGAAAACCTTCTTGACAATAAGAATTTTGTTCTAAACTTGAAATTTTAATATGAGTAACTGCCATTTTAGGTTGGGGTAGCCATATTTTTTTTATCATAAAACAATTTGAAGACTTGTTTCAAAGCCGATTCCATACATGGAAAACAAAATAATATATTAAGTAAATCTATTAGTACATTTTACCGAAAAAAATGTTAATTAATTTTGTTATAAATTGATTGCTTGGAAACTATACAGAACAATGATAATTTTTCTGAGAAAAAAATTATAAAACATGAAATATATTTAGGAATTTACAGAAATTATTTAGCTAATTATCATATCTTAAATTTAAACTGCATGACAATTGATGTGCTTACTTAATTACTTCTTTTATAATACGAATGTTTTTAAAAGCAAAGTAATGACAATGAATACAGTGAAAATCGTGACTTCTTAAAAGAGATTTGGTGCCTAAAAAACCTATTTGTCTTTTTTATTTTATTTTTGAACAAATCAGTATACTAGAAGAAGAAAGACAAGGAACATTATTATTTTATTAAAATATTAATTAAGCTTTCGGCTTTATCAAAATAAAATCTTATTCTCGGTGGTTTTTAAAAAAAATCCCTAAAAGATAAAAGTATACTTTCCTCAAATAATCTTAATTTAACTATAAACGTAATGCAAGTTGCGGGCAAGTAATTAGTATTTTTAAATTTATTTATTAGGTTAACCCTAAATAATAGAGAGGTCCACTGTAAACTATACAAGTACATTTTTTTTCTTCATCAGGTAGTAAAATTGAGATGTGCATATATTACCGGGAATCAATTTACGAGAACAGAAGAGAGAAAGCATGGCGGATTGTTTTTTCATATCCACTATTTCCTAGATATAAATCTGACATGATTAGTAGAGATACAGTGACTACGGCTTTATCCTACTAGTCAGCCATTTATCAAGCAAACTAATCGGCCGACAATATTTAAAATATTCATCAAAAGAAAACAAAATTATCTTTACCAGAATGAGCAGAAAAGCTATCATTCTAACGGCATAATACTGTCATGGATTAAAAATTTGATTAAGGAAAAAAATAACAAACAGAAACATTAGTTTCTTTACGTATCTCATTTGTTTGATTATTTTCATTCAAAATTGTATTAATCTAACAAAAAGGTGCCTTTACTCAAAACACTTTTAATTTAACTGCTAAGCCGACTACTTGGTGAATAGTCGCCAACTACAGCCTAGTCGGCAATGTAGCTAATTAAAAAACTTGCTTGACTGATCACCTTTTTATATAACAGTACTAAATATTGTTATTTATGTTTAACAAATATATGCATACTCATTTACAGTAAATGAATAAGAAAAAACTACATATTACTATAAAATAACCAATTTTACTATGCTGACAGGTTGGCATTACTATAAAATAACCAATTTTACTGTGCTGACAGGTTGGCTTCAAGTGAGTAAATAGATGTTCATAAAATTTCTGTAAAAACCGTGAACTACAAATGATGAAGAATTGAAAAACGACTTGAAAAGTGATTTTTTAATTAAATTACAGTATACTGACCACAATTTGTACATTTTTCACGAATATACAACTATATTACTTACGTAAATCTATCCCATACCACATTACTACACAAACGTGCATCCAAATATCTTATAATCTTAAGAGAAATATTTGCTTTTATCTAAATTCTTTTGTGTTCCGATGATATTCAGTCAAGTGCCAATTGAGACTCACTTTATATTTTAATAAAGAAATCAAATTACAATAAACATTTGTGGTTCCAAAATAATGCCTGAAAATTACCAACAAATAAATAAATGATACCATATAGTCCAATCGACCGCACGGTCAACATAACCATGGATAATGCACAGAGTCTTTAATCAATTCCTTAGACAGAATAATTGCCCACTACAGATAATAGGTACTTCACCACATTGCATCCAAGGTGGGTAGTTTTAAGGTTATCTATGTGAGCGCTTACATGGCTCACCTGATAATTGATCGACACAAGCTCTTGAAAGCCTAACCTAACCTACCACAAATTAATATCATTTACAAAAGGGTATATACCAATCAAGAGAGATGTTAGATTTATCATATATACATATGGAGATTTTTAAGATTTATTTGGTATTTATGAAAAAAAAAACACATAATTGCATCATTACAAGTATGCACGTTTCTGGTGAGTTGGTACCTATGCTAACAAAACTAGGGCAAGATTTCACTCCCATCAGCTCCTACTCCCTGCATAAACATGGTTTATAATCTTTTTATATAAATTATATTTATAAGTTAAGCTAGACAGGATGGTAAATTCTAGTATCCTCCAGTAACCCATCTGTACAACAACTGTATTCTAAGCATCTCACATTATCTGTGGGCAAGAACCAAGTTCAGCCTAAATAAAGGTCAAGTACAATAGAAAAATCTGTTTTATCTGCAATTATCCACACTTATTTAACACTTTGATATATGGAGATGATAAAACAGAGGATGATAATTGTTTGATGAAAAATGAAAACACAATGGAGAGCTCTGTCTTCCTCCATTCTTGTGACATAACAAATTAGAGATCAAATGGAAATAATGCCTATAGAATACTAATATTAGCTTGTTTTGCACCAGTTGGTCGTGTGTAGGTATTGGCGGACGATCGTCGGATTAATGCACAAATCTCCTTGAATAGTTTAAATCATGACAAAAAAGCACATGTCTAGTTCCTTTTCTTCTTCTTGGGGGCGTGCCTCGTCTCTCGAGGCACTTGGAGGCGCTTTCTCACGCGATCTATTTGCAACATCAACAAATGCTGCCCTTCTAATCGCTCGAGACATACGTGACAAATGGTTTTGGGCAGAGGGTCGGAATGTGATACCTGAAATAACCCGTAAATTTATGCTTCTTGTCAATAATAACACTCTTAATTCACATAAAATAAAAGATAAAACTTAACAACCACTCACATTTACAGGAAGATATCTATTAATTTTCTCAGACAATCCTAGTCTTAGGCCTTCAACACCGTAGATATGAATAACTACTCTGTGCATTTCAGAGCATAATCTACATATAAATCCCGTCAACATAGCTCTATCGATACTTCCCATTATGAATAATAGAGAAAAGATATTTAGTAAAGTGCAAAATAACTTGTAAAAGTATTCTTGAAAATGAAGGTACGAAAAGTAATTTACACTTCCATAACACAAGTGAACACAGACTAACTATTTATATAAATTATTATTTATTTTGCAAGTGAACACAAGTCACAAGTGTCAAGAAAGAAGAGAGAAAGAGACAGGATGAGTTCCGAGAGACTAGATCTCTTCTCAAAAAGATATATAATAATCAAGCTAATATAGGCTTTATGTGTTCCTATTTAACGTTTATATTCAATTATTGGAATTTATCGAATTTTTAAGAAATTAGAACTTATTATTTTTAAGGAGTACCTACTTCAAATACAATATTTATATATATATATCGCTCGCAGCACAGGATGGTTTTCCGAGCGAGTGTTTTTGCCTAGAATTTTCACTCATTAATTATATGAAATTATAGTAACTTTAAACATAAAGAGTAAATCCACTCACAAGTAGGCATAGGCTATGAAACTTATAAAGTTGAAGCCTGAGTAGGGACATGATAAACGGTGTTGCATAAGCCGTAGCTAGATTTCAGAGTCACTTGGACGTTAGGTAATTTAAAAAAAAGGATGGTTTTCTGACTGCACAAATCCATGTAAAAGCTGTACCGCATCAGAGTTGGACCTCAGAGTTATCTACAAATAATAAGTTGCAATTGCTACCATTCAACTTAAAATAAATACAAACTGTTTCGTGTATCTGTTACAAATAGTTTTAAAATAATTGTTTTATTTAAAAATAATAAACTAACTAACTGTTAAACCATCATGTCTCTTTTCGCAGGGGTAAAAAATAAGTACAGAACCCCACACCGCCCTGTCTTTGCAGACGTTCATGCTTCCCTAAGACTGCGATTGCCAACTGCGAAACTGGCGTTGAGGATTCGATTCCCGCCAATTACAAAATAAATTCAAGAAACATTCATATATGTATATATATATATAGATATACATATAAATATATATATATATATATATATATATATATATATATATATATATATATATATATATATATATATATATATATATATATATATATATATATATATATATATATATATATATATATATATATATATATATATATATATATATATATATATATATATATATATATATATATATATATATATATATATATATATATATATATATATATATATATATATGTATATCCTTATCCCCCCCAGTAAAAATGCGTTTTTTTATTATTTTTATTTATGTAATTATTTATTCATCAAAAATCATAATTTACCAAACAAGTATTTACAAATTGGTAGTTTTATACATTTTTAAATATGTTATGTATCATGTACATAAATATTGCATTTCAAACAAGACAAATTTGAAAAAAAATAACAAAATAATACTCAAATTGAAATAAATAATAATATGCATTGATTTATCATAAAAACCAACAATGCATATTGATTACAATTACTCCCAAAATTCCATTCCTTAGTGCAATACCAATATACTGCGTTACAAAAAATAGATTTGTAGCAACATAAACAAAATTAGGTCACCTATTTAAAATATCACAAAAATCACAAAAAGATAGTAAGATTTTTTTTAAATATCTGTGCATATAACAAAATGATTATGAGAATGATCTATTCTTCTTCTTCTTCTTATTATTATAGGCCTTACGGCCTGTTTTTAAGAGGGATTAGCCTCCTGCGACGTCGATTCCCAGCTATCGGCCCATCTCTTTGGTGGTCTGCCCGGGAGTCGTCTACCATGGGGTTGGCCGTACAATGCGATGTGGGGGAGTCTGGGTGGTTCCATTCTCCTCACATGCGCATACCATTGTCTTCTTCGTTGCCTTCCCCACCTAACGACATCTTCGATCTCGCATATTTGAAAATAAAATATTTATAATTTTATGTGTAAACTGTCTGTGTTGTTATGTGTTACTTAGAAATATCCCTTGTACAAAGTAAATGATATTATAAATGTTAACATAATAAAAACTGCCAAAAACGTATGCCATTTATAGAACTTTGATTTGTTTAAACCTGAAGAGAGCAAATTATTATTTATTATTTTTGGACTATTTGTATGTTATTTTACCACCATTAAACCTATCGACCTTATTGAATTAATGTAAATTATAGGGAACCAAAATATGTATAGTAACAGCTTGTTTATTAAAAGTTTTAAAAAAATCCCATAGTTAAAAAAAAACATACAATTTATTCGACATTTTTCTTGACAAAATATGAATTTCTTTCAAAACTGAAATGTAAAATGGGTGATTTTTTTTTTGTAATTTGAATTTTGAATTAACAAGTTTTTCTATATTTGCACAATCATTGTACATGTCCATACATTTTATGAATACAGTAATACTATATACGACGTACATACATTAGCAAGTATGCGATAGGAAATCTCCAAAATTAGAAAAAAAATTACAGTACAATACAGTAGAGCTACATAAATTTTAAACTTAATTATTCTGTTTCAAACATCTAATACCCAAAGTGGTTGTATATATAGGACTGCAGAATCGGAGTTGCAAATTGATAAGCTGGAGACATTTTCGTTTGATTTTTTACTTTACTATTTTTGATAAAATTCCAAAAGTGATTAAAAAGTTGAAGACCAGAAAATGGAAAGAATTTGTTTTCTTTAAATATGTACTTTAAACCACAAAAAGAAGTGTAATTTACTAAAAAATAATAATATTTAATTCTCTACAGACATTTGAGGTGACAATCATGCAATTTGTTTCCTTGTATCCAAGAAAAAAATTAATTCAACAAACAGCTTAAAGTTTACATTTTTATAACAATATGTTATAGTTATTGGCAACTCACGAGTAATCTGACACTCCAGGTATATACAAAAAATACTCTACTTGCTCATTGAATTTATTATTTTAATTTATTAAATGTAGGAGCTATTGGACAGTCTTTAATGCTGTCTAGGTGATGGCGTTTCCGACACGTGACTTGATATGTGTCCATAGCTTTCAGCAAATGTTTAGCACTAATGCACAACAACGTCCCTCATTTATACAAGTCGTAACCAGCATATATAAATGTGGCAGTATTAATGACTAATAAAAGTTATATAAAACATTTAAATTTAAAGTATTCTTTATTATAACTACATTTTATATATTTTTATAAGTACCTCTGTTTATTCTTTTTCAATATGTTAAATTATTTGGGGATCATAAACATCAAAAAGTATGTTAAAAGGGATTTGCTTCACGCGTACCTGTCGCAAACTTTAAAAATAATTCGAATTTAGCTATAAATGTTATCAATAAGTGCTATTATTGACTGTAGAAACATTAAATAAAAAAATAAAGACGTTAAAAAAGGATGGCTCCCTTAATTGTTTAAAAATTCAATTTATGAGATATTTAAGCTACAAAAAGGTTTACAGAATGCAACGTAAGGAACTCATGGTATTTTTAAAAAACCTTACACAATTTTACTAGCTAGTTCTTTAAAGGTTAAATTGAATGAAAATATTGCACTATCTGAGTAAAAAGTTTACATTAAACTGAAATTTTGATAAATTTTCAGCATTGTAATATCAAAATATAGTATAACATTTACATGGTAATATGCCAGAGAAACATTTTTATATATGCAATGATATTCAAATATATATTAAAACTAAAAATAAATGTTTACGTAGCAACATTTTTTTGTTTGATCAAAACAAAATAACATCAAAAAATCAGTTCATCACAAAAACTCCAAACCCTCAATATTTTAATGATACAAGTATTTTACTGGTAAGATTTACATTTTAACAACCATAGAACATATTGAAATACTAAAATATTAACTATCTACCCATCACGCAGCTTCTCACACAGGAGTAGGCAGAGAAAATAGAGCGCCACACCAATCTGTCTTTGCAAACAAACTTCACCTCTTTCACATTCATGCATATCCTCATTTATACTCATCGACTTTTCTGACTCCTGACCTGTTGAATCAAATATTAGTCATGTTATAATATTTACAGTCTTCAATGTGATGCAGTTCTACATTGGAGTATGTATTTTAAACATACTCCGTCCAAAGTATTTAATATGTTAGCCTAGTACATAAAAAGTGGAGCTTTGTAGATGATAAACCAACGCCTTGATGCAAGATATGTTTGAGAACTACATATTACATAGAAACCATCATAAATACACTCTCATAACAATGGAATTTGGTTGCTATAGTTTGGTATGAGGTGTGTACATATTTACCGGTGAAACTATATAGCTCTGATGATTATTACTATTATTTCTAATAAAATAAACGCTTTCAACATGAAACGCATGTATTTGAATGACATTGTATTGTATATTATAACATATTACATATACAGTAAAAACACACACAAACTTTTATAAAATAATTAATAGTGAAACTATATAGCTCTGATGATTATTACTATTATTTCTAATAAAATAAACGCTTTCAACATGAAACGCATGTATTTGAATGACATTGTATTGTATATTATAACATATTACATATACAGTAAAAACACACACAAACTTTTATAAAATAATTCAGTACACTACATACATGTACATGAAATTGGTTTACAAATAAAAGAATACATTTATAATATTTCAAAACTCACTTTGGACATAGCTTGCATCAATATATAAAAGGCCAGAGACCAAAATAATTGCTGTTTTACCTTCTATGTATTACGTACCTATTTGACCTATTTCCTCATTTTATGAATCATCACTACCAATTTGTCAGAAAACCAGGTTTAATCATTGTTTGAAATATAATAATTCGCACACAATAAAATAAATTTTATGATATGATCGCATTTTTTTTTAGGAGGTTTACATATTTTAATTTTATTATTAAATTAAATACAGTACAGGTGACAGAATAAAAAAAATGTGAACACAATTGTTATACAATAGTTATTTTTAGAGACCAACAGCATAAATCTGCATAATAACGTTAAACATATCGCTCACTCCTTTCAAGAACGTCATAAATCAAAAACTATCAATTTTCAGTTATGCATGTTTTCGTAATGCCCAGAAAATGTACTATATTCCAGCAAAAGAGGCATATTTTTAACTTAATATTTACCCGCTACAGGGCAGAAAGTGTTGTTTTTCCATTTTGAAGAAAAGATATTGTTTAATTATTTTTTTAAATAAACTAGTTATTTTTCAAATGGAGAAAAAATCTTCAGGTTTAACCTAAAAATATCTGTTGCACAGTGAAATGTTCAATAAGTGGCTTGATATTTATTTTTAATAAATTGTATTATATTTTTAAGCTTTAAAAGCGTTCTCCTGAAAAATCAGGTTTATTTATTTATGACGTTCTTGAAAGGAGTGAGCGATATGTCTTCTTAACTATATTTACAAAGGATATAATTCAGAAAATAATATTGTTCCTGTGTGTTCGTTTACCGATAAATAAAGTAACTATTAATTTCCACGGGGCAGAGAGCGTGTGCAGAGAACGGATCTGTAGGCGGCCCAATGTGGAGGAAGGATAAGGATGAGTTGTGCATCTCGTCTATTACAGAAATGGGAACCAATTCTGATATCCTTATCTAGAAAAAAATATATGCACACATATTATTGTTGATGTTTATTAAAAATAAAGTTTAGAAGATGATACATATAGGGTAAAGAGGGTATTCGACCTCCATCGTGTAATGGTCAGCGCCCTTGGCTACCATGCTCCCGGGTTCGATTCCCAAGGTTTTGCCAAAATAAATATGGGTGATTTTCACTCTCAAATTTATATAATATCACCCTAGAACAAGCAGCGCAGGCTGATCACCTTGCCTTCATGCAATTAACGATCAAGATAATATTGCGTCACTACGATGCAGTGCCCTATGCACCACTGGGTGCAGATAAGGGTTAAAAAAAAACAGGGTATCATTTAAAACCCCTCCTTACAGTCCTTGACACTACTGAATTTATATGTGAATTAGCATTAGACACATATCAATTGAGATGGTACGGGCACATAGGACGCAGAGAACCTGATCATATTGTGAACCAGGCAATCGCCATGGATCTTGCTCGAAAGACGTCTGGAGGAAGACCAAATAATTTGTGGATGCTACACAAGATAACATGATTCGAAGGCATGGGCTAGGTGATGTTTTCCATGATAGAAGGACCTACAACCTGAGGACGAGGAGAGCTGACCTTAACAGTCTACAAAGACGATAAGTTGGGATGGAGCCAGGAAGAAGAAGACATTAATTTACTATAGTATAATATCCCATTTCTATGAAATTACTAGCATAATGTTCTTCATATAATGTAAAATTAGATATAAATATAATCATTACATTTATCCTCCATATTATGTGTAATATTTATTTTTAAAGAACTTGTACACATTACTGTGTTGAAATTACACAAGGTTATATGAGTACAGGTATAAAGTCTCAAATGCCCTAGTCATTGCTGCTATTCTCATTTTCCTGCATACTATTCATCAATAATTTTTATTTTCATATAGAAACATTTTTCTCCACCATAAAGTCATTCACTTTTTTTCCGCTATATCATTTCAAATATGTATATATTTAGGAATAACATTGCCTTCTTATAATAAACAATCAAGTTGACCGACACGATGCTCTATGCACCATACAGATGTGAATAGGAGTTAGAATGTAATACAATCTACTTTTCGTAAAAGAATTGAGAAAAATTTATATACATAGCGTGTATTTTACCTGTCCATCGCTAATGGAAAACAATTTCTTCTGCTCTTCACTACTGTAACATACATCTAAATTTTGCCTTTGTAACACAATGCCGCGACCATTCTTCTTCTTTCCATTTGGTAACTGTAAAAAATATTACAAAGTAAAAATATATATTTACATACTGCTTATTTATATTTAGTACATCAGTCTAGAAACTGTTACAACTTCTTTGTTTTATGAGAGAGTATTTAGTAACACACTAAGGACGGGTATTTTTTACACCTGCGGACCGCTGGCGACGAGATTTGATAATTATGTACATATAGTTTAGACCTTAAAAAAGAGATAGGTGTATAATTTTCATATAAAAACATATTTTCTGCCTTTGAAATGAGGCCGGCGCAAAAGGTAAAAATAACCTTCCTGTCCTTAAGCATCAATCGACCGAACGGGTAGAAATACTTTTCTCGTCCTTGGTATGATAAAATAAATTTCACGATAAAAATAAAATATGAACATACCGAGGCAACTACATTGTCGCGATACGAAGCAACTGTTATGTCCACTCCGACTTCTTTTCCCATTGCACTATAAGATGCAAGTAGATTGGTTCCTTGTGGTTCCTCTGGTCCAGCTCTAAATCAACAAACATGGTATATTCAAAATAAAAATAAAACAAACAGTAAACAAATGCCAACTTTTTCAAGAACAAGATATTTTCCTAGAAATATGCCATATTTATAAAGTTTTATATTACATTACTTCATAAATATGTGTTCCATGTAGTTATTGAAGTAGAACTAATTACATCCGTTACCATGTGGAAAAATATTTTAAACAGATTTTAGTCAATGTAAACACTAAATTCAAATACATATTAGGTCTAATCACTTATTTTAAATTTTTGAACCATCTTCTGCATGTTCTATCAGAAACTGTACCTTCGCCAAACACATACAATAATTTTCTACACACTTATGTAGCTTGTATTTCTTCCTTTGTGGAATTTGTACAAAATAGAGTGGCATAAATGAAGAATACCAGTAGCCACGGATAGACAATTGCCTCTCACTTTATACTAACATAAATCATCTTCGTTCAAGATTATTTGTTAGGTCAGTATGTATGTATACGTTTAGTAATAATGAAAGTTTAAACATTCTGGTAGATCTAATCCTACAATGAAAGCTCATTAATTTGAAATTAAAGAGATCAGCATTTTAAAAATACTTTGACAACTTCATAAAATATAAAAAGTACCCATTTTCCGCATACAAAGCCCCATGTTGGTTTTCTACAGTTTTTGTCAGTAAGGATTACATTAAGCATTAGTGATTAAGATCCCATATTTACCGTTCTAAGCTCCCATCTCTTGAATAGAAGAGAGGAATCAGCGGATGCAGCAGGGACTGGGAACTGACTTGTGCTGCTACGGATAGCTGTCCTGAAGGATGTTCTTGAGCGGTGCTCTAAAAGTCATACATAATAAACACTTTAAATATTAATAACAAGGAGAATGAGTAAATTGTTGCAATCCTTTAACCTGCCCGGGAGTGTGTGAGTAGCGTGTTTATTGATAATTTGTGTGGTGTTTAACTAGTAAATGTTTCACATTGATAAGGATTGTTTTAGGGTATGGTTTTTTAATTGTCGGTAGTTGGAGCGCTACGTACAGCGCAGTCAAGGGGTAACTGGAAAAGAGTCATTGCTTCGACAAGGGTCACAACCCTCAGTGATGGACTAAGATGGGGATGAAGTTTAACTGTCATGAGTTTTGTATATTTGTTGAAAATATACTTAACATGTATTTCATAATATGTATGCATATGTATTCCGCAGCATAATCATAACTAACCTGGCATTTAGAATTTATTTTAGTTTCTAGTATAATTCTAAAAATATGTTGAGTTGGATGGTTATCCAACACTCCTTGCGCCATTCCCCGGTTGTCATCCTGGTTTAGTCTACGATCCTGCATGACCTGTGAATCAAATAATATTAGTCCATAAAACTGACAATTTCAACAAATAAATAAATATGAAAAAAGTTAAGGGATAGTTAAGGTGCTGTGATCTGATCCAGCAGTGTGCATATACAAGCCAAGTGCAGAGAATAGGTGACTGAATAAATCGAGCTTAATGAAATAAAGAAACAACATAATTAATTTGATGAAAACTTAGTACCTATTTAGAATGATATTACGAATACACTTTGTTGAGTTAGTTGATACTATTAATGAACTTTTCACCTTTACTAGGGCAAAAAAAAGTAGAATCTTCAAATGATAATTAAATCAGACCAAAAAAAAACAGAAAGAGGTGAACTTTAAGTCAGCTTTGTTGCGGTCTCTTAAAATCTTTTTAAGAGCTTAAAATAATGTTGTAACATAATAATGGAGTGACGGAATAGCTCTGACCTCTAACTGTCCGGGGGCGAGGGCTGCTGCTCCGAGGGAAGTGGAAGTCAGAAGGGTGAGTCGAGTGTTCTGGTCTTGTATATAGCCGGCGACGGGGAGAGGGTAGTAATTAGCTTGCAGTGGCAACTTATTGAACTTCTTGCGTCTTATCATCTGGAAATGGCATTCATACATTCCTACATATACATAAAAAGATGAATTCAAGCCCATTGTCGAATAATTGATGAGATGAGGACAGAATACAGGGGGTGGGGATGTACTTTCCCTGATTAAATTTGAACAGATTAAAAGAAAGATGGTAGCGTTTTTCTGTGATATAATTTATGACATGTTAATAAGTTTTTAAACACATTATTCTCCTTCTTCTTTCCATGTTCGCTCCCTAGGTGGAGCATATGGCCAACACGAGACGTCTCCAAGTCACTCTGTCACACGCCATAAACACATTTGTTAACCCTTTGAGTGCTAACCTTAGTACTGGGTGAATAATTTCCCACTATACCTATATGGAGCCATACGTCTCTCCGGAAAATAATTACCCCAGAAATTCAAATTAAGTATGACGCTTATGCTGCCACCTCTAGGGATGTCAGAACTTATTTACTAATTTACTCCCAAAAAAATCCAAACAAATTAAACTGTATTATTTTCTAAAATTTAATACTTCCCAGACTTCTGCAACTTAAAGGGTTAATAATACAGAATAACTAAGTAAAACTATGGGAAAAGATGATAATAGATTAACACCAAATATATAAAAAGATTAAATAAATAGTTATGTACCTGGTATCCGTTAAGGTCAGTAAAGAACTCATCCATGTTATTGATATTGGTAGACAATCTCATGGCCAATTCCAAATTATTGGCAGTGGAAACATCCACAATGTTGATAACCTCCAAGCCCAAACTGTCAGCTCCCTTACCAGCGTAAATTGTGACCTGTAACAAATAAATTATTAGACAAACTCAACTACTTTCATCTAAAATTATTCATTATAAATCCATCTGAGGATAAAGTGATGGTTGAAAGCCTTCATTTTGGTCTAATTTGGATTGGTTTCATATGATCGATGAATAAAGTTGGTTACTTCACTTTGAAGACGGGAATTGTTTATTTTCTTGTGTCTATACAGCTTAGTTGAAATTCAGAATCCACCCAGAAGAAGACCCGGTTCCAATATTTTTTGGTTTGTTTAAATTTAAATAGAGGATTTCTTCAATCAAAATTTAAAAAATATATATATTGTTTTGAATGTTGATTTTCTGATTTTTTTAGTCTTAGTTTTCAATACTTGAAGTCATGAGAATTTTTATATCTCACGTTATTAAATACTCAATGGAACCATCCAGACTCCCCCACATTGCATTGCACAGGAATCCCCAAGGTAGATGACTCCCGAGCAGGCCACCAAAGAGATGGATTGACAGCTGGGAATCGACATCGCAGGAGGCTAATCTCTCTTAAAAACAGGCCACAAGGCCTGCACCAAGAAGAAGAAGAAGAAGAAATACTCACTGTATGGTGGACAAAAGGCAGCTGCACTTCCATTCTTGACATAATATTCCCTTCAATAATGGATATGATAGGACTTAGATTTTCATTTTTGACAATGACACTTTCAGATCCGGGGAGAAACAAGTACCCGCCACTTCTGTCACCACTAGACCTAGTGCCATACCTTAAACAAACCAATGAAACGTGATAAACTTTCAATTACAATACAATATAATATTTACAATTGTACATTATAAACTTTGTTTTTACATTTTTCTAGAAATGGTTACTAGAAAACAAATAATAAAGAATTTATACAACAAAAAAAGTATTTATTTATCAGTTTTTTGCGTTTTTGAGTGATTTTCATTCATTCTATAGAAGGGCGAATGTTTTCAGGAATCCATATGGTACAGGATCCGTTTTGTTCTTTTTGAATTGTCTATTTTGTTTTCTGTCAGCCATACATTTTGGGAGAATCCATTTTTGGTCGCACATCAAGAAAATCAGAATGTCTCTGTCACATGTCATGCTACCGCAGGTTTTCAATATTTTTGTTTACAAATCATCATGGCAACTCGAGATTAAGCAAACATTCATTTTTATTGCCAGGTTCCCAATTTTCACTATACTCATGATCGCCAGGTCGCAATTTCAAAACTTATTTTATGTCCTAATTGGAAAAATCTGCACTCATAAAAATATATTTCCATATTTTTTAACACTAGACAAAAAAAAACAAAGCAAACACAAATATATTTATTACTTGATAAAATCTAGATGTACGGGTACAGTTTCTTTCCCCGGCAGGGTGATTGCCTTCAGCAGTCCCATCTTGGAGAAGGCCCCCGCAAGCCCGGCTCCCGCAGGGCCCCCCGCGCGCACGCTGAACTCCCCGCCCGTGCTCGGCTCGGGGGCACTGAATGCGTGATGAAGACGGAGATCACCCTCGAAGTTTATCATCCGTATTTGAGCAAATGTTGTCGAGCTACAAAAAAAGTTTTCACATGATTAACTAACAAATAAAGCAGTCAATTGTGTCCTTAGAACGACATTATACCCTTCTAGTCTATGTTGGCATTGGTGATATTCTGCGTATAGGCTACATGAAAAGAAGTCTTCTCTTTTAGCCAGTTGCACAAATTCGTTTTGACTGTGACCCCCGGTATATATGATATGTGGCTATTGGGTGTCTTGTTGACCTGTGTTAACTACATGGCTTGTTTCTAGAGGCGTTCAAATGTAGTCATGCGTTTTGAGATTTATCGAATTTCTATTAGGTGTTCAGATGATGCGTACGGGGTTTAATAAGATTGTATTTTTTTAAGTACTCTACTTTTATGTTTAGATTGGGTCTTTGAAAATATCATAAAATATGATAATTGTCTATGGTAAACTCTTGAAATCTTTTTTCAAACACAATCCGCCAGAGTTTACCTAACAATAAAATTTAATTGAAATATTTATATTCATGAGAACACACACATTTCCACCAATAAAAAAAGAATAAAAAAACATTAAATCCATAAAATACTTATCACAAAGGTAACAAGTAAAACTTGCTATTTAGTAGGCACATGGTATTAGAATGTCAGGTTTGAACGATGGCTGTGAAAATAATATTTACGAGTAAATTTAAATAAAGCAACTTACGATGGTAGTGCGAGTTCTTCCACAGCTGTCACAGTGTAGGAAGACAGCCCCATTCCAGGAACTGTAGCAATGAAGCTCAGAAGGTACTTGGATTGTGATACGGAGGCCTCCGATATAAATAACGGACTGACTTGGCATTCTACAGGGACACCATCCGAATCTACTACCTATAAAATAAAAATAAAATAGTTGATAGTCGACCAGTCAGGAGTTGATATAATCGGCGGGCCTGTGTGAGGAGATGCATGAATGTGGAAAAAGCAAAGAATATTTACAGTGGCGTTCTATCCTATCAATCTATTGATAGACCATAGAAAACCAGATACATATGTATTGGCAACAAAATAATTTCAATATTAATTAATATCACATTGCGTGTACTGCAGTAAGTTCAGTCGTTTTATATGCGACTAATTTACTATGTAAAAAAATTCAAAATAATACTGAAATTTAAGTAAGCATTAAGATTTTCTTCAGCACATGCCCCAGATAGGACACCTTCCGGACTTTGATATCAGCCATAAATTGTCTTCCTACTCTTGCTCTTTGAAGCACATTTGCTTGCTGACCATATCGGTATATGGAATGTGTAGCATTCTACGAATGCCTCTAACAGGTTTATGGTTCATCTTGAGGATTCTCAATTCAACTTGGTATAAAAGCACTAACCAAAAATAGTACCTATCCATTATTTGCGGAATTTTCAGATTGAGGTTATCATTACAGAATAAAGGTTTACTTACTGTAATAAAAGGAACAGACACGTGTAATGTCACCACCTCTTCTCGTGTGTAGGCCAAAGAATTGAAGAACACAATCTTCCTCGATGGTGCCTGTAAATGGAAAACATTTACCACTACACTCAGAGACAGATTTTTATCAGTGCATAGAAGATAAGTTACATCATGTTCATACTTTAAATGAAATATGTATTTGATATTATTACCTCTGGGCCCACTGTGATAGTAAGTTTTTCAGGGAGCGAATTGCGAGCCCTTCGCATATCATCAATCTCAAAATACACATGATCCGCTGTTGGCTGGTGGAAGAGCTGAAATTTTGTGATTAATGGTTATTTTATTCGCTTTCAGAGGTATTGATTAAAAGAAGGGCGATCTCCAATTTTTTTTAAATAAAAGTTATTTTATCATTTAAAATGTTGTTTACACATAATATGAGGATATATGTAGAAATCAAATATGTATCAAATAATTCTCGAGTTGCTGGTTACTTGATTGATATTTTTTATAACGCTAGGCCGACAAAAATAGTATGAAATTTAAATATTTGTGTGCATAATAAGAACACAAATATTTATCTTTATACATATATGTATGTGAAAGAAACCTAATTTTACACCAATATACTATTTTTACCTCAGGTTGAACGAGAAGATGATAGGCACACTGCTGTATGACATGTTGACTTCCCAATATAGCCGTGAATATCCTACAAGAACAAAAACAGTTAATTTGAATGACTCGTCCAAGACTTTCAACACATACACCAAAGTGTTGAGTACTAACTTGTTGCCATAGTCGACCACCACGGGATCCCGGGATGTGCCTGTAACCCCATCATGGTGCTGGAATAGTGCCAAGGCTTCCCGTGCTGCTGCAAGCGTACCGTGCAACCGGGAGGCGTGGGATATTATGGGATCGGGAATGTCCACACGGGATTTGGCCAACGTAAATATCATCTCTGCAGCCCTGGAAGAATCAAATAAATTTAGTAAGAAATTGCAAACATTATAGCGATCAATTTGTGATTTACTAATCCATACCGACCGATTGATGATTACTGGAATTTTAAGAAAAATAGATATCGCTCACTCCTTTCAAGAATGTCATAAATCAAAAAACTTGATTTTTCAGGAGAATGTTTATAAAGTTTAAAAATATAACACAATGTATTAAAAATGAATATCAAGCCACTTATTGAACTTTTTACTGTGCAACAGATCTTTATAAGTAAAACCTGAAGGTATTTTCTGCATTTGAAAAATATTTAGTTTATTTAAAAAAATAATTAAACCTTTTCTTCAAAATGCAAAAACAACATTTTCTGCCCTGTAGCGGGTAAATATTAAGTTAAAAATATGCCTCTTTTGCTGGGATATATGAAGTACATTTTCTGGGCATTCCGAAAACATGCACAACTGAAAATTGACGATTTTTGATTTATGACGTTCTTGAAAGGAGTGAGCGATATGTGTAACTCCAAAGATATATGGATAAAACAGAGATGTTCTAGAGCAGTGGTTCTTAACCGTGTTGGAGGTACCGAACCCCATCAGTTTCATATGCGCGTTCACCGAAACCTTAGTTAGAGCAATAACATTGCTAAGAAATTTATTGGATACTGTGCATATTTTTTGGAAATGAAAGCATATGGTGAAGTGAAATCTCACCTGACATAAGACATGATGACTCGATCCATTCGCTTGTAGTAGGGGCGAGAAGTGTAATAACCGCTCCAGTAATGGTCGTCCCTATCGGCGTAAGTGAAGAAGTCTCCGGAAAGAATGGGAAATTCTTGCATCGGCATCTCTTGCCTAACAGCCCGGAAGTAATCGGAAAGAGTGCCATATTTCACCTGGAAAAGTTTAATCACTTTAACCTTTCCTTCCCGGTGATATGTATTTACTACAATTTGAGTCTAATAATGAGAATATTGATATAAAATATGATAGATACGGGCTCATCATTTTTGTATTCCGCCGTAATATTACGTACTACATAAAAGTATTAAAATATATTATGGCGGCTACTTGCGATGTTTTTTTTCTCATTTTCAGATACTTGCCAGAGATACTTAACATCACAAAATTGTTACATTTCAATTTCAAGTATGGTTAAAAAAAGCAACATTTAAAATTATTCATATTTTTCACGTTTTTAAGCCACATTTTCATATAGTGTACAAAATATATATCACCGGTGCACGGGGAAGTTTTTAGCACCACAAGGGAAAGGTTGACATACCAAATATTACAAAATCATACCATACCCTTACCCTTTTACTCCCTTCCTCACACACACACACTCCCACTCTTTTCTATTTTATTTTTTATCTAGTGATGTTTTTGATCATTATTATTATAACATAAATGTGGAATTGTGTAATTGGCTTTTTTTTTATGAATGTAACTATTTTTTATTATATACTTTTACTGAATGTAAAGCTGTACAATTCCCAAAAAAATAAAATAAATAAATAAATAAATGAATATTATTGGAACTTATAAAGCGTAAAATTAAAATTTGCTGACTCTCATTATTAAAAAGTGGCTCTTACTTCGACATTAAGTTTTTCATTTTCGTTAAGATAATCCATCAACTTGTCGTAGTTGTTGAATTGTGCGTCCCACTCGGTAGAATGGTCCCAGCGGAAATCGTCTCCTAGCGGGTACAGCACCACCTTCGATTTGTAGAGTTGAGACTTCTTGCGCCACTGATCGAGGAGCAGATCAGCTCTGAAAACAAATTAGAAAATTATATATACACATATATTTGAAAAAGTGTCAAATAAAATATTGCTTGTATTTCTTGGGACGGGGTATCCGAGTTTATTTGCTGTTTAACCCTTTGACTGATGTAAGTGGTATTACACAAAGTGTTCGAAGAATGTTAAGGAGTGTTATATTATTCATACCACAAAGTTAACAATGCTTTTAATGTACAAAATATCGTAGTCATACAGGAGAAAGTGACCAAGTGTATTTTTTACAAAAACGTGCTCATTGGCTATTTGATATCTTACTAGCTTAATATTTCCCTGAAAATAATCCCAAAGGGTTTTAAACTTGGATGTATAATATATTGACTTGTTAAAAATGACTAACTGCATTGATGTTTATTTTATAGCCAAGCAAAAGTGACTTAAATGGCCCTCCTGAACATTTTACGTTTTGTTAGTTGGTCACTTTCTCCTGTACGACTATGATATATTAATAAAAAAAAATTACTAACTTGAAATGCACATTTTTATCGTTGATAACTTGCGGCGCTATTTTCCACGGACATGATAAACCGTATCCAGGAAGTCTTTTGAAGTCAAATTGGCAGCAGATCTGCAACAAATAAAAATTGAGATGAATGATAACCTGAAGCAATATGTATTGGCAAATAATTTAGAATTTTGTAGTCAGATCTGCCTACCTTAGGATCCGGTCCGCAGGAGTGGGGGACATCGTAGGAATAGAATGGCATCATGTGAGTCCACATGTCGGTGGTTCCAATTCCATCTGTAAAGAAATTTTTGTGTTATATTTTCCTCCTAAAGCTGGAAAGACTCCTCAGTAAACCACATATCATCTAAACCAGTTGAATGTTTTGGTGTGTATACAGTAATATTTAAAATTGGTCAAAAAAAATCACTTGAAAATGAGCACTATCACTTTTAGCAGACATTTTTTTTTAACATTACTTCACTTCTAATATAATAATAACGAACATTACTTCACTTCAAATTTAATAATAAAGTCATTAATTGATTTAGTAGTCGCTTTGTGGTAATACAGATAAATTTGTTTATTCAACTTTCTTTGATAATGATGTTGAATGAATCGAAAGACATGAAATAGTGGTATATATAAAGAATTAAGGGATGCCCAACATTAAGAGGCCATAGATAAGAGTTCGAAATGATGTCTCCAGAATTAAGAGGTGTGTATAGCTTTAGGTCATAATTTATGTTAAGGCTCATGCCAGGTATAAACCAAGGAGTGACTAAAGTATCAGTTTGTCCAACAACAACAGCTTATTCACCTTCGTACTGTAGTGGTCAACGTATTTGGCTACTGTGCTGAAGTTTCTGGGTTTTATTCCCAAGGGTAGTCAAAATAAATATAAGTGATTTTTCACTAATATTTATTTTGAAGCGCAGGACTGATAACCTTGAGTTCATTAATTTAACGATCAAAATAACACTGCTTCTATATGACACTGTGCACTATGCAATGGTGTGAATAAGGGTTAGAAACTATCAGCTAGGCTTCTACAAGTAAGTATCGCCAGGCAGAGGTTGGACACTCTCGAATAATGAAAAGTCATTGAATAAAGTCATCGAATAATGAAAAGTCATTGAAGAAAAATATTTTACAAACCCCAAGGCTGCCTCCATCGGAACTCCAAATTCTGCTTTCTCGCTAATTCTTTCTTGACGCTGTAGTGAGTTCTTTGAATCAAGGACTCCTTGAGACCGGCCAGCTTGAGGAGGTAGGGCTGTGTGGCGGAGTGCCCAAACGGATCGATGGCCCACCCCGCCGTGGGGGTCACATTCAGTTTATCTTTCAGCCACTGGTGGCCGGTCGTCAGCTGCTGCATGATAGACATCCAGTGGGAGGTGGCTTCGTCATTCATCACCCACCCGCCGGTCACAAACTCTAGCTGACCGGACTGGATTAATCTGGAAATAAAATTTCATTAATTGATTCGACAGTCATTTTGTGTTAATATCTATCCATTTTAAATTTAAGTTTTACTTAGTAAATACCACTATTTCTTAAAATCCATTGTGACATGTGTTTCGATGCACTGTTTGAAAATTAAATATAAAACGGTGTTTGAAAATGATGCTATATGGATCAAAACACATGTCACAATTTGTTTTGTTCGTTTCAGCCTTCTTCTTGTGTCCAGTATTGAACAGAGGCCTCTCTTTTGGACTTCCACAGTTCTCTATTGGGCGCGACTCTTTTCCAGTGAAGGCCCGTCACTTTCCTAATGTCATTGAACCATCTTGTCTAGGACGTACCTACCCTTCTGCGTCCTGTTCTAGACCTCCAGTCAAGCACCTTTATTTCTTCATCTATCTTCAGACATTCGTGCCACATGACCTGCCCAGTTCCACCTTAGTTCCGTGATTCGTTGAGCCACATCGGTTACCTTGGTCTTTTCCGCTATCCAAACATTCGTTTTTCCATCCCTAAGGGTCATATCTCTTAGGGATCGTGTCAAAATACATTTTAAGAAATAGTGGTATTTATCAAGAAAACTTAAATTAAAAATGGAAATAAAATATTGATTTTGCTTTACATGTACAATCATAGTTTAAAAGAATACATACATATACATAATTTTTATTAAACCCTTTGAAAGACGATTTGGATTTTGTTTGAGGTAAAAATATGACACATAAAATGATATAAATATATATTTAATGATAATGTTTACTCTAAAATATAAATGGACTATGATTTGGCATTAACATGACGATATGTATATAATTGTAATACAAGACTACTTTTTTGAGTTTATTAATGTAAAAAATTGCTAGTTTCGAGAACTATAAATATTTTCATCAAGAGGTGAATTTTGATCAGTTTGTATTTTTACTATTTGATGAGAACATCTGCAGTATTTAAAACTAGTCATATTTACATATATAAACTCTTATTTATGCAATTATGACTAGTTTATTTACATAAATAAAAAAGTGGTCTAATACAAATGTTTTATTTTTATATGTAAATACCAACAATGTATATAGACAATGTGTCAATGACATCTATAGATATCGCTCACTCCTTTCAAGAACGTCATAAATCAAAATACTTGATTTTTCAGGAGAACGTTTTTAAAGTTTAAGAATATAATTCAATGTATTAAAAATAAATATCAAGCCACTTATTAAACTTTTTACTGTGCAACAGATCTTTTTAGGTAAAACTTGAAGGTTTTTTCTCCATTTGAAAAATATTTTGTTTATTTAAAAAAAAAAATTAAACGATACCTTTTCTTCAAAATGCAAAAACAACATTTTCTGCCCTGTAGCGGGTAAATATTAAATTAAAAATATGCCTCTTTTGCTGGGATATAGTATATTTTCTGGGCATTCCGAAAACATGCACAACTGAAAATTGACGATTTTTGATTTATGACGTTCTTGAAAGGAGTGAGCGATATGTTCTCCAAAGGGGTGAAAAATAATAGTTATTAGTCTTTATTGAATCAAAATAAGCATTTTTTTCCTCACTTTTTTGTCAGCCTTTTTTGATCCTCGGTAATTTCTGCCCACCACATCGAGAAGAAACTAATCTCGGCCCAAATAAATTTCCTCCTACTATCCTCGGAGAGTTTAACTATGGCGTTGTTTAAAATGGACCTTGTTTGTGTAAGGTAATATTCCTCAAATGTTTTCAACCACCCTGAAATCATACAACATTGTGATGAAAATAAGTAAATATATTAACTTGAAAGATCCTAAAAATGGATTATCATATCGCTCACTCCTTTCAAGAACGTCATAAATAAAAAAAACCTGATTTTTCAGGAGAACGTTTTTAAAGTTTAAAAATATAACACAATGCATTAAAAATAAATATCAAGCAACTTATTAAACTTTTTACTGTGCAACAGATCTTTTTAGGTAAAACCTGAAGGTTTTTTCTCCATTTGAAAAATATTTAGTTTAGTTAAAAAAAATAATTAAACGATACCTTTTCTTCAAAATGCAAAAACAACATTTTCTGCCCTGTAGCGGGTAAATATTAAATTAAAAATATGCCTCTTTTGCTGGGATATAGTATATTTTCTGGGCATTCCGAAAACATGCACAACTGAAAATTGACGATTTTTGATTTATGACGTTCTTGAAAGGAGTGAGCGATATGTCTTATTTTACTAAATTACTACCATGAAAATATGATAATTTTCAATTCTCAAGTAATTTCTCGCCATCCCCATATATTCCTGTCACCTCACGCACCACATTTTTTAACCTCTATATTTATTAAACTAATATTCTAATTGTAACGTTATGTTTAATACCACTGCATAATCCCATTTAAGAACATGTGTTTCAATATAAATTAAGTATTATTTTCTTTACTTCTAACCCTTATCCGCACCCAATGGTGCATAGGGCACTGCATCATATATATAAAAGTAGTATCATCTTAATCGATAACATATGAAGGAAAGGTGATCAGCCCTGTGCTTCAGGTACCAGTCCAGGGTAATGTCAAATAAATATTAGAGTGAAAAATCACATATTTATTTGATATATATCTACCTGAGAATCAAACCTGGGACCTCCAGTACGGTAGCCAAGCGTGCTAACCATAACACTAGGCGGACAAAAGTATAATCACTGTCACTGAACAAATTCTGCTGCAGCTTCTCGAAGGAGACTGGCTAAGATATAAACTTACCTGGATCATTGTGGGAATGCGGCACGATAAACACTTTAAGTTTATGTTGTGGATTCCACTCATGACTATCATATTCTATTCTCCACCCCTGTTTCCATGGTCCACCATCAGGATTGTCAAATTTCAATTTCTCGTACACATCCAACATCTAAAAATGAATAATTAATTCAAAACTATGTGCATAAAAATTCATAAAAAAATATTTATTGTAAACAGCTATAATCATTTCAATTTTAGAGATCTTCCAGCCATCAAATACTTGTATTCAATAATTACCTTCGAACCTGTGTTTGGTCAAAATTACAAGGCTTAAACCACACTAAAATAAAAACTATTTTCCAATTCATTTTATGTTTTTTTTTATTAACAAATTTTTAATTACTGTAGAACGGGGCTACTTGAACATTGATGTGTTACTTAAGCCCAGTACAAAAAAAATATTTAGATCTTGGTATCGATCGAAGTATCGTGACAATAAGTGTCACCTGTCAGGGAAACAATGAATCATGTCGATACGTTCATTGTTGTAGACAATTCTACGGTACCTTAAAACTCTGATTAAAAAAAATTGATTGTTTACTTGGACGACCTTCTTGTTCAAAATGAATTTCAAACAATTTATTCAGAAGAACATTTAACAATAATACTATATCGTAGTCATACAGGAGAAAGTGACCAAGAACATTTTTTTTCAAAAACTTTATCATTGACTGTTTGATATCCTAGCTTAATATTGCCCTGAAAAAATCCCAAAGGATTTAAACTTGGAAGTATAATATATTGACTTATTAAAAATTACTAAGTGCATTGATGTTTGTTGTCTTGCCAAGCAAAAGTGACTAAATGGCCCTCCTGAACATTTTATGTTTTGTTAGTTGGTCACTTTCTCCTGTGCGACTACAATATGTTGTAGGCTTAAACAGTTTGATTATAGTTTTTTCAAGTTATCTGAGGACTCGGATCATAAATCATTATAAAGAAGTTATACACTTTACAGGACAGACGGAAGTAAGGCGTTCGAGTGTGAGTGAGACATCCCTATAACGAGATTTATTACCCGAGTCAGCGGTAGTTCTCGGCTGAGGATAGTGAGTTCTGTTTGAATGAGCACAATTTGTACCTGAATATGAGAATTAGGGATGTTATTCATCATGATGGCGCATTGATTGGCAGGTTTGAAGGTCTGCATGACTTCCTTACTGCCCACGTGAGGTTTGGGCATGACTAGTGGCTGCGGAAGCTGCCCTGGTGCAGGGATGAGATGCTGCATGGCGGACTTGATTTCTCCAACCACGGCGTGGTTCTGGTTCAACTCCGATTCCAGGTGCTTCAGTCTATCTTCAAAATGGAGCCATTTGTTCTGTAACAAGGAAGTATACCATTGAGGCAATGGTTAACACATTTCGGATGGGTGTTTTTTTATGGTGTGGACCGCTGGCGACGGTATTTGATAATTGTATACTCATAGTTTAGACTTAAAAAAAGAGATTGGTATATAATATTTATATTAAAACAATAAATAATTCCTTCTTTTCTGACTTTACACAGAAGGTAAAAATACCCTTCCTGTCGTTAAGCATCAATCGACCTAACAGGTAGAAATACCTTTAGAAAATTAATTAACTTTGTTTTCACCACTTTTTTTAGTAATACAATTCAACCACAGGTTTCATAAAAAAGTGGTGAAAACAAAGTAATTAATTTTATAAAGATATTTTAAAATGTGGCACAAAGTATCTGCGGAAAACATTCAAGAAAGGGTAGAAATACCTTTCCCATCCTAAGTGTGCTGATATAAAAATTTAATTTAATGGATTTTAACAATTCGACATACATACTCTACATTATTTATAAAAATATGAAAGAATAATAATTTTATTTAAAAATGGCATTTTGGTAAGTTGGTAATATTTTGCAACATTATAAGTATGCATGTATTTGGAAGGTTGGTGTCAATGCTGTTCAAAATATTGCTAAATAATTTAAATCGTATCAGATACTGCTTATGCATATGTGGCAGGAGTAAAGTATAGACCCCATAGTCTCGTCCACTCAAATAGACATCGTCACATGTAACTTCACATGTGATTTGAGTGACTTGATAATTTTCATGTCTAAATTTCAATCCTTTATTTCTATACAGATTTTAATACCTTATTTATTTATTTACAGAAATCAATAAGAACTGTACCCTGTAAAAACAAGAGTATAACCGTATTGGAATGTTATATTCTTTTGACACAAATGATATATACGGGAAGGAATTTATTATCAAACAGGAATTTATTATCTGGGAACAAAGTGAATGGTGCACTGAAATCAGTTATAGCAAATAAAAACCTATCAGCGGAAGCTAAACTAGCAGTGCACAACGGAGTCCTGGTTCCAACTCTAATGTATGGAAGTGAAACATGGAGTTGGCAAAAAAAGGATGAAAGAAAACTGAATGCAGTCGAAATGCGATCTCTCAGAAGAATATGCGACAAAACTATGTATGATAGATGTACGAATAGTGAAATAAGGAACGAATGCAAAGCTGAGATAAGCATTATCGATAAAATTAAGAAAGGTGTGTTGAGATGGTTTGGACATGTAGAACGAATGAGTGAGGAAAGAACGGTAAAATAAATTTATGAGGCGAATGTTATCGGGAAAAGAAGCAGAGGAAGACCGAGAAAAACATGGCACGATCAGGTATGCCAAATACTTGAAAGTGGTCAGGTTAGGAGTCGTAACAATCGGCGGGTATATAATGAAGTTATAATAATGAAGAATTTATTGTGCTATCTGATTTTCAAAATCACCAAGATCTACTGCCAATTTTAGATAATATTTCATATCTCTATATGAGGCTAATGGGAATTTATACCCATGTACATCGGGTATTCATCTATAAGCTCTTCATGAATACTAGATACAGCATACAATTTATCATTCCTCAAATAATAAATTCTAACTAACTAACTAACTAACTATCACGCCGCTTCTCCGCAGGGGTAGGCAGAGAGAATAGAGCGCCACACCACTCTGTCCTTGCAAACATTCTTCGCCTCTTCCACGTTCATGCATCTCCTCATACATACCCGACGATTATTACGACTCCTGACCCGGCCGCTTTCAAGTATTTGACATACCTGATTGTGCCAAGTTTTCCTCGGTCGTCCTGTGCTTCTTTTTCCAACTACATTCGCCTCATAAATTTGTTTAACTGTTCTTTCTTCACTCATACGCTCCACATGTCCAAACCATCTCAACACACCTTTCTTAATTTTATCGATAATGCTTATCTCAGCCTTACATTCTTTCCTTATTTCATCATTCGAACATCTATCAAACATCGTTTTGCCACACATTCGTCTGAGCGATCGCATTTCGACTGCATTCAGTCTGCTTTCATCCTTCTTTTGCCAACTCCATGCTTCGCTTCCATACATAAGGGTTGGAACCAGAACTCCATTGTGTACTGCCAGTTTAGCTTCCGCTGATAGATTTTTATTTGCTAAAACTGATTTTAGTGCACCATTCACTCTGTTCCCAGCATTCACTCTCCTTTCTATGTCTTTATCAATCTTTCCATCCCTAGAAAACATACTACCCAAATATATGAAATCATCTACCTGTTCCAAAATCTCCCCATTTACCAATATTTCACACTCAGATCAACATTCATCTCTTTCAAAAACCATGATTTTGGATTTGCTAACATTCATAACATTATTATTATGCTAGACATATCTGTGCTATGTCAGATATTATGCAGGCACATCTGACATTATGATATTATGTATGTGCCTAAGATATTATGTATTAATAACCAAATTCTTATTATTATTTACTTTGTATTTGAATCTTGTCAGTATTGTTGGCCACCTAGTACACAAAATAGGCATAAAAATTTGATGATTGTCAATATTCCGATCGGCAAAAAGTGTAAACCTGTGAAATATATTGAAATAAAAATACTTACATCGTGCATTTCTTCAGGAACTGTCCCTCTGGACGGTGGTTTTAATAATTTATCGGTGAAGAAATATAATGATGCACAGCACAATAACATCGAGAATACCGCAACAAACGTTAATAGACGTCGAAGTCTCATTTTGATTTTATTGAAAGCACAAATTATATTTAATAACTGTTCATATATGATGAAAGCCAAGTGAAATCATGAAAACATCCATACACGTAAGCTTAACACATGTCACTTTTGAACATAATTTAACATTTTTATTAACCGGGTTACAAGTTTTAATAAACAAAGAATGTACACGTTAATTTTTTTTAATCTTCTTATGCTATCATTTGCCACGGTGCGAAATAAATACTCAACGAACCGCAAAATTTCGGTCTCAGAAAATCGACCTGTCAAAAACGTAAACAAAAGGACAGTTTGACAAGTCAAGTTATCGACTGAAACAACTAATCGTAATAATTATTTATCGTATAATGTATCAAACTAAAAAATGGGGCATATTTCGTAATTATAATACAAGATAACAAACGTTTATATTTATTTTTATTTTTTATTTATCAGCGGGGTATAGAAACAAATGTAAAAATATCATTCTAATAATACATAACGATATCACACTGCTTGAATATCGGCATCTTATATACATTTTGGCTGCAGTTGAAAATAGTCGTTCGAACATGAGTTTATAAATACTATTTTACAATATTGACCAATATAATTATTATTTAGTTCCTCTGAAAGATATACAGCTAGCATACGGGCGTATTCCGCTATTCACAATTCGGAATATTTTCCTCTCGAATTTTTTTTCAATGTATGGGCGTGTGGGATTTCGAAATAAGAAAACACCAGCGAGAAAATATAGTGTGCTTGGTACTTCCGAAAAGAAAGTCTGCACAGTCACTACACTTTTGGAGCATACTGCATTCGATATTTTTCTTAACACTGCCTGGTCTTTTTCATGGGTTACAATCTTTGTAATGATAGATTTGTTTCCTTTATGGCCTGTCTTCACCCGCCTCTATCCTTCACTCGTCTCTTCAACTCGGCGTAGCTGCTACAACGCATGTTGGAGATAATTGTATCCATGTAATTGTATCCATGTAGGTGAGGTCGTCCTCTGTAGTTTGTGCTTTCGCACACGCCTTACACGATCGTAAGAAGCAGGCCTGAGTGTCTCATATTAATGTCTATCCATTTGGCTTAGTGTCGTGTTACTTTATTAAGTAAGCAAATAGACTCCCTAGTCCTGCTCTAAGGTTGCTCTTATATTATTATTATTTTCTTATATATTTACTTACATTATAAGTTCTTTTAGAATCTTAATGAATGAGATTATTGGTTGCTTTATCCGGCTGACTATGACTGATTTTGATCGACCATTCTGAGTAATTTTGCTGCCCAAATAAACAAATTCTTGTTTGATAATTTTACTGGCCGGTACTTAGCATAAATTTGAAATTTGTCTCTGGTCTTTTTTTTCATTTTTCAGTTGGTATCAATTGCTTTTTGACTTCTCTGTCGAAAAATTCTGAAGGTGAGGTTATAAAATGTCAGAATTATTTTTCGTTTAAATAATCTGTAAACGTACTTAAGTATAGCATTTTACACAATTTCAGGAATAAGAAATATTAATTAGTCTCCTTCCGTATATTCTAGATTTCTGCAGTCCTTCTATATAAGTTTATGTTTATTATGTAATGACCAAAAAATGTATGGGAATTGTTAATATTACTGTAAATCTTAATGTTTATTTGTATTCCTTGCATAGTAGACACCCGATATTTGAATAAAAATATAGTATATCATCAGTTTTTAACAATCTTTATTTGGATTACAGACAATATTTCAATCAATTTATACCTGCTGTTTTTTGGTACTTTTCCATCATATTGTGGTTCATTATATGAATGGGTTCATCTTATAATTTATTAATAAATATATTAAACCGGATTGTGCTTGTGAAATGCTAAAACATACTAAAGTGGAATGTCCGGAAGTCAAAGACTGCTCGTATAATAATACCGAGTTAAAACAATTTCAAATGATTACAGATGCTGTCCACCAACCTTCTTTCTGGCCTTCGAGTGTTCCGGGGGGCTACTTTAGTCTCCCGTAATATTGGAGTAATGGCTCCAGCACTCCAGAAAGCCACAGACCCCATCCAGCAGTTGTTCATTGACAAAATTAGGGAGTATAAGAAAAAGAGTGTGTAAGTGAAATATTATTAATAATATTTTTGAGCAAGTTAATTTTTTTAAATAGTGAATAGACAACAATTACACACTAAAGAATGGTGTTTGTTAGGCCTCCGGACCGTTGGCGACGGGATTTGATAATTGTATAAATATATTTAAGACCTTATGATCTAAAACCTAGTGATATGCAAAATCACATACGAGTATAAAGCATGTAATATAGGCTGCTGGTTTCAGGAAACGATTTCTAATGTTACTTTTTATACTGATATCAATACTGACAAGGTGGATTGGATTATATGCCAATCTAAACAACTGTTGTACTCATATTTGGAATTATTTGAAAAGGCTCCATATTTGTTCCCATAAAGTTTAGTATTGTAATACCTATTTGTCCTTTTTTTTAATCATGAGAATTACGCTAAAACCAAAGTAAAAATTTATTAAGTCATGTAATTAGATAGTAATTGCTGTCTCGGAGTAGTAAAGTTTTTATACTTATTGTCAAATTCCTTCAGCCTATATCTTTTGTTGCTTTCCTAAATGTTTTATGCTTTTATTTGTAGTGGTGGCAAACTGGTGGAACCAACATCAGAGATTGAGCGTGAAATGAAAGCAGAGATGGAAAAGTTGGCCAAGATGTATGGCGCTGATGCTGGAACTGATATGACGAAGTTCCCCACATTGAACTATCCAGAAGCTAAGGTAGACCCCATCAACCAGGCTGAAACTAAGTAAAGCTGCAATTACCTACGTCATAATATTATATTCCGCTAGTTCTGATGTAGAAATATTAAGTTCATTGAAATGTAATGATTTTTCCAATACTTGAATGCTTTTTACTTCTACATCCTTAATAAATCATTTTGTATAAGTTAAAATGTCTTTTACTAATATATCATGTTTTAAAAACTATCAATAAAAAATTGTAGTAAATAACTATTTGATATTTAGAAAAAATAGTTTCCTCAAAAATTATAAAAAGGTTTTAATTGTAAATTCCTAAATATTATAATAAACCTTCTTTACTTCGGATCGTGCTTACTAATTATGCATATGTTCCAAACGTGTTATTCTAGAAAAATCTGCTCACTATAACGAATTATAATGACAGGATCTATCCTCACTGCCAGCTTTAGAAATATGTGCCTAATTACATCTATTTGATTTTTTTTGGCGCAGTTTGACAATTTAGCAAGGTGAAGTAGTTCTTTCTGGAATTATAAAATTTAATAGATTTAGAAATTTTATAAACATGGCTTGTTAGTCGGGTCACTCTAGTCTACCTGTGATAGATTTTTATGATCTTAGCTGAAAATACAATAAACTCATCAATAAGAAAAATGGTTTTTGATTTGGCTGATCTGATTTTCATTCCCAAAGACAGCAACAAAACTAACTTTCTTTATCTTTTAAAAAACGAAGTTATAGACTTTAAATATTTCCTTACTGATAGAATTTGTTGTAGAATAATTATTCTACTCACACTCACCATGTGTGTTATCCTGAATTTTATTTCTTGAATACAAAGTTTGATAAAAAAAACCGACTCCTTGTCTTCATTCAACATAATAAATTGGATCAATGTAGAAACTAGGTTACTGGGCTCCAGTTGCAAATTCGTATTTTTCCATAGTTTTCAACTAAAAAAATATTTGTATTTTACATAAAAATGATTGTCCTTTAATGTTTTTTATGCTTATAAAAAAAAAAAATTATAATAGTCCACTGAATGCAAAACCCACATGTAACGAAATACATTTAAAAAAAATGTAAAACTCGTTAAAAAAATAGGTTACTTATTTTTTTATTTGAATGATCGCTATTTATACTACCTACGTAAATCTAATCTTTGTTAAGTAGTAATCCACTTTGTTCTGAAGAGTTTATTTGAAATTATTTTTTTTGCTAAATAGTTACGATGTTTTAAATATTTTTCTACCATTACTCCCTAATTCACAATTTTTTGTTTGCCATCCCTGCCCCATGACGTTCATGGGGCAAACTTTTTTCTCCCACCTCTCACTGCAGCCAACGCCACAGAAAAAAGAGGATATGTTTTCTGTCAAAACTATTATTCACCGATCAGCTGTTTGACAGAACTTGTGCGGAGAGGTTCGCCGTGCATACACCCGTGATTTATTGTAATTTTTAATTGTTTCTTGTTTTTAATTTGTATGATTACATACATTATTTAAAAGAAGTGTTTTAAGTTATGGCCCAACCTTACGTAGGTTCAACGGAAAGATTTCCGTTTTCTTTCGATATGGACGTGGAAGAGGGCGACGGTGACAGCACTTCCAGTAGACAAAGCCGCTCTATTTCAAAACGTACAGGTAACTAATCCATTGCCATTGTATTTATCGTTTAAATTACACGTTACTCATACTTACGTTTTGGTGTTACTTCTTATAAAGAAAGTTTTTTTGTTGTTGCGGCACTGTATAAGGGTGGATCGATAATTTACGTGTCGGGGAGGACCATTCAGGGGTGAAGATTTTCTCGGCGACGAAAAACGCGACATAGCGTGCAGCTTACTTTCAACCAATGATTTAAGTGTCGGAAAATCACTTTTTACGTAAGCAAATATTGTTCTTCTTTATTTTTATAATGGATATGTAAAATGCAGTTTTTTTATTGTTGTCTGTTTAAAACTTGCACCGCCAATTTACATTATTCTGTTATGGAGATAGAAGGAAATATTCTTCATTAAACCCTTATCTGCACCCGATGGTGCATAGAGCACTGCATCATATAAATGCAGTATTATTCAGCCCTCCGCTTTAGGTACCAGTCCAGGGTAATATTGAATAAATATTAAAGGAAATATACCATACATACTTAAAAATCTGTTTAAAAATCCTGTACAGTATATATTTATTTGATCCTGTAAAGTACATATATATTTTTGTCCGGAATCACGGTATTGTATCACAATAACTTTATTACATTTGTGTAGATAATTAAATATTTTTTAATATGTTGTGAAACCTTTATTTCACATAATATGAAAGTATAGTTGTCTTTCTTAAAATTAACTGCCGTTTTAATAGCATTGAAAACAATGTACAATAAAAAAGTCATATGTTCACATTTTGTACTCTCTTGTATAAATCATATTTTCAGACATTCGTGGTAGGTACATATACATCGCCAGACGCTTAAAAAAGAGTAGATACATTTGTAAAATAAAATTATATATGTGTGTATATATATATATATATATATATATATATATACATATATATATATACATATATATCATTTATCATTGTATAAAATAATAACTATTCCATTTATTAATTGTTCAAATGAACGTATTCATAACTTTTCGTATTCTGTGCAAAATAAACACGAGTGATCGTTTATGTAGTAGTATTTTTTTCATGTATTCGTTCGGACCACGTTTCAACGCGTGGAACGTTCTAGACTAGAGATGATCTATTTTATCTATAATATAAATATACCTAAATAATGACATGCTATGACTTATGACACATTTTTATGTTAGTCGGAAAACACTCGAGAATTTTTTTAAATGAAATGTAATTAAGATCATTTCGTCGCCTGCCGAAAATAGTATCTACTAAGTATTATTAAATAAAACGCTTGTTTTTTTACCACTTGAGTTTTTTTTTGTGACGACTAGTTTCGGAAGCTAAGCTTCCATCCTCAGGTCTGAATGTAAACATTTGTTTTCTTTAATAATATCATTATGTCTTACCACAAAGTAAATGCCAAAACAATGAATAAAATATATACTAAGTATATAAGTACATAAATGACAAAGGTAACAATATTATTTCTAGAAGGAAAAACTACATTATTGTTAAAAAAAAATTAAATCCGCCTTAATATTGTGATATTTAATTATCGTAAATAAGTTCAGTCCGCTTCCGTCATGTAATGGTCAGTACGCTCGGCCACCGTTCTGGAGGTCCCGGGTTCGATTCTTAGGGGGGTCAAATAAATATAAGTGATTTTTTCACTCTATTATTTATTTAATATTACCCTGGACTGGTACCTGAAGCGGAGGGCTGATCACATTTCCTTCATGTTTTAACGATCAACATAGTAGGTACTGTGTTTAAATGATACAGTGCCCTATGCACCATTGGGGTGCGGATAAGGGTTTGAAGACATAAGAGATACCTAAACTGAGATCTAAATCGCTATTGGTGCCACCTTACACCACGGTTATTTCTGATTAAATGACATTTCATTTTTTCAATGCGGTGTCCCATGCACCATTAAATATAAGTTTAGTTTTTAGTCATTTACCTAATATCGTCTGTTAACACTTTAAACGTTATATGAGTTCGTGGTCATATTTTTAATTCACATAATAAATTCGCCACAAGGCACTCGTATAAATTAACAGTAGCCAAGAACACAAGATAGTATGAGTATACGTATGCAACCTCGAGTGCCCTAGCCACTGCTGTTATTCTCATTTTCCTTACTCATTTCCTTACCACATGATAATATATGTCCTTGATTGCAAATAACTGATCACCTTGCATTCATATAATTAGTGGTCTTGATAACACCACATCAATCTCATACGGTGCCCTGTACAAATCCGAATGCCAACCGATATCTTGATTTAAAAAAAAAACTTAAATTAAATTATCAACATTTAAAACTCGAAATTGTAACACGGGTCCAAAATATAGAAGGCATTTAGGAATGGCAACAACAAAAAACCCAAAAATATCTATAAAAAACAACCAAATAACCATCACGCCGCTTCTCCGCAGGGTGCTTCTAAGCAGAGGGAATAGAACGCCACACCAGTCTGTATTTGCAAACAATCTTCACCTCTTTCACATTCATGCATCTCCTCATACATGCCCGCCGATTATTCATATATCGCTCACTCCTTTCAACAACGTCAAATATCAAAAAACTTGATTTTTCAGGAGATCGTTTTCAATGTTTAAAAATATAATAAAATGTATTCAAAATAAATATCAAGCCACTTATTGAACTTTTTACTGTGCAACAGATCTTTTTAGTTAAAATCTGAATGTTTATTTCCATTTAAAAAATATTTAGTATATTTAAAAAAAAAAGAATTAAACAAAACCTTTTCTTCAAAATGCAAAAACAACACTTTCTGCCCTGTAGCGGGTAAATACTAAGATAAAAAGATGCCGCTGGGATATGGTGCATTTTCTGGGCACTCCGAAAACATGAACAACTGAAAATTGTCGATTTTTGATATATGACGTTGTTAAAGGAGTGAGTGATATGGGAGAATATGTAGTAGTCATACGGGAGAAAGTGACCAAGTGCATTTTTCACAAAAACGTGATCATTGACTATTTGATATCTTACTAGCTTAATATTGCTCTGAAAAAAATCCCAAAGCGGTTTTAAACTTGGAGGTACCTATAATATATTGACTTGTTAAAAATTAAAAACTGCATTGATGCTTAATTTTTTTGCCAAGCAAAAGTGACTTATATGGCCCTCCTAAACATTTTGCGTTTTGTTAGTTGGTCACTTTCTCCTGTACGACTACGATATGTTTCTTATCTCTGCGAATTAAAGGTAGTACTTATGTTACATTACAAACAAACGTCACATGTGTCAGTTTTTCACACCTTGAAGCTACAGAGAGCGGCTCACACTAATTTACTGTCAGTTACTCGTTACTTCATTCAGTCATAGATTTTTTTAAGTTATTGTGTGCTGAAAGGAGTTCGATATGCTGCATAGAAGATCTTCATCCGGTAAGTCAATGAATTTATCGGCATTTTCGTTAAATACGCAAAATGGCGAATTCTCGTAACGAGCTTGACGATCGATTTTTCACGAAATATATTCAAACACATCCTTGTCCTGTCAATCTACAGTCAGCTGTTGGGCTGTGTCCGGTGTATTGGTAGTAAAATTATATTTTTTCATTGAATATTGAACAATCAGGAATCGAAAAAGGTTGAACGAATAGAAATTAGTGAATCAATTGTCATAATTTTATCACCACAATAATCAGTTTAAAACTTCTAGAACGCCACACCAACGAGATACCAACAATAATAATCTGTAAATTAAAAACAAATGAAATACATTTAACAACATTTTGAGAGTGTCCAAATACTTAAATAATAATGGAATTATTTTTCATATTATTTTTTGACATCTCATGTCAGATGTCAAAAAACTATATAAAAAATAACTCCTATAATTGGAGATAATCCAGATATGTGAACAAGTATTTGGACACACTCAAAATGTTGTAAATAAATTATCTGGTCAAAATATAAACTAAATTAATAAAAATTAAAATGATATTTTCCGGCGTTTCTCATGTGTGTGATTATAATCCAGGATTCGGACCTCACATACTAATAAAAGAGTTTCTGCTCAATAAAAGCTTTTCATCTCACCAATAGATGTCTTTAGTGAAGTTCTAGTGATTCAAGAACACTGTTTCAAAATTGGTTCATATATATAGAACTTCCAAGAATTTGAGTAGTGTGGTTGTCAATAATGGGTAGAATTTATGAATGATCACTTTAACCAGCCTATGACGGTCGTCAGCCCCGTAAATACCCATATTTCCATATTTTTCTTCATCTTTGATGAGATGTCAAAAAAAAAGAGAAATGCATTTTATTGTATTGCACATCATGCTACGTTGTTTTTCACTGTTTAAATCACCGCAAATAAGTAGCTTTTAATATCCCTTCAGATAAAAGGAGTATAAATTCTACAAATTTATTTTGCTGCTCTATGAATCAGCATTTGTGGCTAGGGCTTTGTGTTACCATCGCGACCACACTTTTTTGTGTTACCATCGCGACCACACTTTTGTGTGTTTGCCCATCTTATTCCGCTTCTGATTATCACTTATATTTGATTTTTCACGCGATACTAAATATTTTTATTGTTCTGCAAGATAAAGTTGTTACTAGCGGCTCTTTATCGTTTTATAGCCCCCGACTTATCGAGATTTTCATGAATGGCCTAGTTTGTAATGTGATAATAAAGTCATTATCAGCTCTAATTGGTGGAATAAACAAACGGTTTGCCAAGAAGTATGCAATATATACCATATTTATTGAACCAATAATACAAGTTGGCGAACCAGTATAATTAAAGTCGTTGCATACAAAAATAAACAATCCAGGAACGTCTGTTGTATATAAAAAAAAAATCATTTATTGTAACTGCAGACAGTTGGTAGAATTCCATTTTGAATTGTTGGGTAATATGGTAAGTATATTCAAAATTAAACACGGTTACTGGATTGAATTCTACATTTATTTACATATATGTATATGATAATATGTGACGCGTTTCGTCTTATTAAGACATTATCAAAACCAATTAATTCCTCTCCTTTCCTTCTCCTTCCTGCATTTTTTTTATACCACACCCTTTTTTATCTCTTAATGTTTTTAATAGTTATTATAACATAAACGTGGAATTGTTTAATTGGCTTTATTTTTATTAATGTAAGTATTTTTGTTAATGTAATGTTATGTTTATTATTGTTAATGTAACTATTGTTTATTATATACTTTTTTAAATGTAAAGCTGTATAATTCCCGAAAAAAAAATTAAAAATACGATATTTTTTGATAATGTCTTAATAAGACGAAACGCGTCGCATATTATCATATATAAGTAAATAAAAGTAGAATTCAATCCAATAACCGTGTTTAATTTTGGATATATTACCCAAAAAAGAAATTTCAAACATTCTTTAACAAATTCATTTACATTTTATTGATGTCCCTATATAAAAGTTGCTTAGATTTGAATGTGGAAATCTGGGTACTTACGGCAGTAACAACTCGTCATTGGCTGGTTTAAATCATCACTTTAAACACTTTGTAACATTCACCATTCTTTTCATGATTAACGACCATTTTACTCAAATTTTGAAACCTGTATATTTTCTATACTTGGTGGTTTTCGAATTTAGTATTTGTTTAGATTGGCAGTGACATGAAATTAAAAGCTTTTAAATTTAAATTTGCAGTTGATTCGGGACACATTTTTGTTTCACATTTTATTATAATTTTCACTTCTTAGTTCTGCTCTGCTGAAAATTGCTCTGCAAGAGAAGTCTGTCAGGAAGCCTATATGCTTCTGTATCAGATCCGGGAATGCGGTTAGGAGCTTTCAATGTATGTTTATGGTATATATTCCAATTGTAATCTATAACATTTTCGAAAAAAATCAGTGACCCCATCTATTGTTGAAATTTAAAGTTTGGTAAGTTGAGCTGAAACCTTTATTTTATCTATGTGAGATTCTTTTCCAAATTATTTCACATAAGGGACCCGATCCTCCTTGACCTGGATGTTTTAAATATTCACGTTTAAAACTTAAAATCTATTTACTCAAAGGAACAAGAGCTGACGTTAGTACATATATATGTCAATGGTTAATTTATTTTTTCTTAATTTTAATTTACACATACACATTGCTAAATAGTATAAACGATACTATTTTGTCGTATTATTTTTCCATGAATATCTGTACTAGACGCCATGCGTGACACAAATCGTGTACTTCGTGCACAAACTTGGCGATAGCTTGTTACGCTTCGAGTCAACTGGGTCCTAATTCAGTGTCAAAAATATAAAAATAACAATATACAGGCGACCGGCCCGCTAACAAGAAAATCACGCGAATCTTGGCCCGTGCCAGGCCGTGTACCCTGCGCGGACAATTCGGCGACTCAGTCGACAATAGCTACACTGTCGGGATTGTTCGATCTCAATCCCACAATCAATAAACGTCGCAATAAACCGGAGAAAAACTCCTAATAATCGTATTTTCGTACGTGTCGAAGACTGTGATCTTACGTAAGTTTTTCCCGCGGGTTCAACAGGTAGACGCTGCCGCGGACAGGTTTTCCAGCGCTTCCGTGCTCGCTCGCGTTTATCCATTCCTCAGCTGTTTGAATTTACAATGAGTGATTTAGTAAATAACAATCTGTGCTGGAAATTCGTGACGTTCTTGGTGCCTGCTGTATCGTTCCAGATCGATAGCTCATACATTTTCCATTGTTCCCGCCAAATGCCTGACAGCCCGTTAAGTGTCTGAATCGATGAAAAATTTGCATGAAACGTGTGGGAGAATGGAAATTCTAAGAATATTGCGTTCCGAAAACAAATTCGCTGGAATGTTGCCAGGTTTATAAATAGATGTACATGTGGATTTATCTGTGTAGGTACCCATTAAGATGAAGATAAATTTTATGGACGGTGAATATTGTCAATTTAAATTATATTGATGGCTTTTCACACGTGCGGTAGTGCCTACGTGTGTTTGAATGTAGTAATTATAATACAAACACTTTTCTTTGACCTGTCATTTTGCTTTCGTTCCAAGGTCTTTGAATTACAAGATATTTTTTTGAGGTCAATCAACTTCAGTATGCGGTACATTTTTTATGATTTTTACTAAGAGCAGATTGAAATTATAGGTGCAAAGCGAAACAACTGTCGCTGAATTGAAAATGATTACAAAAATAATGTTTTTTTAAAGTTAGTTTTTGTTGACAAATCCAGATTAACTACTAAACTTATTTAGCCGATCTGGTAGTATTCGCGTACCAAACTGTCCAAAACGGAGAGGTAAAAATGTATTTTACTAATTTCCTTTTATTATGATACAAATCTCCCAAATTATAAACCCAATCGTAAAAAATGCAAAAAACTAATAAACGCGATTTGGAAGGAAAAATAGCTCTCTTCCAGAAATCGTCAACCATCTCGGCGCACAGTGTGGCCATACTCGTGTGAAATTTAAGATTTTTTATCGTTGCCAAATAATAAATGCTGAAAGTTGAGTAGGCTGTTCCAGACTAAAAATAGCGTAGGTAGGTAAATTTGAATAATTTATGTAAAGGAGTGGGTTCGTATACCGTGTAGTAGATAGCCGCAGATGTAAAGAAATGGGTCAAAATACCATGTGTACTTACTTATATGTAGCTACAATACAGCAATAGTTTTTTAGAGATGTCCAAACCTTTGTATACAAATACTGGATTGAACCCTCGAGGGATTGCTATCAAGATGTTGATAGATCTTCTAACCCGTGTCTGTACACAATGGTGCATAGGACACTACATCGTATTGACGCAGTGTTGCCTCGATTGTCAGTACGTGAAGGTAAGGTGATCAATCCCACGCTTCATTCCTGTATCAGCCATGAAGAACATTAAATAAATATTACAGTAAAAAATCACTAACATTTATTTTGACTCCCCCCTGAGAATGGAACCAAACCTAACCTAACCTTACATACGGAAGTTTGATAGATTAAAGAAAGCCTTATGGAAACTTTTCTTAATTTCTGTTTATATATCCATACAAAAAATAACAATGATAAAACACATTGGTTGTATATTAATGTATGCAGGTAGATTACCTTTAGATTTATTTATTTTCAAATCCGTTCTCGAACATTCGATGGGTAGGCACCAAAATATCACGAATACTTTCCACTCGAGTGCTTTTAAATTTCTCAATTCACGTTCAATGTTCCTTTTTCGAATAGCGTTTCGTGGCGCTGTTTAAGTCAGCTTAAACGTCAAAACTATTTAGTGTCTCCGTTTGGAGAGTCGTAAACCTCTCATTTTAGTGCCAAACAAGTAATAATAAATAAAGGGATTACCAGTATTTTACATCGCGTGAGTGCATCATGTCTCAGAGGGGGGTGGTGGACACGTCTGGCGGCAAGGGCCTTCACCTGTCTATCGACTCGTTTTACGATGAAACCGGTAAGTAACGCGATCCATTCATGTTCTCTTCACCGCCGAAACATTCCAAGAAATGACAATTTTCAAACGAAATATTATCTCGATGGCATTAACGTCATGTCAGGAGTGATTTGAGTGAGATGTGAATCACATACGGTGTTTGAAAATGATGCGGAATGCTACCCATTTTTATTTTAAGGTTTACTAGGTACCACTATTTCTTTAAATCTATTGTGACTCGTGTTTTGATGCAATTTCACATTATTTTTACAGTGAAAATGATGTGGAATGCATCGAAACACGTGTCACAATAGATTTTGAGAAATAGTGTATTTACTAAGTAAAACTTGAATAAATAATGGAAAGATTTTACTACAAAGTAGCTGTCGAATCAATTAATGAAATTCCATATTCTTCTTCATCTATATTGAATGTAAGATACTTAGTTTAAATCGTTAAGAAATGGAGCTAAAAAAGGTTTTTTTACGTGCAAAATATAATCCCCTCAGTTGCAAAGCAAACCCTGCTTACTCTGAATTCGTTACTTTTAAGTTTGTTTAATTTATATAGAGATATATATTTGAATACATGATTCGAGAAACTTCTTTTTGAAACGAAAGTTTATGTTTATTCATCTTGGCAAGTGATGCTGTTTACTAAACACGATAATTATCAAAATCTCTTTTCACATTAACACACTGGGCAGGATTTCAATGTCATGAATCTCTAGTGTTTACTGTTGTTATTCGGTATCAGACAATGCCCGATATATTTATAACCAAAACTTGTGATAAAATTGATTTATTTTCTTGTTGAGAACATCTGTCAATTTGTGACTTCTTTATTTCATCTATCGACACCCTTTTTTTTCTTCTTCTTGGCGTCATCATAACTTATCGTCAATGTAGACTGTTGGGGTCAGCTCTCCTCGTCCTCAGGTTGTAGGTCCTTCCATCATGGACAACGTCATCTAGGCCATGCCTTTGAATCATGTTATCTTACTGTATCATCCGTAAAAATGTTGTTTTTCGTCTAGATGCCTTGGAAGATCCATGGCGATTTTTTGGTTATCAATTGATCTATGGACACCTTATTCACCCAAAACGTTGTGAATTTTATATTTGTGACTTCTTAATTATATCTATCGACACCCTTCCCGGCTCCATCACAACTTATCGTCTTTGTAGACTGTTGGGGTCAGCTCTCCTCGTCCTCAGGTTGTAGGTCGTTGTCCATCATGTCATGTTGTCCTGATGTTGTAGGTTGTTGACGTTGTCCATCACGGACAAGTCACCTAGGCCATGCCTTCGAATCATGTTATCTTCCTGTAGCATCCATAAATTTTTTGGTCTTCCTCTCGATGTCTTTCGAGGAAGATCCATGGCAATTGCCTGGTTCACAATACGATCTATCGAAATTATTTGGGTAAACCCTATTAACCCAAAATGTTGTGAATTTTATATTTGTGTATTCGTAATATAATTAAATAAATTATAAAATCATCGTTTTATTTTTCTTAAAAATATCATATTTTTAGAATTTTTCCGCAACCCACTTACATTTTCCTCAGAACTAAATGCGGTGTACCTGCTTGCGATTTTATCTCAATATCAAAACATGTGCCAGAAATTGTCACCGGTCTCACCTGGGTAATGTTGACGAGCATATTTGGGATCGGTGCCTACGTAAACGTTGTCCAGCCAAGTGCTCAGACCCCCCATCCGCGCTCACCATGTTTGGCCCGTAAAAAAAACTCTATGCCAACTCCGAGCCCAGCATGTTCTCGGTTTCCAATTCATATCCGAATTGATATTGCTGACATGGCAATTTAAGTCATGATTCTCACATGTATTGATGTATTAACATTTTTTGCACTCGACTTATGATAAGAAAGATGTCGTTCGAGCCAATCACCTACATATAATCCAAGGAGACTGCTAGTGAGACCAAGGAAGGCCGTGGTGGCCAACTGGCCGATATTATTTTATACATAATAGTAATTTAATTTCTCTGAACGATATTTAAAAAATGCTTCTACGTATAAAACACTTTATTGAATTGAATGTTAGAGCTCGCTCTTAATAAACAAAAACATCATAAATACCCTTTTTACTTTTTTATTCCTCTTTTTTTCTCGACAGTGTCCAGTCATCGTATCCATTCAACCATTATTCATCGGCAAGTTGGGATTTTTCTTGACACAAAATCTATCATAATCCTAAAAAACGCTAAAAAAGCAACCCTAGTTCAAAATCCTAACCATGACATAGAAAGACAACACATCGCAGCACTTTACATAAAGAATACACCCTTTTGTTGCAGCACCTTTGATCAAACATAATCACAAATAAAACTTCCGTTCCATGAGTCCGATATATCCAATCGATCAAAAAAATGCGTTTTTAAGTTTTGTACTGACATTTCTTGGTAGAACTGCATTTTATAGAATAAAATAACAACTATGTAGTTTTTTCCATATGAATTTTATTTGACCAGCGACCGGGTTTTAGACTGGTGATTACTGGTGACTGGTGATGTCAGTTACGACGAAACCCGGTCGCTGGTCAAATAAAATTAATGTGGAAAGACCTACATAGTTGTTATTTTATTAAAAGATAGGAGACAGTTATTTTTTATTCAATTGGAAGACGAGAGGCTCCCGACGATTCGTTTTTTTAAGTGGCATTGCAACGCATGCCGGACGCTAGTTTTATTACATAAAAAGAATGCGGTTCCTTAAGGGTGAGGCCCCATTAGTGCGATGCGCTGCGTTTCGTCGTCGCAGCGTCCACCGCATAGGGTCGACGCGGTGTTAATTTGATTATTAATCATCTGATTGCAAAGTGATCAGGATCTGGAGCTCAAAAGCTCCAGATTCTCGGATTTAGAAATGGAATTAAGAAGGCGTAAAGGTTATAGGGTCGACGCAGCTCATAACACTAATGGGACCTCACCTTAATTTGGCTATGTTCGTTGTACCCACAAAGGTACGAGCATGCTGTCACCAACTCTCTCGCCCAACATGCTCGACGAGTGTGTTGGTCAACACCACACACTCGGCGAGCAGTGAGATTGCCCGATCGGGCGTGGATTAGTCCTTGCCCGTGGGATTTTCCACTGACCCGTTTTCCATCCCGGCAAGACGGAATGGTCCGTCATTCTGTAAATAGCTCCTTACCGGCACTGCCATTGGTACCGGTAGCGAGTACAAAGCAAACTAGTTGTCGCTTTAGATCAATTTGTATGTACCTACTCGTATTTCTGTTTACCGATTCCGATACGACATCGCTTCCTATTTCATGTACCTAGGTCAGTGGTCGGCAAACTTATTAGCCGGAAAGCCAAATATGCACATTACAACAATCAACAAACATCTTTAAGTCAAAATTTACAGGGCACTTTTTGGATCTCTTGGTATGACTTTTATTTCGATTATTAGCTTCCCTAATTTATACCAGTTTTTTAAACCTTTTTTTCACCAAGTTTTGCATTTTTTTTATTCCTTATACGTATCTTTTCGTTTTTCACTATCGTTATTTTAATTTTAAATAATTTATTATTATTTTCTATGTAATTCATCTTAATTTCTAATTTCTATGTTTTTTTTAGTTAGAGGCAGTAATGCCGTAAATAAATAAAATAAAAAATCAAAAAAAAAAAAAAAAAATATTGAGAGCGAAATCTGTTTTCAATTCTAGTACACCTTAATTATATGTTTAGACCTTAATTATTATAAATTACGGTTACACTTAATTATACATGATTTCACACTTGAGGCCCAGTATTCGTTAAGTCAGAACTGATTTTTTTCTAAATACAGCTAACAAACATTTTACGTAATTGTTTTTTTCTTAAAATACCGTTTTTTAATTGAAAAAATAACTTGTTCTTCGAAATAATTATATGGTTTTGAAAAGAAAAGAGAAACGTGACCTCTCCGATGGTCTCCGATGGAATGAGTTCTATGCTTGCGAATATCCCCTTAATAAGAATTTTATTAATTGATAAACAAATCTTTTGAATGTAAGGTATCCATAAGAACACCACTTATTGCGAATGATATCCTTGCATCTCCTTTGAGAGTTTGATCAAGTCAGGTTTGTATGTCGTTGTTTTTAGCATATTTCCTGGTTCTCGTCAATAAAGCAATTTCTCAGATTACTTTTAATAATGTTCACGCTTTAAAATGGTTGTTCGCATGAGTAAGTATAGTCGAAGAGCCTTCTCGCGGATATTTGTCCCGGAGCCGCACTTAAAAGGTCAAAGAGCCGCATGCGGCTCCCGAGCCACACTTTGCCGACCTGTGACCTAGGTCATTTTCAACAGGGGACGCCGCGTCTGACTAGTTACTATTCTACATGAATTACATTAACCTAAAACCATTTTGACACTCCTCAAATTTCAGGTGTTATAATAAAAATATTCCATATACTAATTCTTCGGTGCCACTTTTAGTTGAAATTACTTTGAAGTTTTTTTACTAACAGAAACTTATTTTTTGACATCTCATCAAAGATGAAGAAGAATATGGAAGTCTGGGCATTTACGGGGCTTACGGCTTACGGCTGGTTTAAGTGATCACTTTACACACGTGTAACATTCACCAATTCTACCCATTATTGACAACCACACTACTCAAATTCTTGGAAGTTCTATATATATGAACCAATTTAGAAACCTTGTTCATGAATCACTAGAACTTCACTAGAGACATCTATTGATGAGATGTAAAGAAGCTTTTTATTAAGCAGAAACTCTTATATCCCCGTAAATCTCCCGTAAATGCCCAGACTTCCATATTCTTCTTCATCTTTGATGAGATGTCAAAAAATAATATGAAAATAACTCCTGTAATTGGAGATAATCCAGATTTTGTGAACAAGTATTTGGACACACTCAAAATGTTGTAAACTAACAGAAACCTTTATGAAATGTATGTTAGATTCATCCCGAATTATTTTACATACTAGGAGACGCCAAAAAATATCCGACTTATATTATATTAATACATATATTAAGATATCGTTAAAAAATCTTGATATTATAACTTCTAAGTGGAGGAAAATCAAATGTTAATAAAAATTTTGACACTCAAACTAATATAATTTTTTGTTTTGTTGCTATCTGCACTACAATTGCTAACATTTTATACCTACAACTTTATATAAAATGTTTAATTTTTAAACATTTTACACGAAATATTTTCACTAACTTATTTGAATGTTGACAAATTGATGAAGCGTTAAAATAAATCAATTTACACACCGACATACGAATGGGGTGAATGTGTCTGGTCCATACGTGTATGACTATGTTTTTTTGGTAATTTTTATGAGATGATGTGACCAATGATCGACCAAGATATTATCTATTTGAGATTTGAATGCACCAACTGTTATACCTGTATAATTAGTAATAAAATATAACTCGATCTAACCAGTTTCATTTTAATTTTTATAAAAATAAATATTATCAAGAAAACCATAATATTTTATACCATAATTGGCTCACGAAGGTAAGGTGGTCAACTTTTATTTCCTTCTTTTAATTTTTTTTTACCTTGAATATTGTATAACCTACACTTCATAAACATATCCATATTTACATGTTTATACAAGTATGTGCGTGGAATTGCAATCAAACGTATAAATATGTGCGTAGCAATGTGGCACGAAATGAGTATATATTTTATTTTTAGACCCACCATTCGTAACTGTTAAATAAAATAAAAATATATTTGACCACATGCTATTATTAGTAACACTAGCTAGCAATTTATGCGTCATTCGCGGGAAAATATGTTTATAAAAAAAGACAAATCGCTCTCTCGTTTCAAGAACGTCATAAATAAAATAAAAAGTTGATTTTTCAGGAGAACGTTTTTAAAGTTTAAAAATATAATACAATCTATTAAAAATAAATATCAAGCCACTTAATGAACTTTTTACTGTGCAACAGATCTTTTAAGGTAAATCTGAAGGTTTTTTCTCCATTTGAAAAATATTTAGTATATTAAAAAAAAAATTTAACAATACCTTTTCTTCAAAATGCAAAAACAACACTTTCTGCCCTGTAGCGGGTAAATATTAAGTTAAAAATATGCCGCTTTTGCTGGGATATAGTACATTTTCTGGGCATTCCGAAAACATGGACAACTGAAAATTGACGATTTTTTATTTATGACGTTCTTGAAAGGAGTGAGTGAAATGAGAACTGGTGTTGAATATTAGTTCAATGTATTTTAAATAAAAAAATCCGCATAGGATTGGTAATACGATTTGCAAACAGTATTTTAGTATTATGTATCTCATTGAACGGTTGTTAGTGAGAGTGAAATATTTTTTGGGCAGGTTCAACCATTTCATAATTTAACGAAACAGGAGTACATTTACAAAGTATTTTCATTCTTAGTTAAATAAGTTAATTAGGTTTTTGTTCTCTTGTTTTAACTTACAATTATTGATATTTAGTTAAGCATAGTTAGTTCAGTTTGGTTAAGTATATCATTTTCATTGTTTTGTATAGAATTTATGAGTCGGATGTGGTTGGTAATAGAAGCAGAGGAAGACCGAGGAAAACTTGGCATGATCGAGTATTTCCAATACTTGGTCAAGTCAGGAGTAGGAATAATCGGCGTGTATGCATGAAAAGATGTATGAATGTGGAAGTGGCGAAGATTGTGTGCGAAGACATATTGGTGGGGGGGGGCTCTAATATCTCTGCCTACTCCTGCGGGAAGCGGCGTTATGGTTAGTTGATTAGTTTGTTATATAGGATTTCCATCGTAAAGTTGTCCAGAACGGATAATACGTTCTGATTAGTTTCTTATTGGAAATTAATTATTAAGGAATAAATTATTAAGTCATTTATCATTATACTATACAAAAATAAATATTAAGCCAACCAACCATTTTTGTTAAATAATCTCTTAAGACACTTTGAAGCGAGTACAACACGTATCACAAAAATCAATATTTGTCGTCAGTGAAAGGAGGAATGGTCTTATTATATGAATACCAGGAGGGTTGAAAATTCTATTTATATCCATCCCTACGCGCAAATCCCGGCGTAGGGCGGGCGTAACTACATATTGCCTCGTAGAGGTATGTGAATTCTGAATATTTTGTAATCGGGTTCACTATAAACAAACACCTGTTACCTGTGTCATTCATAAAACGGGCAATTTTATCTTCTCAGTAACGCCGTTTTATGATTGAACGGAGTTATATGGAATAGGGACAAAGAGTCGTCTGTTTTCCGGGAATTATTTCCCGGCTGTTTGCGTCTGCGTAATTCGCACCGCTGGCGCTCCACAATCTGCGACCCGCCTCACCTTTGGACGCATTAATCAATCCGCTTTGATATTTTCATGTGTCGAAGCGGTCTCACGCCGTTACTGCGATATCCGTGTCAGATCATCTGGCGCGGGTAGGAACAGCTCTTGGAGCGATGCCTCGCGCTTTGGTAACCGCAGTTCCACGGTTGCTCGGTTACTCAGTTTACCGACGCATGCGTCTCGGTACAGGCGCCCAATGAGATCATGTGTGCATCGTTAAGTCTCAAATCCGCGTGGCGTCATAAATAAATTAATTAAAAAAACCTTTTTGACACATATAGAGTCTGTTAAATACGCAAAAATATCTCTGCACGAGTGTAAATGACAACATTCTTACTGCGTATATATTCGCGCCTTTGTTTTTTGTGACTCAGCTGATTGTATTGACATCTTCGGTTCTGTTTATTTACGTGTTGGACTCGTGTCATTTTTATTACGATTCGCGTTTTATTTTCGTATCAACTTCGCGCGGTATTTTTATCTGCCTTTGTTGCAAAACTAGGTGTTTGAACTTGTTGTTAGCGCTCCACCAGTGTGCAATGAACGGCGTTTGATTAAATTTATGCGATAAAGTGTAGTTTATTTCACTGCTGCTTTGAAAGAAAGAAAAGTTTAGTGTTTATTATGTATTTTCCCGAAGGTGAAGAACAAATGGAGAGCTCCCGCAGGAAATCATCTTTAGTGAAGTACAGTTTCGATAAAGACGATTTTAGTGACAGACTTTCAGAATCGAAGTTACTGCGACTGAAGCAAAGTAATATTTTTATCTTTGATCTATTTTACCATATATTTTTTTAATATTTTAATACTAGACTTCAACCTTGCTATATGATCCTCTAGCTTTCCTGTTATCAATGTTTACAAAATGAAAATATTTAAGAATATACCGATAAGAATGTCTATTGTATTAGGGGCTATCAGTGCAATAGTGGCCTGCAATACTAATGGGCTGCCTCGGGCCTGAACCCAACTTCTAACACTTTCAGGGGACTTGTTCGACTTTCAAGTTATTCAACTTTCGATAAATTTCTCCATATAAAATAATATAAAGTACGTGTATTGAATGTGTTCCTGATCCCTTAAATTATTTATACAATGGATAATATAAACATATTTATACACTGTATAAATATACCATTTTTTTGTTAGCAAATTCAGCATTTGCCAACAAAAAAAATACTAAACTAGAATATTCTATGTAAATATAATAATAATAATAAAAACCCTTATCCGCACCCCAATGGTGCATAGGGCACTGCGTCATATAAACGCAGTGTTATCTTGATCGTTTACACATGAAGGAAAGGTGATCAGCCCTCCGCTTCAGGTACCAGTCCATGGTAATATTGAATAAATATTACAATGAAAAAATCACTTATATTTATTTTACCTCCCTTGGGAATCGAACCCGGTACCTCCGGAACGGTAGCCGAGCGTGCTGACCATTACACTACGGAGGCGGACAAAATAATATAGCAAATAAATGTAAATATAGCAAATTTAAAACAGCATATAGTATGCACAAGAACTTTTCTACTGCCGTTATTTAAAAAAAAACACAATTAATTGTGCTCTAAAATCTTAAGAAGATATTACTATCTTTATATGTACTATCTAATGAATGTGTTGGAAATAATAGGTGCATAAATTAGTGTCACTACATTTCTACAGTATTCGTACTTATTTTATTTGGCATTAATCATCGTTTGCAAAGGCAGATTGGTGTGGCGTTCTATTCCCTCTGCCCACCCCACTCATTTTAAATTTTTATTTATTTATTTTTTATTTATTTCTTTAATTAGCTTATATTACACTAATATAAACTATTATTTACACTTAATTTACATCATGTATATTTTGTTTTCTTACAGTAAACTAAACATTTATTTTTAAATTCTTTCAGACTCTTTTCATTCTTCACACATTCAGGCATCTCATCACACATTTTCAAACCCCTATACATTAAACAATGTAGTGACAATTTTTTTTCAACAATTCAGTCTTATTTTATCCTTATTTCTAGTAATATGTTCATGAATTTTTTTTAACATTTTTTTATCCTTAAAATATTTGTGTAATTTATTGTTTAAAAATTTATATATACGAATCAGCATATTTAATTTTAGTCTCTTTTTTTATAGATAACCAGATTTTTAATGATGAACTTAATAGATAAAACCGCTCACAGAGATGTGTCTACCGGTCTCGGAATGCACCCGTCTCTTTTTCAGGACACTGAAATGAAAATGTACTTACAAGTTTTTCTTTTCCAGGGAGCGAGAGCCCCACGTCCCCCTTCCCGCCCTCGGCGGGGGCGGAGGGCCGGGACCTGCCCAACGAGCTGTCCGCCCCCTACGAGGTGCCCCAGTTCCCCATAGAGCAGATCGAGAAGAAACTCGCCATACAGCGCCAGCTCAATGTCAAGTAAGTTCATTATATCTACACATTCATACATTCAGTGAATTTCTTCAAATCTTTGCCGTTCGGCGACAAGTCTATATGAAGGAAAAAACAGAATTCGAGAATCCACAATTATTTAAAATCATAATTTTTCCTAGCAAATTACTAAATTCGCTCTTCAGAAAACGTCATTTTAGCCAGTCGGCAATGTACTGCAGGAACTTTGTATTGATATTTGCAATCATATACAAAAACGCGTTGCGTACGTCTTTACAGCTTGAAGCAAATCCGTATTATTTGGGTTCTATTTAATTTGTATTTAATACTCTCCTTATCATTCATCGTTCACTTCGTGTAAGGCCCCTTAAAAACACTACTTCGTGACTACCGGTTTTGAAAAATACCATTCCATCATCAGGTCAAATGTAGACCTTAAATACAAAATGATACCGTATTATACAAAATGAACGATGAATGGCAAAGAGAGTGTTATATCACAATTTTTTTTAAACCCTTATCCGCACCCCAATGGTGCATAGGGCACTGTTTCATATTAACGCAGTGTTATCTTAATCGTTTACACATGAAGGAAAGGTGATCAGCCCTCCGCTTCAGGTACCAGTCCATGGTAATATTGAATAAATATTACAGTGAAAAAATCACTTATACTTATTTTACCTCCCTTGGGAATCGAACCCGGGACCTCCAGAACGGTAGCCGAGCGTGCTGACCATTACACTACGGAGGCGGACGAAATATATCACAACACCACAAGTTAATAATACTTTTAAAATACAAAATATAACTTTCATTTATTTAAATACTGATCAATATTGGACACAAATATCGAAGTATGGCATTTTGTAGATTTCCATATCGGATTTGAACAAAAGTTGGCCACAACATTTACTAGGCATATGACATTTATATAATCAATCTTAAGAACTTCTCATAAACCAGAATATCCACTTTGAGTTAGTAATAATTACTACACGTTAGATTATAATATTTTCTTAGGAATTACACACATTTATAACATTAAACGAAGAAAATTAATGTTTCACGCTGTTATACCAAGTAATAATAATATTTTCTAGAAGGTACCTACGTGATGGAATAATCGTAGGATGTTTATGTACTACCAATATTGAACACGTACTTTTATTATACTTTGTCACGAACGCGAACAGCGTGTATCAAGTAATTATTATGTAAACCACGTACATAAAGACAACTAATGTTTTCTTTGCTGCTTCATTTATGTATTTACTAATATTTAAGGGGCTATTTGCTTTCAATTTTAAAACGTCTCATCCACTTTCCGAGTATGTAATGATAACGATTATTATATAAAAAAACTAACAATTTGTGGTACACGCTATTCCGAGTTTAAGGAATACAATTAGTATATCAATTAGACACAATTATAGTTCTGCAAACCAGATCCAACCAACATAACTATTATTTTGAGATAATTCAGTGTTAAATTTAAATATCTTAATACAATATGTCGCTCACTCCTTTCAAGAACGTCATAAATCAAAAAACTTGATTTTTCAGGAGAACGTTTTTAAAGTTTAAAAATATAATACAATGTATTAAAAATAAATATCAAGCCACTCATTGAACTTTTTTCTGAGCAACATATATTTTTAGGTAAAACCTGAAGGTTTTTTCTGCGTTTGAAAAATATTTTGTGTATTTAAAAAAATAATTAAACAATACCTTTTCTTCAAAATGCTAAAACAACACTTTCTGCCCTGTAGCGGGTAAATATTAAGTTAAAAATATGCCACTTTTGCTGGGATATAGAACATTTTCTGGGCATTCTGAAAACATGCACAACTGGAAATTGACGATTTTTGATTTATGACGTTCTTGAAAGGAGTGAGCGATGTGTATTTTCCAAATGTATCATTATCATCACTCGTACATGCTTTACTATATATTAAGTATTGATTTTTTATTGATTTTTGTTGTTGTTTTAGATTACTTTTAATTAAAACCCTGTAATTGGAATTTAATTTTTTAATTTTATATATTTTTTTAATTTTTTGAAAATATTCTGTTGGTTTTTCAATAAATCAATAAATAGATTTGCTATTAACTTTGTGGAATAACTTGATCAAGTTATAAAAATTAAAATATTTCAATAAAAACACTTTTTGGGTTTATTAATGTAAACACGTCAGTTACGAAAACTACAGGTGTTGTCATCAACAGGTAAAAGTTAGACCAGTTATAAGCGCAAAAATTATTAAGAATCACATCCATTTCTTGATGTTTCGTGACCTAAAACTACTTATACTAATAAGAACTCACAAACCAAATCATAGAAATAAAATAATATACCTAAGTAACTTCATTGCTAACATAGAAAATTTGTTTAAAATCGGGCCTTTAGCGAGATAGCGAGTGTTTTTGCCTAGAGTTTTCACTCATGAATTACATGAAATTATAGTAACTTTAAACATAAAGAGTAAATCTACTCACAAGTAGGTAAAGACTTTAAAACGTTTAAAGTTGAAGCCTAAATAGGGGTCATGATAAGCGGTGTTGCATAAACCGTAGCTAGATTTCAGTCACTTGGATGTTAGGTTATTTAAAAAAAATATCTTCACCTTTATATTTTTTACATAAATTTTAGTCAAATTAGTAAATAACCACTCGAGATGTTTATGTCTACCGGTTTCGAGACGTACCCGTCTCTTCGTCAGGACACTCACAACAACAGCATGCAAACAATACTACCCGTCACCACCGTAGCAATATTCACACACTTACAACTACACAAAATGTTTATCACATGCTATTTCGGGCGTCCCGAGGACCAACATGCATTCGGGGTTGCAGAACAAACATGGATTAACAAACTATTTGCGGGCGGATTCGCGCTCATAATAGAGATTAACATCTCTGACTATCTGCGGGCGCATTCGCGTTCATAATAGAGATAAACATCTCTGAAAAGAAGAGATAACATTTAACCATACTGTATACATCGATATGAGATCAAAAGATGCAGCAATAGTCATGCGTAAAAATAACCTAAAACACGCAATTTACGATGAGTCTAGTGAAAAGGTAAAATTACCCTTCCCGCCGAACACCACCAGCCGAGTGAAATGGTAAAATTACCCTTTCCGCAGATATTAAGAGCCGAGGTTTGACATGCACTAACTAAATATCTTCAATTTTCGTAATTTTCTGGTTGGATTCAGCTTACAAAACTTCGTGAAGTTAGGATGTAAGGCTGTGGTAGGTACTAAACTTACAGGTAGGTACATAACTTGGTCAAGCTAGGATATAAGACTGTAGGTTGGTACTATAATAATGAATTGATCATTATTTTATTACCCCCTCGTGTGTTCACTGTAGCCATTGCATGACTGAATTCCCTCGAGTGACCATCCTGGTCCTATAAGTATCAAGCCTGCTCAGGAATCGGCCCTTTGCGTCACAGTTATCTTCGTCGGCAAGAAGTCGGACATACCTCTCGCAGCCGCTTCAGGTGTTTCGTTCGCTTCGGAGGCCATTTTTTTTCGCCGACTGTTTCTTTGGAATATGTTTTATTTCGGGAAAGCAATTTCACGTGTCCCGCTTCGTTAGAAAAATTACGAATAAATTACCAAAAGTCGTCGCTTTCGGGAGTTTTGATAATATTAAAGACGAGATATTTTACGATTACGAATCACGTATAAAATATTTGCAAATTATGTAAAATTATATTTATACTTGATCTTAATATACTCCCATGTATTGCGATTACTTAAGTATACAAAGTTAATGAATTAACATGTCTGAAGTCTACGTAATCGGCGGTCATGTATGACTAGATGTGAAGGAAGCTAGGATTGTATGTCAGGACAGAAGAGTGTGGTGTTCCATCCTCTCTGCCAACTTCTGCAGAGAAACGCCGGATGGTAGTAGTAGTAGTGGTAGCAGTAACATGAAAACTGAATATAAAAATCATTGCGTCTATCGAAAATTTACTACATTTTTACTGTAACATTTTACATGTTTACATATTTGGCCAGCATTCATTGGTCAGTATTTATGTATGTATATTTGTATTCAGATATCGATGTATAAACGTTTAGTATTTTATATTAAACCGTCGAAATTTAGAATTTACATTAAAATATGTCGTAAACTACTAAACCTTAAATAATTTAGTATACTGGCCGTTTGCGACTTTCTGACTAAAAAATTACTTAAAATAATGGAATACACATTTTTGAGTTGCACCGTGTAATACTCCTACTGACGTTGCGGCCATCCCTTACAGTAACCTTCTTCAGGGCACTGTGCTACTGAAATTATGTGAAATTTGATTCATATTCAAATGTCGTATGTCAAAGTCTCAAAAGTAATTTCTTATTATTTTTAAATAATTTCAAATATTATAATTAAACTGCAAACCTGATTGCCCCGACACGAGATATAAACGTGATAATTCAGGATTAAAATACTTGCGATCTTGATATGTAGAAATATTAAAAAATAAATTGTAAATAATCCTATGATCTATCGTTCTTTTATTTTTTTACGGCATTTTTTATAAAATGTTCATTTGCATTAATATTTTTGTCTGACTTAGAACAGGGATAACCCTAGTTAGTTAGGCAATGCAATAAAAAATATGTATCACGTAAAAATATTAATAAATAACAAAAACAAAACCAAAATGTCCCAAGAACTAGAAAAATATACACTTGTGGATATCATTGTTTATTTTTATGTAATAATAGAAAATATTTTTAAATTATATTTATATCATACAAATATAAAAAATATACATAAAAAGTATTGCAAGGACAGAATTATCACCGTCGCATCGGTCGGGGATAACATTACACCATGTAACAAAAAATATATATGTATACGTATTCTACGTATACGTATTATACGTATTGTCCGCCTCCGTAGTATAATGGTCAGCACGCTCGGCTACCGTTCTGGAGGTCCCGGGTTCGATTCCCAAGGGGGGTAAAATAAATATAAGTGATTTTTTCACTGTGATATTTATTCAAAACCATGGACTGGTACCTGAAGCGGAGGGCTGATCACCTTTCCTTCGTGTATAAACGATCAAGATAACACTGTGTTTATATGACACAGTGCCCTATGCACCATTGTGGTGCGGATAAGGGTTTTATTATATACGTATTCTATAGTAAATAATGACTGAAAATCTATCCTCAAATATAAATATGGTAATTACTTAACTCGTATAACCCATATTACTTAAGTTATATATAATAATTTGAATAACGGTTATTTAAAGTTGAATGTTTGAAACATTAATAATTGTCGTGATCGTTAATTATTTCATTTTATTTTGTAACCGATTTATCTTTCCGTAAATAAGCCCTTAATTATTATTTACCTATATATCATGTTTCTACTGCAAAACTTGTTTTCCCAATATACTTTTGTATATAAAGAATCTTTGCAATATTGTCCTAAGGGGTTTAAATGGTCTGTTAATTTTTCAGATTGAACTTTTTTTCTTCTTTTTTAATACACCACATTATGGTAAAATTTGTTTAACTTGAACGTGAGAAATAATTTTGCGTAAGTGGGGTACATTTTCAAATTCGCATAGTCGCAGTATTGCTAAGACATTTTCTATGTTGCATCAGAGCAATCAATCGCCAGTTTTCCGAATGAAATATTTGAAGTCATCTTTACCACGCATCTGTAAAAAATGGTAGAAACAAATTGAAATAAATCAATTATAGACTTTTCCAACTTCTTCGTTCCTTCGGTAGACTGAATGCAGTCGAAATGCGTTCTCTCAAAAGAATGTGTGACAAAAGGATGTATGATAGATGTCCGAATAGATGGAAGGAATACAAAGCTGAGACAAGCATTATAGATAAAATTAAGAAAGGTGGGTTGAGATGGTTTGGACATGTAGAACGAATGAGTGAGGAAAGAACGGTAAAACAAATTTATGAGGCGAATGTAATTGGAAAAAGGAGCAGAGGAGGACCGAGAAAAACTTGGCACGATCATATATGCCAAACACTTGTAAGCGGTCAGGTTTGGAGTCGAAACAATTGGCGGGTATGTATGATTCTTCGCCTCTTCCACGTCCATCTTCCATGAACGTGGAAGAGGCGAAGGATGTTTGCAAAGACAGAGTGGTGTGGCGTTCTATTCTCTCTGCCTACCCCTGCGGGGAAGCGGCGTGATGGTTAGTTAGTTTTTCGTTCCGTCGGCGTTTGCTTTGCAAATATTTACTAGACATCCGCGGTAAAGAATTACATTTCTCGAGTACTACATACAAAATATTATTTTCGCTCCAATCTGAGACCTATATTTTCACACCTTCAAAATAACTCGTCAAATATTTGTAAAGACGTATTATTATAATGTATGTTTCAAATCATTCCGGTTGTTAGTATGAAACACTGCTCGCTGTTATGGGTGGTGTGTAATACAATACTATTTTGTAATATTACAATAATGGACGACGACATTTGACAACAGATCAAAACAGGTGTAACATGTTTATAATTAAAATTAAAATGTATGAATTTAAATATTGGTCGAATTTAAATTAATTAATACACGATAGCCTTGGTAACTCTCCATTATTTTCAAGATCGACTACAAATTCGTGTAGTTTAATTACAACAATTAAAAATGTCGCGGAAGGTATTTAAATTACGCAAGTAATTTTTTGATTAATTTAAAATATAAATATGTATTTTTTTCTTTACGCGTTTTATTTTAAAACGGAATGTTACGCGGGTAATGTTACCTTCTCACTCCACGGAAATACACGTTTAAACTAAATGAAGCCATATTTGTGAGTTGAGCTGATGTTATTACATTTTCTGTTCAGTTTGAAATAACACTTTTCCGTTTATAATTCAGTTCTCGTGTCTACATCGATTTGTTTTTCATTTTAAAGCTTTCGATTCAAGCTCGAGTTACATTTTTCTTTGTGTGAATGTTCAATGTTTCGAATTCATATAACGGTTGCCTGGTATTCCTTTATTTTTGAAGTCGGTTGACAGCGAGCGCCTAATGTTGCCACGTGAAGTGAAATAATAATTTATTTTTCAGTTATACGTACTTAGCAATTCGTTCAGGCAATAACAATAACAATAATTATTAAACGTGATCTCTTAGTGCGTGCATAATTAAAAATGTTTGGGAATAAACAAGACTCCAAGCGTTGGTACAGGGAAAAAGAAAGAGGAAGAAATATATATAAAAAGTATGTAAATTATTATTTTTAATATTAGTATAAAGATAAATAACATAATTCTGGAGAGTTAATTAAATTTCGTCCGCCTCCGTAGTGTAATGGTCAGCACGCTCGGCTACCGTTCTGGAGGTCCCGGGTTCGATTCCCAAGGGGGGTAAAATAAATATAAGTGATTTTTTCACTGTAATATTTATTCAATATCACCCTGGACTGGTACCTGAAGCGGAGGGCTGATCACCTTTCCTTCATGTGTAAACGATTAAGATAACACTGCGTTAATATGACACAGTGCCCTATGCACCATTGGGGTGCGGATAAGGGTTTTATTATTTTTATTAAATAAATTTATTTAAAAAAAAGCTGTCAAAATAATGCCAAGTTATTAAACGATTTCCAATGTTTTTTTTGTTTTTGTGTAAATTAATGATTATTGACCTCTGTATTTTAGTGGTTTGTATATTTGGCCACCATGCATTAGACACTGGGTTCCCTTCCAGTTAAGGTTAACTCCCAGCGTTGTCAGCTAAGAAATATCTTTGAACCATTTTTTCAATAGTTATGTTTCCCGGACTGAAGTTACAGCGAATAAATAGATAATGTGAAAGTATGCACTTTAGATAACTTTTACTTTGCTTCTAGAATTTTTTCTCTCCACTTGGGCATTTTGAAACCGATCAGTATTGTCAGTAAGTTAATGGTACTGAATATAAAATGAATAAATATTTGTTTGTTTTCAACCGGATAAAAGTTAAAGATACACTACGAAGTAAAAATTTTATCTTCTGTATGAAATTCCAGAATTCCGGAGTCATACCTTGTCTTATTTAATTTACAATCAAGATATTACTGCATTATTCAGATGCATTTCCCTTATTACCGTGTAGTGGGCAAGGAAAAGGTTGATGACGGATGCTTTTGTTGAAATAAAGAATAGTTTCATATAGTTTGTAAGGTTTAATACTATTTACTATGAATGTGTCACCTATGAATCCAATTAAATGTTTTGCTTTATGCGTGGTGTTTTGTATAGTATACGATGATATTACGACTTACGAAGCATTAAAGGGAGGAGGGGTATTGAATATTTTGCTAGTGACTAATACGTAGAATAACTCATCAGTGTGATGGCTGTCGTCTGAATGAAAGCGTTGCATGGATAGCAATCAAGACATAATTAACTGTACCACCATTAAATCGGAGGGTTTTTATATTATTTTAAAATTCGCCATTTTTTTAAACGTAACGAAATTTATTTATCTTTATCTAGAGCATCGTGGTAATAATGTATTATCGTCTCCTTTTATTTAATAAAAAAAGATGATTTATAGGTATATATAACACGATTATTTTAATGATAACATAAAGTGATTTTTGATATAACAGGAACCAACCAAGAAATTTCGGTCGAAATTTCATATCCCATTTATTGCTATTTTGTTTTCAGTGTTCGTATTTTTTTAGAAGGGTAGGTTAATAGTTGTTTAATTTTGTGTTTGAATTGTTCACAGGGCAGCCGAGGAGAAAAAGTCGGTAGTCGGGAGCATGGCGGATGAATTGGACGACAGACACCAGCAATTGGACGAACATGATTTCGTGCCACATTTCCAGAGAGTCTCCATTAGTGGGGAAGACACTTCCGGGGTAAGTTCTTAATTCTTTTGAAGAGATTGATGAAAAAAAACATAGACAAGATTTTTTAAAATATTAGAATTATTGTTTATTTGTACGTTAACATAGGTAGGTACTATTGTTGATAATTCTACAACGATTCTTTGTTTCAAAATAGTCGTTCAATTTTAAAATTAGATCACGGAAAAATCGCGGGAAAACTCGTTCACTAAGAAGCAAATGTTGATCCGCCGCGCGTCGAGTTAGTCTATATTTTAAAAAAATGACCACATTATTTTGAGTGTGTCTAAATCTTTATTCACAAATTCTGGGTTATGCCCCGCATAGGAGTTTTTTAAATAAATAAAAAATCAATATTAAATTTATATCTTAGAAAAGATGGATTATTGTATAATGATAAGAGAATATAGAATTATTTATAGGGCTTACGACCAGTGAATGATTGGTGATTACTTTACACACTGTAACATTCACCATTCTAAGTTTTCTACTTTTGATTTAAATCAAAGATTTTTTGAAAGATCAAATTGTTTTTTGTTAATAAATCAATAAATTATTAGGTAAGTATTGTAGTATATAACCAACACACTTTCTTTCTACAACAATTATTTGCTTGAATGATGAATAGTTTGTAAGAAATCAAAATATTACGATTAAATACTGATAAAGTCATTTTCTAAAGAGTAAATAAAATAATTCGATTAAGTAGATACTATAATTTCAAAATTTTAAAGCAATGGGTAAATTTTTATTATGAAAATATTATAGTTCGAAATTCGAAAATTAAAAGTTTATAATTAGATCGGGAAAATCGCGGCAAAACTCAATTCATGAAAAATTTCAGTAAAACGTTAACGAATTTCATGGGTATTATTTAAAAATAATTTTCGACGATTTCAAATTTTAAAATATCGTCCATTTTGGAATATGCTATCTTTGCACGATCCGATGTGCTTACGGCTAATATACATACATTTCCCTATACAAATTAGCTGGCCACATTACTATTAGACGGATTAATATGGGTTGATAAGGATATTCCACGTCACATTTGTCATTGAGAACACAATTGGAGTGTTCTTTGTACTCTGTATTAGGTAGAATTAGTAGTTCTAATGGGAATCGGATCCATTCACGATATTTCTATTATCCTGTTAACTAAACATAAGCTGGTTTCAACAACAAAGGGATTATTTTATGAATAACGTAATTATCATACAGATATTAGACATTCATTACTATCTGCAGTGCAATATTATATATTATTATTATATATTATAGGAACGGGTTAGTATAGGCATGGGGAACCTGCGGCCTATTTGGCTATTCTAGTGCGGCCTTTTGACTGATGCCAATTTTTGTAAATAGGCATTTTTCCATATTTTTTAAAATTGCATTTTTAACAATTTATATTGTGATATAATAAAAATATTTAGTTTATAGGGGGGGTGTCAAAGTTTTCTTTACTGCGGCCTCATGTTGAAGCAGATAAGTGAATGTGGTCTTTTGAAATAGAAAGGTTCCCCATGCCTGGGTTAGTAACACGCATAACTACATATGATGGAAGCATAATACATTTCGCCCACTCCTTTCAAGAACGTCATAAATCAAAAAACTTGATTTTTCAGGAGAACGTTTTTAAAGTTTAAAAATATAATACAATGTATTAAAAACAAATATCAAGCCACTTATTGAACTTTTTACTGTACAATAGATCTTTTTAGGTAAAACCTGAAGGTTTTTTCTCCATTTGAAAAATATTAAGTATATTTAAAAAAATAGTTAAACAATACCTTTTCTTCAAAATACAAAAACAACACTTTCTCCCCTGTAGTGGGTAAATATTAAGTTAAAAATATGCCGCTTTTGCTGGGATATAGTACATTTTCTGGACATTCCGAAAGTATGCACAGCTTAAAATTGTCGATTTTTGATTTATGACGTTCTTGAAAGGAGTGAGCGATTTGTGAGGCTAATCTATTATTTGCGACTAGCTGTACCCAGCCACGCGTTGCTTTGGCTCGGTCTGGTCAAATGGAAAAGAAATAAAATAGAAATCTCACATTTCTAATATGTATTATTTTATAAAGTAATAAAAGTATTAAAAATCTATGAAACAACAATACAATCGAAAATTCGAAAACGGGGCCATTCGAAAATTCGCCAGGATAAATTTGAGAAAAAATGTAAGAAATCATATCGAAATTTAATGGCGATATTTTTTTGTTTACATATAAATTCCCATTAATCTCACTACTAGAATAAATTAGTAATAACAGTATAGTGCCGGCTCGCTAATCCGAACGCTCCGTAATCCGAATGATTTCGAAGTAAAAGAATTTCTTATTAATTATGGTTCCTCGTATTATTCCAAGTTATTGAAGTAATCGATAAAGGGACTTCTTATACAGTCATATTCATTCAGTGCCGAAATAAATATTTAAAATAGATAGCATTTTCACAAACCAAAATTTCCCTTTTCTCTCTCAATTTTCTCAAAACAGTCAGTAATCCGAACGACCTATTGCACGATTTACATTCGGATTATCGAGCTGACGATAATAGGTAATGGTATGTTTTTAGATGGGAGTTGCATTTACGTACAAGGCCTTGCTCATTATGTACAAGGTTTATAGATCGTTGAGGGAATTTTTATTTCTTAAAAAAAATGTTTTATATTAATCTGTGTTGGGGACAGGAGGAATAATCTAGTTTGGGCCATTTAGGAACTGTCAGCATTTGCTCATTGCTAGGAGGAAACCACGTAAAATTTCTCAGGAGAAGCCGGTCTGTTGGCTGTCGTTAGCGGACCTTCCGTTCCACTAGAAGAGGGTTCGGCATTTTGTGTCCTAGCTTGGTACAGTAAAACCTCTATCCATCGTTTCTAAAGGGACCTATTAAAATAAACCATGAATGCGGGAAAACAATTGATGCGGGATTAAGAAGTCAATACACAACAAGATACAATCGAGTAAAGATACCGTCCTCCCAATCTGCATAATAATGGTTAGGTTAAAATTCTAAGCAGACTACAAATTTTAGATGCAAATAAATGTTTTTATTTAACAGAACCAAAAAAATATTTATGTTTTTTGCATTCTAAATAATCTTTGATAGACATTTGTTTTTGACTTTTTTGTTTCCATAAATCAATAGTATACTTTGGGCTTTGCAAATATTATTTCGGCATCAGTTATTGAATGTGCGTAGTAGAAAGCTTTTAATTTTTAAAAGAGTGTGCATGCTTCTGAAAATAAAAGTACCTACAGGCAGCGGCTCCTCTTCATCAATATCGACCTCTGCTGTATCTGTCAACCTTAAGTCACGCAAGCTTTATATAGTTTCTATACCACACGTTGGGATATTGTCGTCAATTGTAACAAAATTGAGAAGAATGCAAAAAAACAGACAAAATATGTTAAATGTGCGGCGTGATTCAAACGATCAATGCGGCAAAATGGTAGATAGAAACGATCGATGCGATCTATCTTGTATGAAATGAATTCGGGATAGGAGAATTAAACGACACATCCGGGAAAACGATTATTCGAGGAACGATAGATAGAGGTTTCACTGTATATGGTATTATGGCAATGGTCCGGTTTGGTGCAGGTGCCCCTGGAGGACCTGCAGGAGGCGTCCGGGCTGCTCGTGCAGGCGCTGGAGACGCGGCGCCGCTACATGGCCGTGTCGCACCAGAACTTCCCCAACATGACGGCGCGCTTCCTGCGCACGCTCGACACGGCCGAGCAGACGCTGGCCAACGGCCACGTCGAGGAGGTGCACGACGACAAGATGACCATCGAAGGTAACCTAACCTAACCTAACCTTAACCAACCCCAACCTAACCTTACCTTACCCTACCTTAAGTCATGTCGACATCTCGACATGGGTCAGCAAGAATATGGGAGTCTGGGTATTTACAGGACTGTTAAGTGAAGTAACATTCACCGTGTGTGGTACAACGGTAAGCGTGTTTAGCTACCATGCTCGAGGCCCCGGGTTTTATTCCTAGAGGGGGAAGGGTGATCCTGATAGTTGTAATCTATCTTTTCCTAGCTATTGTTCCATCAAAAATTAACTTTTATTTATTATTAAACCATTTATCCAACAAATTCAAAATTCTGAAACTTGTAACATATTAATCTGATAGAAATCGACCCTGAATGTTGTAAACTTACCTTTCTTAAACTATTTATACAGTAAAAGACAAGCTTAATTAAATCTTGTAACCTTTCTTCACATAATTTTTTATAATAGAATCAATCCTGAATCTTTTCACTTGCATTTTTCCAAACTATCTATCTACTTTAAATCAACATTGAATCTTGTAACTTCATCTTTTATTAAGTACATTTTTATCCAACAAAATTTAACCATATATCCCGTTGTCTACCCTGTGCTTGTCCAATAAGAATCCACCCTGAACTTTAAAAACAATAATACCTTTGTTAAGATAGTAAAAATAAAATCTTAATTCTTGCGACATAAACTCACTCAACTTTTTTCTCATAAAAAAAGAGTTCTGAGTTTACCTGACTACTTAATCCTATTTTTATTTTGTATGTTGGTTTTTATAATTTAAAAAAGTCTGATGAAACAAGAAATTCATATAAACAATTCATATAAATATTGTAATATTGAGTATGTTACCTACCTTTGTACCTGAACTCTTATCTCTCTTGTTGTAATGTAATTTTGGCTGAGCTGGTTAGTTAACCTTCAACGTTACCAATTAGCTTTAATAACCTTACCTAACCCACCCTTTGTGTATTCTTCCCGTTACATCTTTCTTGAATGTCAACTCCTATTGTTTAAAATATTCTTTCTATATTGGAACGATTCAACAATTTTATCACCTAAGACACCTATTTTAGTTTGAAATTCATTTGTGTCAAGTACACATACAAATAAATAAATAAATTCAACAAATGTGCAGGTGACGATTCTTCCGTAGAAGAAATTTCCAGCTCCACTATCTTCCTTTTATATGGTAACAGTATCCTACCCCGTAATAACCTCACGTATCCAATCACACTTGTAACAATATTATTATGTAGGTATGTATTTTCTTGTATTTCAATAAAGTGGATTTGTGCACATTTCGTATGCCGTAGCCACAAAGTCTAATCTTACAATTAGCTATATACATGATTATTTACTAGCCTTCATACATGATTATTCACTAGCCTTTCCTATACAATTTGTGAATGTCATGGACCATCTTGGACCAGAATGGACCATTTTGTTCCTTCAAGTCACATGATTTTGAACACAACTTTCTGAAATTATGATTCTGTATGGAAAATATATTCATTGCAAACTAAAACTGATCCTTGAAATTCATTAATCTTTATTGAAAGGAATTCAAACTAAATTATTTTCTGTTTTCTACCAAATGTTTTTTTTTCACCGTTCAACAGTCATTTTAATAATAAAATATATATAAGTATATCACTTTTATTATGTGGCTACGAAACAAACAGTGAAGTAGGTATGAGATTCAATGTATTGTTTTCTTAACAGAAAAAATATTCCATATAGTATTTGAAGACATTGCAAGAAAAATCACAATTGATTTTAATAAACCACTTAATAACAACAACAGAAATCTTGTACAATATTTGAGTAGATATATTCTTTACCTCACTTTTATAATTGAAAGTCATTTTCACTTTCTTGAAATGCTTTGTATTTTGACTAACACAGCATTTTGTAGATACATAATATTATATTATTTATTGAATTTGTGTAGATTCTTCATTTCATTTCGTATAGGTAACTTGCTTATTGAAATTTTTGTAATTGAAATTGATCTGTATCCATAAATAGCTATCATCGTTTCGTCGATTCACTGAGTTTCATTCTCATAAGGCTTTGTAAAGTACATGTTTGTTAAAATTGCAGATGTTTTCATTCCCAAATTATCATTAAAAATTAAATACCTTAATTTTTAAAGTTTAATGTTACTAAAGTTTTCTTCCGTTAATTTAGATTTGATTAAAGACCTAAATTTATATGATATTAATTTGATTTATTTCTCGTTTTTCGTAAATTTAGTGTTCTAAATTTTAGAGACTGCATTTTACAGTAGGTAAAGTTTATTGTTTTATTCTCAGAGTTATATTCCAATTTTGCATAATTCAAGTCATGACAAATTCAGTTTTGTTCCGTAAGTGAACAATCCCCACATCATTTGGGTATTCTGCCTAGCATTATAATACCTATTTAGTTTTCATTAAACAATTGTTTGACAGTAAAATCGACAGTGAAAGAGGAATTGCTATGTTTAGGAAAAGTAAGCCGCTCAGTTGGGTTATACTAACAGACGGGAAGAATTTTTAAAATTTGACCAATATTGGTTGGCCCAAGTATTTTTAGTTAAATATTCAATTGATCACATGGTTTATATATGTATTTAATGCATTTTAGATCACCCTGTTCACGTGCCGGCATCAGAGGGAGATCCGTGGGACTGTCCGACACCCCCGAGTAAAAATTATATTATGAAAGCCGTTAAGGGAGTGTTCCAAGTGTATGCCAATGAAGAAGACCTCAATAATGATAAACCCTTGGACTACCCATACATAAAGTTACCACAGTTCGTTCAAGACATGAATATCCTCTGCAGCATGATAGCTGATGGACCCCTGTAAGTTTGATAATCACTTATCATTTGAAATGTTTAAATGTTAACCTAAACTAACTGATGATATTCAAAATATTTTAAACTCGAAAGACCAATTTCTGGGTATTGTCTTTAAATATTTAAATATGCATTAACCAGTTCCTATTTTAGCCAAGGAGTTTGCAATGTAATGTTGAGCCCGAGTGTTGTTCGGGAATATCGTATTCCGACTTCTCGGTATTGATTTGTTGAGCCAAATATATTTATGTATTTTTATTTATTGACCAACCCGAGTGGTGTTCGGCCAGTCTTGTTAGTGACGATTTCTTGCACCGTCTAATTTTCTCGCCAAAATTTGACTGTTAAGTGGTTAAAAAAATGCTCTGAAACATTGAAAACTTTTTTTTTCCAGAGATATCCATTACCATTTCTTCATATTTATGTTGCCATAACCTTTCATTTCTCTTTCAGAAAATCATTCTGCTACCGTCGCTTGAGTTATTTGTCATCCAAGTTCCAACTGCATGTCTTACTTAACGAGTTGAGAGAATTGGCCTCACAAAAAGCTGTTCCACATAGAGATTTCTATAACATAAGGTTAGTTCTTACTCCATTTTATTAAATTAACACATTGTTTGTGAGAAATACTTAAGTGTCTTTTATATACTGTTGGTAGAGAGTGGGATACACTTATTTTTGGTGGACCGTGAGAGAGGCCAAATAACATTGTATTGATCGGAATCGGGTTTGCGGTTACCAGTAAAAAAACCTCCCAACAATAATGTGTTCAGTATATGTACTAATTATTTACATTATTTGTCTATTATGCATTAATAAAGTTATATCAAAAGTATTCATCTTATTTTCTCATTTCATTAGAAAAGTGGACACTCACATCCACGCAGCATCATGCATGAACCAGAAGCATCTCCTCCGCTTCATCAAGAAGACTTTGAAGAATCACGCAGATGAGGTGGTGACTTGTCAGCGAGGTACTCCCATGACCCTGAAGGAGGTCTTCCAGTCCATGAATCTCACCACCTACGACCTAACAGTTGACATGCTGGATGTACATGCGGTGAGTACTCATTCTCACTCTATACTTTGGGATATTCATTATATTGGTATATAACAGGAAGATATTTGACACTGATAATTGATTTATTTCATAAATGTCTGTATTGTTACAGGATCGTAACACATTTCACAGATTTGACAAGTTCAACGCCAAATATAATCCGATAGGAGAGAGTAGGCTGAGAGAGGTATTCCTCAAGACTGATAATGACCTTAACGGGAAATATTTTGCAAGGATTATAAAGGTGAGTAATCGACTAGGTCAACATGCACAGTGTTAATATGTATTAAAGTATTTCGAATTATTATAACATTGACTTGAAATATTTTATACTAGGAAGTGGCGGCGGATCTGGAAGAAAGTAAATACCAAAACTCGGAGCTGAGGCTTTCAATTTACGGCAAAAATGCTTCAGAGTGGAAAAAGTTGGCCAAATGGGCTATTGACTATAATGTTTACTCTGACAATGTCCGCTGGCTAATACAGATTCCTCGACTCTAGTGAGTAAAAGTACCGACTACATATTATGACCATGTATTTAAAAACTCTCCTTGAATGTTAATAATTAATTTATTTTATTATATAATATATAATTATATTTAAAAATTTCACATAAATGGTGTAATTATTATTTTTATTTAATTTATTTAATATAGTTAATTTTTTTATACAATTTAATACAATTTCTATATATTTCTACTTAATACAATCTTATAATTATAGTTGCACTGACCCTCTCTAAATGAGAGACTGAGCTCTTGTGCTTGGAGAGGGACTTCTTTCTTCTTTTTTGATAGTATCATGTTCTGCGTTTAAAAAAAAATATTACTGGGGAACATATATTTTTATGCAGTGCGAGGGAGTTATCTTGTTTAGTTTTCTATTGTATAGTCTGTATAAGTTTAAAGTGTTCGCTAAATCTTATTTTTAGAGTGTTTGTGTCTTTTATATTTTTAATTTCTAAAGGGAGCTAGGGCTGTTGAATTTTTTAATCCTAAGTATATGAAATTTAATGTTTGTATAAATTATTTCAGTGATATCTTCAAGCTAAACAAGATGATGGATAATTTCCAAGAGATTCTGAACAACATATTCTTGCCTTTGTTTGAAGCAACTAACAACCCTGAGGCACACCCAGAATTGCACAAGTTTTTGCAGGTATCGTATTCCTCATTTACATTCTCATCAATATTCGGTAAAAATAATATGTTTAAGGTAAGAATAAGAAAGTGCATTAAAAATTTAATATTTTCTGTCAACAGTATGTGATCGGGTTCGACTCTGTGGATGACGAGAGTAAGCCGGAGAACCCACTATTCGATAAAGACGTTCCAACACCAGATCAGTGGAATGATATTGAGAATCCTCCATATGCCTACTACCAATACTACATGTACGCCAACATGACAGTCCTGAATCATTTCAGAAAGTAAGTTCCCAATACTATGCTGAAAAAGTTTTTAATAGTAATTCACCAACAACAATAAAAAAGTTTACTTTACAGCCTTATGAATAAATAAAACACACAAAACAGGGTTTGTTTCAATTTAATTAATACATTTGGTGCTTACATTATCGTGCGATGAATTGATGCCAAAAGGTGGGAAAAAGAGTATCATTGTTCTAATACCTAATCGCAAATACCTAAGCGACTTATACGAAGACATGGGCTGCTCGACGTATGAGGAGCTGAAGAGGACTTCCGAAACTAGGCGAGAATGGCGAAAGAGATGTAATCTGTTGCTACAGACCAATCCGCAGGATTGAGACCAGAGAGAGAGAGAGATGAATACTTTATTTTGACAAATGGGTTCCGGCTAGCATAATTTTTTCTTTCGACAACCCTACGGTTTCCTAAACATTTTAAATACATATTACAATAGTGGACATTAAATTATAAAGTACAGTATTTTTTTTATTCTTCCGACACGTGAAAAATAATTTGTATTCATTGTGAGCTATCAATACGTTTGTTTGTCAAAGTGTTCATTATTTTTCTATATGTGCATGACTATTTTTTTCTCAGGGAGATGGGTATGAATACATTTGTGCACAGACCTCATTGCGGTGAAGCTGGTCCGGTTCAACATTTAGTCTGCGGCTTCATGATGGCTGAAAACATATCTCACGGCCTCCTACTCAGAAAGGTAACAGTGGATTTTTATTTATTTATTCTGGTCCCTAAAGGGGAGTGTGAGCCTCTATGCTTCCCGGAAGACCACCAAAGAGATGGAAGGATAGCTTGACGTTAACATCACAGGAAGAGTCACTTTCTTGAAAAAAAATATAGATTTTCAGATCTAATACAAAAAAAAGAAAAATAATAGTATCTTCTGCCAGCCAAAATGGCGGGTGTGACAAATGGCAACTTTTTAGGAGATGGATGCGAAGTGCGATGACTTTGTTATGCAGTCACGTACATTAGCGTATTGTACATAACCATTTTGCCAAGACTTCATTCCATCAGTTATTATTAAATATTATAACAAGCGCCGTGGGGTAGTCGGGTAGATGCTCGGCTGCAAAACTGGCGTTGCGGGTTCAATTCCCGCCGATTAAAAAATAAATTTAAGAAAAAAATATTTTCAATTGGTTAGGGTGTTTGTGATGTATTTTTCACATTTACTTTTACTATCCTACCTGGAGAAGAATCATTGCATCCACAAGGGTCACAACAACCCTCAGTAATGAGGAATAAGACGGAAAAGAAGAATTCTACCTGCCTCTAAAAACAGAGGCTTTGCGGGTTATTCAAGATATAGCGTTTTAAATGCTCCTGTATTCTAGATGATGTAACATTGTTAATGTGTGTTTTTCCCTGCAGGTCCCGGTGTTGCAGTACCTGTACTATCTGGCGCAGATTGGCATCGCCATGTCTCCGCTGAGTAACAACTCCCTGTTCCTCAACTACCACCGCAACCCTCTCCCTGAATACCTCGCAAGGGGATTGTGCGTCTCCCTCAGTACTGACGATCCTTTACAGTTCCACTTCACCAAGGTTGGTTCGAACCATAATTACACATTTCGATTGTGTCAGTATTTACAGTTTTGGTATCAGAATAGCAGTATGTGTTTGCAAAAAATTTGTTTGGGAATATGATTATTGAAAGTTTGAGTATCGATCATCTTCCCATACATTTTTTTCGCAGACTGCATTCTGATGCTGCGAATTGTTAAGCGCCATAAAAAAAGATGATTTTAATTTATCAATTAAAGAGGCCTTGGTCAGAATAGGTTCTACTGACTAGAGGTGGACTGTATTACGGATAAAGGGGTATTTGAGGCGTAAAAAATAAGCATATAACATCTTCTCCAAATTAACTTATTGTCATGTTGTCTGGGAAAATTTTCATCTTGGCATTTCATTGTAAACAATACTGTTGGCTTTATACTTTTATACTAATTGGCGCTGGGCTAATCAAATTTATATTGTATCGTATATCCATTTCAGGTATGTATTGGGAAATTATTAACATAATGTCAATTTTAAATTTGTGTCTCTGCTTTTTTATTTGTGCTAATGAATCTGTAATTTTTCCAGGAGCCTCTCATGGAGGAGTACAGCATCGCAGCTCAGGTGTGGAAACTAAGTTCCTGTGACATGTGCGAGTTGGCTAGGAACAGTGTGGTCATGAGTGGTTTCCCACACAAGGTACTTATTATTTGTTGTTGTGATCTTTCAATCGCATTTTGTATATCACATTTTTATTTGTTACATATAACATATTATTTTAGAATCCAGTTTCACTGTTCGCGACTGAATTCTAAAGTAACGATTGTATATATTTTTTCTTAACTAATGTGTTTTTTTCATACATACGTCTGTTTTACAAGCCATGAGATAACCTGGAGGGAGTTTCTGTCCTCTGCTGTAAAATTTTACTTTATTGTCAATATGTATTATAATTTTCCACAATTTCTACCCTTTTTGTAAAATGTATTATTTATTTACTAATTTTTAGTCAAAACAATACTGGCTGGGTCCGAACTACACCAAGGAGGGTGTCCCCGGAAATGACATAACTCGCACAAACGTACCGGACATCCGAGTTGCCTTCCGTTACGAAACTCTAATCAACGAACTTTCCAACATCTTCAAGGTTTTTAATTAAATGTCATTTTGCTTTTGACACAGGCAAGTTGTTAACATATTTGTCAACATACTACTTATTAAGCAGTGCCCATGTTTATTTCAACACGACAGTAATAATTTGAAACTTACTGTCATATTGTGCATAATCTCAAGACTGTTTACTCAATAATTGTGTTGTAGCATTTTTTATAAATAAGCCCATCGTGTTATCAGTGAAATAAGCATGTGCACTCAGTAAAAAATCAATTCAAAACTTATAAAGACTGAGCAAACTTCCTTTGGAAACTACATACACATGTATTCTAACAACATAACTCGGGTGTGAAGCTGTGTGTACATAATACGATAATGTGAATATACCGAGAATTAGTGGGGAAACTAACGTTTTGTCTCAACTTTCTCTCTGCACAATGTGGTTATTTCTCAAGTTAAATTATTCTAAATACACTCTTGGCAAACACGAGAAGATTGTCGAAACAAAATCTGTGTACAATTTTAGTCTTTGACACAATGCTTTTTGTTTAGAACGCACCAAGTTACTGTTGACTGGTATTTTTACACTCGCACAAAATTATTGGTAAAATTATCGTTTGAAGCACATTTGTTTAATAAACAAATTATTATTTTCAGGGAGAGCAATCTGACAATGGATAAACACGAATACAAGCAGCTAACACAACACTTACCACTCAGAAATTAACTACATCCAATCAAATAGAATTAAACAAAATTACGAGACCCAAAAAACTGTATATTAAATGCAGTTATATATATTTTTTCAAGTTTAACTGTACCGTCTCCATACTTAATTAATTATAATAATGTGTCTCGACTTTTAGACATGCTTTTGCCATTTATATTTCATATAGCTTTATTGCAAAAACGGGTACACTATATACCCCAAATAATAATAATACATACTAATGTGTTGTTAATAAAATCTCTGTAAGTGCTGTCTGTACTGTCTTGTTATGTTATTTCTTACTACAAATTCTTCTTACTACAATAAATCTGGGTAACTTTGAACTCCTGACTAACATTGGACAAAACTGAAATATTTCAGTTAGCAATTTTTATCTCCCTAATGACTGGTGCAGTAGTGAAGTATGTTAAACAGACTATCCTACTGTATAAATAAAATAGCGCATAGTAATAAATAAGATTGTTCATAAAAAACATAGTACTTACAATGTCTACATTTGAGATTATATTTTCAATTTGGTTATTGTATTTACTAAAAGACATACTTTTATCTTAGACTATCATAATAAATAAAACTACAACATATTATAGATGTATTAAGATTGACAACCTCAATTTACCGAGTAGCTGAAATATTTGCTGATTTCAGAATTTCTTATTGAAAAATAAAATGAAATACGAACTTCATGTACAATTCATATAATGTACCATACAACCAAAGCCCCCTGTATATATTTGTTTATACCTTTTATAACAAAAGCAAATGCAAACGCTAAAAAGATTCAAAGTTCCCCAGATTTGTATATTTTATTTTTCAGATACATGTGTATTGTATGATATTAATCTTGTGTGGATGAGGGTATTATATATTTAAAAAAATAAAATATTTATAAATGATATTTTTCACTCTTATGTAGATACAAATACATAAATCTAATTAGCGGTAGTGTTAGTTGTAGAATTTTCTATTTTGATAAAATAACTATGTAATAATTAGTCACTTTCTATAATGTCATTCTTTATACTTTGGCAGATCTGGAGCAGACGGAAAATATCAACCGTTTAGATTAGTATTAATAGTAAGCAAAAATATATTACGAAATAATAACTATATCGCATTGTTAAATTTTACAGAATATCTATTACATTCCCGAGTTTATAAAAGGATTATAAATTACTTCCAAGAGTCTATTTTGGCATTCAGAAATATGTCACGCCTAAAATTAATTCCAAATTTAATTATTCATTTAATATTATTGAATTTAAAATGATTGCAAACTATAATACGCATTTCATTAAATATATCTAGCTATGTAGGATTATTGTTTGCATTTTGTAGAAAATTGATGTACGATAAACATTTGACGAAACTTTATTCTAATACATATATATGACCAATGAATTGAAAATTATGAACCAATTGAGATGCCAAATTGTTTTTAGGGTCAAAAGCCACGTTTTGTATTTACTTGTTTCCATTGTCTATGGTATGGTCCTTAAGAAAATCATAAGCAGTTTGTATTCTATCACATCAGGTAGAATAGTCTAGTCAAAATTGTCTGCTCGTTTAAAAATAATAAAAAAATTAAATGCTAAAAATCACTTATTTTACGTTTATTCAGAAATTATCGTTATGACCTCACAATTTCTAAATATCAAATGCCTTAAAATAATTTTAGAATCATTAGAAGTACCAAAATTGTAGATATATAAGGAAACATTTGGCCTTACCTGAATCCACTAGGAATTTCCACTATTTAGATCTCAGTTTCCTTCAATGAGTTAAAAGTACAGATTTACTGACCGAATCTTTTTGGTTTTTTTGATTAATTAAAGTTTTAACAGCTAAAAAAATTACAATATGTATTTAAATTAGAAAAAAAAATGATTCTTTGAATATTTAATATTTCTTCAGCAAAAGGTAGGAGACAACTTCTGTTGCTAAATTTATATTTTGTAATAATAATGAAAACATGAAATTGTAAACCCGTTTTAGTAATGTATTTTTATATTTTTTATACATAAATTTTTGTTGAATTTTATAAACTTAGATTAGGTTATATATGTATCTAAATTCTTTATTTTGATTTTCTAGCTGAAAGCACCGACCTTCACTTTCACCTAAGTGGGTTTTCTTCTCCTCAAAATCTACTTTTTAGAAGAGTTAATTACTAAACATGTCATCTTTAGTTCCTCATAACCTATTAGATATTATTTTATATACAAATTATCAATAAATGTATACAAAACTACAAAAATAAATGTGTTTTTATTAAAACCCTTTAAAAAACATGATTTACAAGTTTAGAAATATGTAATCAGAATTCATGAATTTGCCGTGGTTCAATTACATGGTGGTAAGTGCACATTAAATCAATTGGGATACAGGATTCGATCCCCATACAAGCTAAAATAAAGATTCTGTCTTCAGATTTTAATTCTTTTGTTGTATGGTGTTTGAATTTTTATTTTATTATGCATTTGCTGTTTTATTTACAATTCTTGCCAATATTTCAAGACATTTTACCATCCATCTTCTTTGGAACTGTTAGCAGAAGAATAAATTTATCCATGTGCCAGGGTATTTATGTATAAATACCCTGGCACAAATACCTCTCAAAAAGAGAGAAGATTTGGAATTATTTTTTATTTATTTGTTTTATTTTTTATTTACGGATTTAAATTATATTAACTACTTAATTTACACAATTTAAATAATTAACATTTATTTAATATTAAATTTGTTTTTGTTAGTATCCTCTAATAGCCATGATGGCCTTTTCCTCATCTAATTGGGCCATCTGTTGATTGTTATGGAACTCCATTGTGAAAGTAGCTGTTCCTGACGACACTGTGCGGAGAAATTTGGAGTAACCCAACAGTTCTGCGAGAGGAGTTATGCTTTCCACTACCTTCAAATAGATGCAAAAAATATTATTCATATGTAATGTTTCTCAGGATATTAAAATCTTTGTTAACAAAAAAAAAAAAAAAATGTTTTTGGTCATTTCAAGCATTGTTTGCGGGAAACGCTTAAAAGCGCCCATTATATACTGTTAGTAGAAAGCGTGAGACGCTTATAAGGGTTCTGTTTGCTTACTTTGATTACTTTAATTTTAGAGCGCGAGAGAGCGAGAGATGCCAAAAAAACATTGTACCGGTCTACATTGGGTTTGCGGTTTTTTTGTGATAGTATACGACCCTAATTAGTATACTAATTAGGGTCAGGGTTGATGAAAAAATTGCCTGACAACAATGTGTTAGTATATAAGTGAAATAATTCAACACTTGTAAATCCCAACAATTACTTTCCCAAAAAACTTTATCTTTGTTGATAAAACTTAATTTAGAACAAACTAAATGCCAAAAATAAAACAGCCCTGATTATTTTAATTTACACAGATCTGGGAAAATACAATACCATACTGAAAATTGCCGTCTACCTTTCATAGAGACAACCAATTGGCCAACCACAGTGTTTCTCTCAGTGAGGAATACATTCAAAAGATTTATAAACTAAATAATAAAAAAAGAAAGAAGAGTATTGGGTTGTGGTCCCGTGGTTAGTGTCGTGGACTCTTAGTCAGAGTTTCTCGGTTCGAACCCACTCTACCACAATTTGATAGCTATTTCTAATAATGAGCCGCTTAGGCTCACAGAAATAGTTTAAAATTGAGATATTTGTGTAAATAATAAAAACACAAATTTTTCCCTTAATAAAAAAAGACTACAGATAAGACTTATTTATTGTGAAGAAAATAATTGGCTTTGAAATATTTTTAAGAATTGATTTATTCCTTTTTTCTTGTGAAGTCAGTCAACAGTTGAAGTCTTTGTAATATCAGCAAATTAAAATGTATCTCTATGAAAGATGGACAAAATATGATACATCATGTAATTACCTTTTGTTTTCCCCTGTAGCCAATATGTTTTATAGCGGAGCGCCGCCTAGTTAGGTCACTTGTAATTTTACTCAAATGATTTTCTTCGCATATTACTTCAAGAATCATCGTAGGTTCCATCAAAATTGCCTCACACGAAAGGAAAGTCTAAAAAATAACATAAATAAGGATTTATATTTGTGAATATATTTATATCTAAGCAAATCCAATATTACAGGCTAAACCCGGGGTGGGAAACTTGCGGCCTGTTGGTTACTCTGATACGACCTTTTGACTTCTGAATACATTTTTTTATATTTGAAAATTCAACATCCATTTGTTTTCTAGTGAATGGATTGACTTGATTTTTATTTATTGTTTCGGCATTAACTTTGTGGTAAGACATGTTACAATGATTAAAGAAAACACTTCGTTTTTTACCACTTGAGTTTTATTATAGACTACATGTTTCAGAAGTTAAACTTCCATCATTCAGGTCTGTATAATAACTAAGTAAGTTATTATACAGACCTGAATGATGGAAGTTTAACTTCTGAAACATGTAGTCTATAATAAAACTCAAGTGGTAAAAAACGAAGTGTTTTCTTTAATCATTGTGACTTGATTTTTTTTATAAATGCGCCCTTAAGTCGAATCGAACTAATGAATGTGGCCTTTAGAAATGAAAAGGTTGCCCCCCCCCCGGGCTAGACGATCCCAGCTTGATCGGAAGGTTAATTGGTTGGACAGCATCTAAGTCTTGCCAACTGGATTACTAAAAAAATGAGTTGTGAGAGTCAAAGACAAATTAAATTAATGTGTAGACTAGTAGACTGACCTTTCTCAGACACTGTGCCACAGCTGACGCAATGAAAGTATCCGAAGTTCCTCTTTGTATTTCTAACCAATGCAGCGTGACTCCAACATTTATTAGCTAAAACAAAATGTTCATATGAAATTGCATAAGTATTTCAATGAAATTATTTAACTTTATATTAAATCTTTCTATTATTCTATGACAAATTGTAATATTAATATAAAATAATTATTAATTTAGGGTAAAAGAATAGAATTTTGCAATAATAAAAAAAAGTATGAAAATTCTGGTCCACTAACGATTATTCTTTATGATAATTTGTGATGATTTGAAATTCAAGCAATTATTTTCCATAAAATTCAAAATAAAATTACAAAAAGGCAAAAACAAATGAAAAAATGTTTTTCTAGGAAAAAAAACGGATTATATTCACTGTTTTATTATTATTTTGTGAGATAATACTCATGAATTTCAAAATATTGCCATGCATCAGTTTTTTACATGTGTGGGATATTAATATATTTTTTTTAATTGCTATTCTTTATCCCTTTTTGGTTAAAATTCCCAAAGATTTGTCACCTTTTTCAAATTGAAAAGATTTTACTGTATTTAGATACTTACTGGACAACCTAATTTGGGACCATGTAATAATGCTGATTCGACTCCTTGTTTGATTGCTTGCATGTGTCTAGGTAAAATATGAGATAAATTTGATGCACTATCTTGCGAATGATCTAACCTGAAACATTTAAAAGTTATAAAGAACAATTTAAAAATATACAGATATACTCCTGAGTACTTAACACGTTGACTGCCAACTATGAGAACTCGCACTTTACGTTCTTTGCTTAGGACACCTACTACGAGTTATCTCATACTGTGTTTACTTGCTATATTCGTGCAGCTATGATAAAATTCCTAGTATATCAGATAGCATGGATGGCTTGTTGGGTAATATATCCAAAATAAAACGAATTGAATTCTACATTTATTTATGTATATCTTAATATGACGTGTTTCGTCTTCTTAGGAAAGTTTCAAACACTCCCCACCATAGTGTTTGATAATGTCCTAAGAAGACGAAACGCGTCACATATTAAGATATACATAAATAAATGTAGAATTCAATCCAACAAAAACCTTGTTTTATTTTGGATATATTACCCAACAATTCAATATGGAATTCTACCAACTGCCTGCAGTTACAATAAATAAGCATAAATGGCTTCTGGGAAGAGAACAAAAAATCAATGCTGGCTTACATGAACAGAAAACTTCTAAATAAATTAATAGAAAATATAATTATAAAATATTTATTAAAAATCAAGAAGATAAAGAATATTTTTATTGTTTGTGAAATTAGACCGGAATTCTGAAAATTGCTGTGGCAGTCAACGTGTTAAAATGGTAGGGATAAAAATTACTCAAACTCAAATAATCTCAGCAAAGGTTATTTTTTTTACTGAGTAACAAAATGTAAAATAATCTGCAAAGTGGTTGAATAAATAATTAGGAGAATAGTTACTTGAAGAAAGGGTTAATAAATTATTCTCACTTCAAAATTTCTTTTCTAGTTGAGGGGTAGGCTGACATGGTGACAGTGACACAATGCTTAGTTCCTCCGATGATATTGTCTGAAGTGTGAGTTTCCTTGGCGTCTTTAGTAATAGTTTCTTTGTAAGATATTTGTAATGGACCCAAATCTGCGTCTATTTTATATTCCGTTAAAATTCTCTGTTTTATCACCTCCAGATGAAGTTCACCCATACCTGAGGATATAAGATGTTTAAGCTGAACATAATATTGACAGAAAACGCTTTGAACTTTATGATATTGAAATTCAAAATGGAAAAAAATATGGGGTGTTTCCAGGGTGCTAATATCGCTCACATTGAGAATCAGCATTCATACATTTGGTTCATTCTTGATAATAGTATAAATTACTGTAAATCATTATGACTTCACAACCAACTGTGTTCTAAAATTATCTAAAAATATTAACAATACATTTTTTTGTGCGGCAAAAGGATGTATGATGTTTGAATGGTGAAATAAGGAAAGAATGCAAAGCAGAGATAAGCATTATCGATAAAATCAAGAAAAGTATGTTGAGATGGTTTGGACATAAACAGTAAAACAAATTTATGTACTTGGAAAAAGTAGTAGAGGTAGACTGAGAAAAACTTTGGAAGGCATGATCAGGTATGTCAAATACTTGAAAGCGGTCAGGGCAGGAGTCAAAATAATCGGCAAGGCGAATAAAATAAGTGGAAGAGGCGAAGAATGTTTGCATAGACAGATTGGTGTGGCTTTCTATTCTCCTCTACCTAACCCTGCGGTGAAGCAGATTTAATAATACTTGTTAATTTATGTAGCGCCATTTTTACAAGGGCATCCTCTCAAGGGCACTTTACATTTTTCTTATTTACTATGTAATAACAATATGGTGATTAATATAGAGTATAAAAGTTACCTGCTAATACCATCTGCCCAGTCTCCTCATTATTAGTCAATCTTAAGCTGGGGTCTTCTCTTTGTAATTCTGCGAGTGCCACTTCAAGAGAAGACAGGTAAGCCAAACTCGGGGGCTCTATAGAGCAATAGAACACGGGATCAGGAATGGTGGCACCGACACCGAAAATACTCGAAGCCACTTGTTCCGATTTACCAGGGATATTCTCAAAGTCAGACGAGATTTTGTTCCATAAGTAGGGAGGGATTTTCAGTTCTTCTGTTTTCTTTGCATTCTTAAGATCTTCTGCGAGGCGCTTTTTGGCTGCATTTGCCACAGATTGTGTCGAAGTAACGATATCTCCAGTCATTGTTAACTAGAATATTCAATTCAATAGTATAAATTGAGGGGAAGGTAACAAACTGTGTGGACAATTGGCAAAAAACTATGACAATGAATGGACTGGCCACGATTGCAAAAAAGGTTATCTTCTGGCTTTAATAACGATAAACATACACTTCAAACTCTTGAGATACAGCTGCAGCCATCCAGCTGCTTTTTTTCGTTACAGATTCTTATTACCAAAACTTGCAGCATTTGTATTGATAAAAGAAAAAAAGCTGTGTATTAGTAAGATGAATGATATAGTGACTAACACCAGTACGTTTTTTTACGACCGTGACATAAAATCAAAAATGCCTGATAATAATTGTTGTAAATCTATACTTAATACCGAAATAGAAATACAGAGATAAAAACATTTATTGTATGATCTGGTAAAAGTATTTCGTTATTTACATATTATTATTCAAGAATAGCATAAAAAAGTTTTTTGTTTTCAGTCAGTCAAATTTTAATCATTGCAAAGTTTTTAAGCCTATTGATTCTAAGATAAAGGTGTATGTATTTATTTTGTACCTTCAAACCACTAACAGCTGCAACTTGTCCTTCTCCTACTGACAAAACAGGTTCGTATTCATCAGCATAAGGAATGTATAGAGCAGTTCCCTATAACAAAAACAATATTTTATTTTATATCAGTTTAAAAAAATAACAAAAATGAGTATAAAAGTAAAAAGAAAAACACATGTGCAATACCTGTTCAGCTTTCTCTTTTCCGATATTATAAATCTTTTGCATTTTCGTAAGTTCCCCTTTAAATATTCTAAAATAAGTTAGAACACCTTTCCGGTTATCATGTTGGACTTTGAACGCTTTGGCACACAGATCTTTTCCAAAACATTGATAGAGTTGGTTCCTTTCTCTCGGATTAGGGAGATAGTCAATCACGGCATCCATCAGTGTCTGAACGCCAATATTTTTATATGAGCTACCACACAGAACGGGACAAGCAGAGCCATTTAGTGTTACTTTCCTAACAAATTTCTTTATAACATCGGAACCTATATTATCCAAGGAATCTGAACCGATTATTATGTCCGCTAATTCATCATCGTGTTCTGATAAACTATCGACCAGATCATTGCGAGTCGACGTGGCATCTTCCCAAGTGAAGCCATCAGTTTCTTCGGTCAATTTTCTTCTGGTGTAAATTTTACCCTGCGATTTATTAGACCAAGTAAGTTCTTCCAGATTTATAACATCAATTAACCCTACAAATAAAAATAAAAAGTGTTTTCTTAAGGGGCATGGAAACATACATATTTCTTTTACCATGAAGTTCTTATTAAAGAATGATTAGAATATTACAAATAAAATTTCATTAGTATACTATATACTATTAGGAAGTATGAGATACTAAGCCGCTGAAGCTTACATAATAATAGTATTGAAATGAAAAAAATATATAAAAACAAAAATACAAATTTGAATTGAAAGGAGGATAATATTTCCAGGACAGTTAACTGTGTGTATTAGCAACAGTAGCACCAAGAATGTTATAGTTTTTAAATCATTAAAAGATTGATGCGTTGCATTGATTAAGTGGCGTCGCAGTTCAATCCCATTAATTGCAAAATAAATTCAATAAAGATTTATTTTGGTTAAGGTGCTGGTAATGTATTTTTCAAATTTACCTTCCCTATCCTTACTATCTTACCTGCAGACAAGCCTCTAAAAATAGAGGCTTTGCGTGTTATTCCTTTTTAAAAAAAAGTTTTTGAGTAAGTTAAATAAAAATGAAAACATCTTTTTTAAGACGCATGAAATCTGAAATTCCCAAACCTGTCAACATTCCGGCATCGTTCCGAATCGGAAGTTGAAGGCAGAGCGGCCGGACGTCGAGTTTGTCCCTCAGCGACTGCAGACACATGTTCAGGTCTCCGTCTTTCCTATCCATCTTGTTGATGTAGGCGAGTCGGGGCAGCCGGTAGCCATCGCACTGTCTCCACACCGTCAGGGTCTGTGCCTCCACACCTGCGGGAACCAGAATCCGCCTGAAATTATATTGCTTATAACAATAATAACATTTCGCAGCTTGAGAATCAATTTATTATACTGCATCTACTTTGTTTAAAATCAAGTACAAATCATATTTTAAACATTAACCCCTTGTGTGATTTGCCCGAATACAATTCAGGTAGGTATTTTGCTAACGCAGTGTTTTGCCCAAATCCAGTTCGGGCACATCGTACACAAAACATTTTTTTTTGATTTGCCCGAATCCAGGTCGAGTCATTCCCCCACCAGTCTAGATATCACTCACTCCTTTCAAGAACGTCATAAATCAAAAAACTTTATTTTTATTTTTCAGGAGAACGTTTTCAAAGTTTAAAAATATAATACAATGTATTAAAAATAAATACCAAGCCTTTAAATGAACTTTTTACTATGCAACAGATATTTTTAGGTAAAACCTGAAGGTTTTTTCTCCATTTCAAAATATTTAGTATATTTAAAAAAATAATTAAACAATACCTTTTCTTCAAAATGCAAAAACAACACTTTCTGCCCTGTAGCGGGTAAATATTAAGTTAAAAATATATAGTACATTTTCTGGGCATTCCGAAAACATGCACAACTGAAAATTGACGATTTTTAATTTATGACGTTCTTGAAAGGAGTGAGCGATATTTTTATTCTTACTTTGTTTTTCTTTCCTAATATTGTTTATTTATGTTTTATACTGATTTATTATATTTCAAAATATGATAAAAAAAAAACATAAAAGTGAAAAAAAACTTTGTGGTGTGGTAATAAAACACTCTAAAGTATACCCACGAAATAATACCTAATAAATTGGAAAGAATTTAGTGCAATATTTACGTACCTGCAGATCCATCAAGCACTACAACAGCACCATCAAGTACCCCAAGGCTCTGCTCAACTTCCATGGTAAAGTCTATGTGACCCGGAGTGTCTATCAAATTGAACTGATGATCATTCCATTTAAACGAAACAGCCGCAGCTACAAATTAAAATAATCTATATCAATACATTACTTGCGGGAAACTGTCTTTTACACACTGTTGGTAGAGAGTGGGAGATGCTGATAAGTGTTCTATTTACTCACTTCTGGTAGAGTACGAGATGCCAAAAAACATTGCACAGATCGGAATTGGGTTTGCAGTTACTTTTGATTAGGTTACTTGTGATTAGTATATTCAAGACTAATAAAGGTCGGGGTTGGAGAAAAAATCACCGGACAACAATAAGTTAACACATTTCGGACGGGTGTTGTTTTTACGCCTGCGGACTGCTGACAACGGGATTTGATAATTGTGCACATATAGTCTAGACTTTTACAAAGAGTTTGGTACATAACATTCATATAAAAACATCAAAAATTCCTTCTTTCCTGACTTTGAAATTAAGTAAAATATTTAAGGTAAAAATACACTTCCCGTCCTTAAGCATCAATCGACCGAACGGGTAGAAATACCTTTCCCGTCCTTAATGTGTTCATAAAAGTATGTAAAATTATTCTACTTCCAAAAATAAACAAAAACTAATCCCCTGAATGAGTGTACACATAGTGAATTTTAAAATGTAAATTATAAACAAATTATTTATATGTGGTTTAACAACAAAAAAAAATAAACAAATCAAATTTGGGTAGGTACACAAAACTTTTCTCTTTTTCAACTCTAATGGTTAGTGATGTAACAAAAACTAAAATAGGTACCGGTAATAGTTATTCCACGCTCCCGCTCCTGTGCCATATAGTCTGTTACTGTATTCCCATGATGAACTTCTCCCATAGATCGAATAGTACCGGAATAAAACAACATTCTTTCGGTTGTAGTTGTCTTGCCTTGTAAAAACATAATAATCAAGAAAATATTTCATATTTATTTATTAGATATTTTTTAAACACAAGGGCAAACTTATGGCCAATGAGTAATATTCAGTAGAATAAATTTTATTTTGGAATTTTATAATCGTAATATTTACCGGCATCGATATGGGCCAGAATACCGATGTTTCGCAGGCTATGGCAAACATCGTCTATAGTTTGTGAATGTACACAGGAAATAGAAAAATTTCGATCGTATTTTAAAACATTGTGAAATACATTTGTTCCCAGTTTCCTGCATTTTCGAAATATATGCATTTTGAATTGACAGCCAGTGTCATTAAATTTGAGGTTATTTTCCAATACTGGTGACTACTACAGGTTAGACGTTATATCGTCAACAAGTTTCATTACCGTACCACTTTAGCATCAATTTTGATTTATTTTTATTTGGATCTCATACGAATAATGACCGAGGTAAAAAAGTTCAAGAGTTTAAGCTTTCATATAGGCTGATAAGTTCTCGGCTGACGTTTTCCTTTTTCACAACAACGACGAATTCTAAATGCATAAATAGCAATTACGAAATCCACGTGCTACAAAATACTCCTCGCTTTTGATATTTTAATAGGAGATTAATGCATTTTAAATTTTAATAAAGGAAAATGCTACAGGAAAAAGTTCATTTGGAGTAGTGGGGGCAAAAAATTATTGATTTTTGGATTAAAGAGTAAGTAAGTACCTGCAATCCGTGTTGTTTTTTATTCTAGTCTTTCGTCTGTCATATCTATGCAATCTGTCATCCAGTCCTCTAGATTTTTGTTCTATGACTTTCCTGTTGACAAGCATCTCCCGGATAGCCGCGTTGGTTATTTTATGTTTATAACTAGAAATTCCTGTTATAACTGATTGAAGCATGGGTGTTCCAGCGTTTTTTCGCTGGCTTAGCCGAAAGTATCCGAGCGTCATTGTCGAGTGCATCGAACAATCGGTAAACATATTGTATAATCTAGATATTATGTCCTTATTATTCTGATAACATTTTCCGCTAACACCGCGTAGTGACATTATTTAGAGAGGGAAAAATGTTTATATTTTCAATGCCTCCAGTCGAAAGATAACTTTTTATTATTTTCAAATGTAGACTCATATTTCTCGAATTCTTTCTCGCTTTCCTCGCCTTTTTGGTTATTTACTGCCGATAATGGACATTAAATAGATCTTAAAAAAAACTTTTATGGAGGTCGATGATGGTCGAGTTGAATCTTTTTCTTCTTATGTTAATTTGTGAATTATATTTTACTATCTAAACGAGGAATAAATATCACCAAAGCATCACTTTTGGTAGAATTTTTTTTTACAATGTTGAATGTTGAATGACAAATTTTTATATTTTCAATGTTCCAGACCACAGATGTGGACGGAGTCCAAGTTCCCGTGGATGCTTCAGCCCCGAATCCAAATGGAGTTGAATTCGATAATCTTTATTTGGACATGAACGGAATTATTCATCCCTGTACCCACCCGGAAGATAAACCAGGTAATTTGATTCCATATAAAAAAATTATGTAGGAATTAAAAATTGCTGCGTACTGTTACTTGAAATTACTTCGTATGTACTCAGTAGTTCATTTATTGTATTTATTCTTCTTCTTCTTTTTTGATGGCTTTTCACCCTTCTTGGGTAAAAAGCCATCAAAAAAGAATATCAAAGGTATTGTATTTATAATTTGTAAATTTCTAGCACCCAAGAATGAGGACGAGATGATGATCGCCATTTTTGAATGTGTGGACCGTTTATTTAAGATCGTACGGCCAAGGAAGGTTCTGTACATGGCTATTGATGGTGTGGTGAGTAAAACATTTGGTGTTTCCTTTTCTTTTATTCCTATATACCATTCCACCTCCATGTCTTTTCCCATATATTGTTAATGTCCTTCTCCTTGAGCTCCTTGACTTATACCATTTATATTCCTTCAAATAAATTTAACTTCAATCGTATCTATAAATCTGGAGCGCCGGACAGATTGCCTAGCCTTCGTATAATTTACAATTAAGTTAACATATTGTTTGAGAGAAAATTTTAAAAGCATCTTTTACATACTGTTGGTAGAGAGCGGGTGATGCTTGTAACCATTATATTTCCTTACTTTTGGTATAGCGCGAGAGATGCTGGAAAACATTGTACAGGTCGGAATTGGGTTTGCGGTTACTTTTTATTAGTACATGATCCCAATTAGTATACTAATTAGGTTGGGGGGTTTGTCAATAAACCGCCTGACAACAATGTGTTAACTCCGTTTGATCCGATACAGTGCTCTCTAAACTATTGGGTGTGGATGGAAGTTAGAAAAATACAGTAAACCCCCCTGTAATGCTGAGATAGGTACCACGTTATAGGAAAGTTAATGTTTTTAAATTGTATTTCAATTTTAAATGACTCATTTCAGTAATTTTCGCTAGTTAAAATGTAAAAATACAAATTAAATCATTGAACTCTTTTAAAATTTCCTAAAATAAAGGGATACCTATTTCAACATTGTAGGTTTACTGTATAAGAATTCACAATGTTTGTATTGAATTATTCAGGCTCCCTGTGCCAAGATGAACCAGCAGCGCTCCCGCCGCTTCCGAGCTTCCAAAGAAGGCCAGGAGAAGATCATTGAGATCGCGCGCATCCGCGAGGAGTTGGAGGCTAAGGGCGCCAACGTGCCTCCGCCCAAGACCAAGGAGAATCACTTCGACCTCAACTGCATCACGCCCGGCACTGAGTTCATGGACCGTCTCAGCAAATGTCTGCATTATTATGTGCATGACAGGTAGGGTTATTTAACAGCGTCCAGATTTAAATATTCTTTTCAGCCCGTATTTATCATCTGCTGGATGAATATGACCAGTTTCCGAATTACCCTGGCAATTTCACTTTAGTCTACAGTTATAAGTATTACTCAAAGAGTTATAGTATCATAAAAAATGCTTATAAAATACAACCTGTGTTCCATAAGTACCTACAGAATTCATTGAGTAGAGAAATCATAGACAATTTTTCTTATTTCCAATTTGTGTCAAAGTAGATGGACCAAATGTGTCCTGACATGCGGATGGTGTGGACTAAGAAACATCATCGAGATTAATGGAAATTTTCAGATTTGTCAGAGAGCAGTGGATGAGAAAAGGGAAAGACAGGATGTTTGGTAGCACATTGGACCAATGTGAAAAATCTCAATTTGCCTAAATTTAATTCTTGTCATTTAATAAATACTATCTTAACAATACAGGTTGAACAACGACCCTGGTTGGAGAGGAATCAAGGTTATATTGTCTGATGCGAAGGTTCCGGGAGAAGGAGAACACAAGATCATGGACTATATTCGCAAGCAGAGAGGTGATAACAATTATTTTTACTATTTCTAAACTTACCTTAATCGAGGGTCGAAGAGATGTCGGAAGAAAGCTGATCTGGCTCCATAATATAAACGAGTGGATAGGAGTACGGAACGGCAAGGAGCTATTTCGGATTGCCCAAAATAAGTACACTTTCTCACAAGTGATAGTCAACGTCAACCCAATGGGAACCGACATGACACGTAAAGAAAAAGAATCTTACCTTGTGATAGTTGAATTAGAATTTAACCTTTCCGGGAGTATGGACGTAAATGAACGTCAGTTTGAATTTTCCTCAATGGAGTATCGATGTTAATAAACGTCGAAGTCTATCTGTCAGTTGGTACATATAATGTAATTTGTATAGGAATGGTATCTGTAGATATTTGTATTTAACTTTGTCATAAAATAAAACCTAGAGATGGTGAGCTTTATTTTTTACTTAAATTATTTTTACATAATTTCTGTATTCATAATACAAAGAATTTATTTAAATAAAATACATATTTAATGTAAAAAAAAACCCACTCACCAGAGAAAGTCGGACATCGATTATTGTACTCCTGGATAAGTAAAGATTAGGTTCTGTTGGTGTTTCTGTAAAAGCGTTTGTCTATTCTTAAAGGCGCAATCAGTCTTATCACTCAACTAAGCTTAAGTGAGTCATGTGTGGTTAGGCTGTGTTGGAACTAATTTCCCGTATGTTGAGGCAGCAGATTTTGAAATACAAAAAAAATGGCCAATTTATAAACCGTCGTTTTTGAGAAAAATCGCCTTAAAGGCAGTTTAAAATTTAGTCTAGATAGTTGCACAATGCAATCAATGTCTACAGGCAAAAGTGAAATTGAAATATAGTGCTTCTTTTCTTAAAATTTCTTCTCAGTAACCCAATGTTTATTATTTATTTTCATTCTTATTATTTGTAAACGCAACTTATCTTTAGGTTAGAATCTGTCGCTGAGTCTTGTTGTGTGATTACAGCTCACCCGGATCACGATCCCAACACCCAGCACGTCCTGTGTGGAGCCGACGCCGATCTGATCATGTTGGGTCTGGCCACCCATGAGCCCAATTTCACCATCATCAGGGAAGAGTTCAAGCCGAATAAGCCGAGGCCCTGCGATATCTGCGGCCAAACTGGTAAAATAATAATTGGTTTATCTTATTTAATCTATAATTAAGTCTAACAACAAAGCCTAACAAGGCGAAACAATTGTCACAATATTAATTTGTATCTGTTTTTGTTAATAAAATACAACTTAGTACATAGACTCAAAAAAGCTGTGTTGATTTTAAATTAATACATAAATTAAAATGGAGTTCTACAAATTAAAAGCCAAATCAATAAATAAACAAAAAAATAATAAAGTCATTTAATTTTCAATAAATAATGTCACAATTCTAGAAAAATATTATAAACTTCTGGTACCATACAAAAACACATTTTTTCTGAATAATTTAAAGAAAGTTTCTGTAATAATATTTTTCTTTTAATTCTCATTGATTTTATCCACTGCTTTTGTTATTTTGTGAACACAAAATGTGATCACCTCGCATCAGTGTACATATTTAGATTTTAAAAAATTATGTTTTTTAAAAAAAAAGTGTTAGTCATTTTCAAATTGACAACCTTTAGCTGTATTTAAGTTAATTTTATGCATCATTTAGAATCAGGTTATTGAAAATAGTAGTCTTGTATATTTATTGATTGCTTAAAAATTATCCGCCTCTGCGGTGTAATGGGTCAGCTTGTTTAGCTACCATGCTGTAGATCCCAGGTTCTATTTATTTAATATTACCCTGAACTGGTCCCTGAAGCGCAGGAGTGATTGTGCCATGCCTTTATGCAAGTAATAACATTGCATCAATATGATGCAGTGCCCTACGCACCATTGGGTACATATAAGGGTTAGAAGAAGAAATAAACACAATCAGATTTTAAAAATCTATTCTATACTTCCTTGATTTTTCAGGTCACGAAATGAAAGAGTGCGCCGGCATTGCGGCCGAGGAGTCAAGTAATACTCCGAGCAATCCCGCATTCTCCATACAGGACCAGTACATCTTCGTGCGGCTGTACGTCCTCAGGGAGTACTTGGAGAAGGAGCTGCAGATGCCGAACCTGCCCTTCGAGTACAACTTCGAGCGGGCGCTGGACGACTGGGTGTTCATGTGCTTCTTCGTGGGGAACGACTTCCTGCCCCACCTTCCCAGTCTGGAGATCCGAGAGGGGGCTGTCGACAGATTGGTCAATCTCTACAAGAAGACTATTTATAAAACTAAAGTAAGTTTGTAGATAACGCACTACATTACAAGTTACTTCGGATTAGTTGGAAGCATTGCAAATATATTCCTCTTTGAGATTTTTTGTTACTTGACTTTTATCAAATCGTCACTCTGTAATGCACTGGGCTAAGAATATCTAAAGACTAGACATTTCATGCACATCATTAATAATGAAAATATACAGAAAGTCACTCACAGGAAAATTTTTATTCATGTCTGGAGAGCATAATGAGTTACAAAGAAACTATACTCACTGCGATAATGTCGAAGTGATTTAAACAAAAATATGTACACATGTAAAAAAAATAGTAGCATTATCTCATTTGTGTAACATATACAGTAAAAGCCCATTTATTTGAAATTGAAAGGCTCAAAAATAAAAATAAAATAAATTTATAAAACAAAGGTTGACTTATTTTCACATACCAGTTTTAGCTATGTTAGAAAGAAATGAGTATTTGTTATTTACAAAATAATAATAACCGTGAATGAAATCAAATTTATGAGTGTTTTCTGTACATCAATTTTTTATACACAAATTCTGATGTAAAACTAATTATTCATTTTTCATTTCACTGAAATCTTAACCTCATTTGATTTACTTTTTTGTATTTGCTTCTTCGAGGAATCAAACGGAATACATATTATAGAATAAAATAACAACTATGTAATTTTTTCCACATGAATTTTATTTGAGCAGCAACTGGGTTTCGTCATAGCCGACATCATCAGACCAGTCGTTACATATTTTATTCTATAAAATGCAGTTCCGCCAAGACATGTCAGTACAAAACTTTAAAAAAAGTAAAACATATTTTCGTTTTTCGCTGTACCTTTTATTTTAACAATCCATTTTTTTAGGGTTGGTTAACAGACTCGGGAGATGTGAACCTGGACAGGGTGCAGATGATCATGGCCGACCTGGGCTTGGCGGAAGACGAGATATTCAAGAAGCGCCAGCAGACGGAGCTGATGTTCAAGGCCAGGGACAAGGCCAAGAAGAGGAGGGAGAGGATGCAGCAGCAGCAGCAGCGCCCCAACTTCAACATGCTGAACAACACCCAGTTTGCGCCAACGGTGAGAGAGTAAAGGTGCAGGTTTTGATTCCTGTTACTCTTGACTTATTGGTTAATCTTTCATAGGGCAAAAGCCAAAAATGGTGGAAATGCCAACCATTTGTTGCCAAACCTTTATGATATTTTTTTTATACATCCATAAATATTGTGTCAATTTGATTATTTAACACAATTTGATAATACAAGGCAAAACAACTGTCTATTTGTATAATAAATTTTTAAAGACTAATATAATTTTTTCAATTTTTGGCATCAATCACTAATCTCTGAAAAAAAATTCATGGCAATTCATAATGGTCTGCAATAGGGCCGTTATTTTTTCTTACTGTCAAAGGAAATGAAATGAAAGTAATATATGAAAAGTTTAACAACAAAAGAAATATGAACAAAATGTTTAAACTTACTTTTGAATGTTTTCGTTTATTTAAACCCTTATCCGCACCCCAATGGTGCATAGGGCACTGGATCATATAAACGCAGTGTTATCTTGAATGTCAACACATGAAGGAAAGGTGATCAGTCCTCCGGTCAGCTACCAGTCCAGGGTAATATTGAATAAATATTTGAGTGAAAATATCACTTATATTTATTTGACACCCCCCTGGGAATCGAACCCGGGACATCCAGAACGTTAGCCGACCGTGCTGACCATTATACTACGGAGGCGGACTTAAATGTTAATACTGCAAAATCAACTTGATGACTTTAGATAAATCAAATGGTAAAATTCCAACATAAAAATAAGATTGCTGAATTTGGAGACCGACATCTGGTAACAAGTGATTCTGATCCATTAACTGCGAGTAAAATATCCTTTTGGTCCGCCTCCGTAGTGTAATGGTCAGCATGCTCGGCTACCGTTCTGGAGGTCCCGGGTTCGATTCCCAAGGGGGGTAAAATAAATATTAGTGATTTTTTCACTGTCATATTTATTCAATATTACCCTGAACTGGTACCTGAAGCGGAGGGCTGATCACCTTTCCTTCATGTGTGAATGATCAAGATAACACTGCGTTTATATGACGCAGTGCCCTATGCACCATTGGGGTGCGGGTTTGGGGTTTTAAAAAAAAAATATCCATACCACATATTTGTACAATTGAAATTTATAATAATACCGGTACAAAAAATTGCAACTTTGGAACGCAAGCGATAATATGCTCATCTAACAAGTTGGGTCGATCATAACGGTTTATATTATTTTTTAACTCCTGTAATTGGAGATAATCCAGATTTTGTGAACAAGTATTTGGACACACTCAAAATGTTGTAAATAACAGTTTAGTTTAAAAGTCATGTAATTTGATTACAGCCTTTGGGGCAGGCTAGACCAGTGCACAACGCAAGGAACGAGGCATTTAAGATGCGTATAGCCGGGATGCAAACAGATGCTTCCACTAATCAGCATCAGAATCAGCCGTCTCCACTGGAAGCCATGATGAGGCCTGTAGTAAGTATTGCATTACTATGTTTTACGAGCCCTTATTACATTTAAGATTTTAAAGCATTTTATTTACTTATAACCCTTATCCGCACCCAATGGTGCATAGGGCACTGCATCGAATTGACGCAGTGTTATCTTGATCATTACTTACATGAAGGCATGGTGATCACTCTTGCGCTTCAGGAACCAGTCCAGGGTAATATTAAATAAATATTACAGTGTAAAATCACTAATATTTATTTTCACCCTCCCTGGGAATCGAACCTTTGACCTCCAGCACGGTAGCTAAACACGCTGACCATTACACCACGGAGGCGGACTTAAAGCATTTTTAATTTTTTTTTTTAAACCCTTATCCGCACCCAATGGTGCACAGGGCACTGCGTCATATAAACGCAGTGTTACCTTGATCGTTTACACATTAAGGAAAGGTGATCAGCCCTCCGCTTCAGGTACCAGTCCAGGGTAATATTAAATAAATATGACAGTGAAAAAAAATCTCTATATTTATTTTACCCCCCTTGGGGACCTCCAGAACGGTAGCCGAGTGCGCTGACCATTACACTACGGAGGCGGCTTTTTTTTTAAAAGCATTTACACAAGGAAAATTGCAGTGCCAGTCTCTTAAGACATTCCAATGGCGAAATACATTCCAACCCAATTCCATGTCTCGTTAACACCCACCTCACCAGCGTAGCCAATTTGACTGAATATTTGATAGTGTTTTTATTTATTTATATATTGCACTTGTGGCTGTCAAGACGTTTAAATTTTATTTATAAACTACTAAGTAGGTCCTTTTATAAATATTATTTTGTGATTGCATACTCTGAATAATTAGAGGTTGAAAGACACCCATCTGAATGGCTTGATTATCTTGCTTAGTGTCTAGAAACATGCATTTACAGCAGGCTTTTAGACAAGGGAGAGTATTAACTCTCAAACTTGAATGCATTCTTACTCATTGGACCGTGTTGACAATTACTTCAAAGACATTGTTTCTGAGTACATGTGGCCATTATTGGCTCGGCTCAATGAAATGTCTCGACCAATCAAATGTCACATAACTGTGCTGTATGTATATAAATAATCACACTTGAGGTAATATTTTACAAAAATGGTGCTCTATGAGTTATTCAATAAAATAATAATAACTTTTTGACTCATTGTTTGCGAGAAACGCTTAAAAGCGTATTTAACATACTGTTGGTAGAGGGCAGGATACGCTTATAAAGGTGGAGACTGACCGGAGCATTTCGTTGTAACATAACGTCGTAACATCGCTCGCGGCGAGCATCACCGAGCATCCGAAACTATGGATGGAGTACGCTCGGCTCGGTGTACTGACTGCCTGAATGCTCGCATCGTAACATGTTACGTTTCGACGAAATGCTCCAGTCAGTCTCCACCTTAAGCGTTCTATTTGCTTACTTTTGGTAGAGTGGGAGACGCTAAAAAACATTGTAAAGATCAGAATTGGGTTTGCAGTTACTTGTAATTAGTATACATCCCTGATTAGTTAACTGATTAGTGTCGGGGTTGATGAAAAAACTGCCCGACAACAATGTGTTAATACCCTTTTTTAATTTGTAAATTAAATTGGTTTGTATTGTTTCCAGTCCAACGATGATAATAACAGAGGCGTGAAAAGGAAGGCTGATGATAACAACGGCAATAATAAGAATGATTCTGATGAAGAAGACGATCAGGCGCACGACGAAGTCCGACTTTGGGAAGATGGATTCAAGGACAGATATTACGAGAGCAAGTTCGATGTAGCAGCAGATAACGTAGAGTTCAGGTAATCTTCAATGCATTGTGATATAAATATAGTACAGTGTATAACATGTCTGAAATATTCTGAGAGTCCAGCTCTTTCAGGATGGACTCATTTGTTGGCTCAGCATTCCCCGGGACTTGCATAAGTATTAGCCATCTTCTCTCTTCTTTACGAGCCCTCTGACCTCGACTGTTGGATATAGGCCTCTTTCCATTCTTTCCATTTACTCCGGTTGGTTGCTGCTTACAGTTAGTTTTTACCCCCCACAGTGACAATATCGTCAGACCATCTCTTTTGGGGTCTACCGACACCTCTTTTGCTCTCCCAAGGTCTCCATCGTAGAATTCTTGGGGTTCATCTTGTGGGGTCCTGTCTCGCTATACTCCTTCCAAAGTATTAGCCATGATGCTATACAGTAGAATCGCGATATAACGAAATCCAAGGGACCAAAAAATATTAATTCGTAATAACGAATTCCCACATATAACGAATTTTTTTAAATCATACTTAGTATGTATATGTTGCGCGCCGTTGCAAAAAATGTTGCGCGGCTTTTCAAAAAGATCGCAAGTTCTGCAAACAAAAGAGGAAGAGGGCCATAGGGAACTGAATATCTACATATTTTCACTAGTTTTCTTATTAACCTTACGGTGATAAAAGTGCCGCGGGAATCGATGATACTCGTATGTATTTTGTACACAATATGAGAATGTGATTTTAAAACAGGAAAAACGTAAATATTCATAGTTGCTTTTACTGGCCATATTTAAAGTTAAAATTTAACAATTTTGTTATGTTGGGTCTGGTAAATATGTATCTAAAAAGGAGAATAATAACATCAAATATAATAGTAATAATATCACAAGTAGCCGCCAAAGCCGAGAACGAGAACGGCTTGCGCGCTACTGACGGCCAGTGTTGTCAGACGTCAAATAGTAGTTTTCGATATTGAGATTGCGAAATTACGAGACGGCGAAAAAAAATTTTTTTCCAAAATTTACGCGATGAATTTTTTTTCGCCGTCGCTAAAAATTTCCTAAAATCCGTTAAAATTCCGTTATAATCCTTCAAATTCCGTTTGATCTCTTTATTCCTTCAAAATCCGTATAAAACGGACAAATTCGTATTTGTCCAAATTGTCCGTCATATTTAATATTCCTAGTTGCTTTTATTGGCCATATTTAAAGTTTAAATAAAACAATTTTGCAATGTTGAGTCTGGTAAATGTTATTCATAATGTCATTCATTTGCAGCGACGGAAATAAATAATTTGTAAAAAAATCGGGAATCCAATCCTAGCATAAAATCGTAAAAATACACAAACGTTTCTGTGTTTGCGCGTGTGGCGTGCTTTGTAAGTATGCGTGCATGTCGTACGTCGTAACACGTTACTCCGCTAGTCCAATAGTGTGCAGATTGTCTTACCCGACACTACGCCCCACTTAGGGCGCTTGTCCACTACCCGAAATTCCGTGTAATTTTACTGTCCGGCACGTCAGTTAGCGTTTTAAAATGACGATTGGCTTGGATTGGCTTGTGCTTTTGTCCATCTTTCTTCGGATCGGAGCTCTTGATCGGTGCGTGAACACGTTGCGCGTAAATTCGATCGTAAAATCGTCGTTTTAAAACGCAAACTGACGTGTCGAACGGACGGTAAAATTATTCCGTGTAGTGGACAAATGCCCTTACGATGTAGATAAAAGACGGATGCAATTTGAGGATTATTATTGTCAACAGAATCATTTCATTGAGATAAAAAGATGGATTGTAATTTGAGAATTATTATTGTCTACCATTGAGATAAGCAGGTGGACTGATTATGGGAGAGAATATACTTGAGAATTTTTATGGCCTACAGAAATAATTTCATTGAAATAAGAAGAGAGATTATAACTACGTCGCCTACTTTCAAAATCCGCCAGATCCATATAAGTCGATTTTACAAAAAAAATCCAAATTCTCCGGATAACATTTATGTTTCAATGATTTGTCTATCTTTATATAAAATATTTTAAAATAGAGAATTTTCCCATTTTTTTGGAAAGTTTTTCAGTACTCAAAAAAAAACACGAGACACAAATCGATAATGACGTCATCTTAACTTTTGACCTATCTCCGCTCTCTGATTGACCGATATGGGTCAGAAGGCAAGTTTCAGGAATTTGAAATACAACGCTGTTTTTAAGTATTTTTTAGCGGGGTTTTCAAGTATTTAAAAATTTTGAACAATAAAAACCACAACTGGCATTCCGATAGAGTATTTATTTTAAAATCTTATAAAACTGGATCTAGCGGATTTTGAAAGTAGGCGACACAACTAAAGAATTATTATTGCTAAAGTAAATCATTTCACTGACTCATTGACTCTAATTACTAATTACTCAAGCTGATGAGATATTGTATTGAATTACTTTTAAAAATCGCCATAAAACCATCCGCATATGGTGCGGCGGCGCGGCTTGAATAATTTTATCTTAACATTTTTTATTTCCGCGCGGCGCCGTGGCGGCGCGGCTTTGAAATATTTTTATCATAACATTTTTTATTTGTTATAAATTTACTTAAATGTATTGGCACTTTTTCGTACGGGACAAAAGTGATTTTGTTATACATAATAACGGGATTTCGTTATATAAATGCATTTTTGTATGAAAAATTAGTTTTAGGGAATAAATTCGGTTTTTTTTTTCGATATACGTCATTTTTCGATATATCGCGATCACTTATATCGCGATTCTACTGTATTTGAAATCCATCATCTTTAAAAAAAATTGTAAAACAAATGCACAAGGTGAATGTTCTTGGTAATAAAATCAGATGTTCACCTCCGTAGTGTAATGGTCTGGTTGGATTACCAGGGGGGGGGGGTCAAATAAATATAAATGACTTTTTTATCTAATATTTATTCAGTATTACTCTGAACTGGTAACTGAAGTGGTGGGTTGATCATCTTTCCGTCATGTGTTAACGATCAAGATAAGACTGCATTTATATGACGCAGTGCCTTATGCACCATCAGGTGCAGATAAGGGTTTGAAGTATATTTAATTGTTGAACTTCCGATAGATCACATGTGTATGTGCAGGTATCACGTGGCGTTGCAGTATGTGCGTGGCCTATGCTGGGTGCTCCGCTACTACTATCAAGGTTGTGCCTCGTGGAAATGGTACTTTCCCTATCACTATGCCCCCTTTGCATCCGACTTTGTCAACATCAGCGGACTCTCCACACAGTTTGACAGGAACACTAAGCCGGTGAGAATCTATTTAATCCTTCCTTAGTTTTGTGATCACAGAGTATAATAAATTGTGATTGTATCATGTTTTAAATAGCAACAATCACATGTATTATATGCTTAATGGTACTGGAAGTACACGGCGATAAAGAGGAAACAAAGAAAACACCAGCTCAAGATCGAAGATTTACTTTATCAATTTACAAGTATGAGGAGAGTAGAATACAACGCCACACCAATCTGTCTTTGCAAACAATCTTCCCCTCTTCCACATTATGCATCCTCTCATACATGATTATTTTAACTCCTAACCTTGACCATGGCCAAGTATTTCTGTTTTTTCCTGGGTCTTCCTCTGTTTAATCAATCACCTCGTAAATTTATTTTACTGTTATTTTTTCACTCATTCGATTCACGTGCCCAAACCATCTCAACACACCTCTCTTAAATTTAATGATAGTGGGATTCTTCACAACTCAAATTAAATGATTAATTGTATTTTTAATTTAAGTTTTACTTGGTGAATACTATTATTTTTAAAATCTATTGTGACTAAACATGATTCGGAATGCATCGAAACATGACAATAGATTTGAAGAAATAGTGATATTTGCTAAATATAACTTAAATAAATTATGGATGGATATAAATTAATGAGATGAATAATACTTTTTCAAAAGTAGTATTCTCTTCTTCAATGGTTCCTGTATTTTTTCTTTCTATTTCAGATTAAACCCATGGAACAGCTGATGAGTGTTTTCCCCGCAGCGAGTGGTAACTTAGTACCCAAGTCGTGGGCAACTCTTATGAGTGATCCGGTGAGCATTTACCTATCAATAAATATCAGCACTTTTAAATATCCAACCGTTGTCATTAAAGTTGAATTTTACTCTATTACTCATGTGAAAAAAATGAGTGTTATCTTTGGGCATGTCAGCTTGATATCAAAAATCATTCTATAACATTAAGGAGTAAATTTTTTCTGTGACTTTTGTGAATTTTTTAAGATGTAGAGATGCGGTTGTCTTCATATTTGACATTTATATATTATCTTTTGACACCTTTTTTCATTATATTCTTAATTTTGTTCCAGAGCTCCCCCATTATTGATTTCTACCCGGAAGATTTTAAAATTGATTTGAACGGAAAGAAGTTTGCCTGGCAGGGAGTTGCACTGTTACCATTTGTCGAGGAGAAGAGGTTGTTCAAAGCGCTTGAAATGTATAAGGATCAATTAACACAAGCCGAAAGTAAGTTTATCCAAATTCCTATAGGCTATGTATAAAAAAAGTCTTATGCGTTTCCTTTCTTGATGTAACATATTTTAAGTGTCATAGATTAAGATAAGTCAAATTGTGTCAAAGAAAGTATTGATTATATTGGATAGCTTTTTCCATTTCTGTCAGAAAAGTGAAAAAAGCTATTTAGTTGTCATTTTATTCTTATGTAATATTAATTTCCGTCCCACTGAGAAATTTCAGTAAACAACTTATGAATTTTTAAGATTTTATAGACTTGAAAGCGTAATTTGGATGTGATTTCTTTTTAGTTTAAAATAAAATTAAAATTAAAATTATTATTATTATAAAATTCAAATTAAAATATAAAGCATAAAATTGGAAAATGTGTTAGGATGAACGTTAAAAATAAATAAATGTCCTCGTGTTTAAAAAGTTTTATTTTTTACGGGTTCCGCTATTTGTGTTGCCGGGGGTGTAGTTACATAAATCAAGAAATTGTAATCTAAATGTTAGCAACTAAATTTACAACATTTTGAGTGTATCAAAATACTTGTTCACAAAATCTGGATTATCTCCAATTACAAGAGTTTTTTTTTTTTGTCAGCAACATAAATGTCCAGACTTCCATATTCTTCTTAATCTTTGATGAGATGTCAAAAAATGATAAATTTCATATTGTTTGCTTCCTCCTTTTGATCCAGGCATTGTGCATTTGGAGATGTTTGATACTATTGTTTTTTCAGAGCTGCGTAATTCACACGGCAAGGACCGATTGTATGTAGGGATAGCCAATCCTTCCTTTGCCCTCATTAAGAATCTGTACACGGAGGTATCCCAGGCCAATAACAAGACCAAAGATGTGGAAATCCCCTACTCCTGCGAGGGTGTGAGAGGAACCATGATGGTTGCTGATGACTGCGTGTATGAGGGAGGGTAAGATTATTTTTTTATAAAATTCCTATTCAAATACTTGATGATGATCAGTCTTAACTCCATTCCGGAAATAAAACTTTTTTTTGTCAATTATGTGTACTTTAATTAGTTGCCAGTTTATCCCGACCGTGACTCGGGCAAGGAGTTTGTGTTGCATTGATGTGTCCGAGTGCTGCTTGGGCAAATCGTATTCCAACTTGTATGTTTTGATTTGCCCGAGCCAAATATATTTATGAATTTGTTTTTATTGACTAACCCGAACAGTGTTCATATAGTATGTACATTTTTCGTTATACTGTAATATGTATTTATTCATCAAACATACATCGCTCACTCCTTTCAAGAACGTCATAAATCAAAAAACTTGATTTTTCAGGAGAACGTTTTTAAAGTTTAAAAATATAATACAATGCATTAAAAATAAATATCAAGCCACTTATTAAACTTTTTAATGTTCAACAGATCTTTTTAGGTAAAACCTGAAGGTTTTTTCTGCATTTGAAAAACATTTAGTATATTTAAAAAAATAATTAAACAATACCTTTTCTTCAAAATGCAAAAACAACTTTTTTTGCCCTGTAGCGGGTAAATATAAAGTTTTAAAAAAATACTTAAACAATACCTTTTCTTCAAAATGCAAAAACAACACTTTCTGCCCTGTAGCAGGTAAATATTAAGTTAAAAATATGCCTCTTTTGCTGGGATATAGTACATTTTCTGGGCATTCTGAAAACATGTACAACTGAAAATCGTCGATTTTTTATTTATGACGTTCTTGAAAGGAGTGAGCGACTTGTACATTGGCAAGCCATGGCTATGAGGCAATAACTAAACAAGTAAAAATATGTGAACATATATTTTTTTTAAAGTAAACCCTCTGATTTTGGATAGTCACTTTTTTTTTATACGGTTATAATAAAAAAATAAAAAAGTATTTGTTTTACTAGATAAAATGGATAGATACAAACAACAAAGTGACTGCCGAATCGATTAATAACTATGACTACTATAGCTTGAGCTCTTTCTCCCAGTAAGATTGTGATTTTTCTTTTAGGCAATTGAATTCACCAGTTCCTGGACTGCCTTACATTACTGACAACCGTGTGTTGTGTGTACAGTACAGCGACGTCGCATACCCTGATGATTTCATATTCCCGGCAATCCGCCTGAGCGGGGCTGTGGAGCCCGCCAGGGTACTGAAGCCCGGAGACCTCTCCCACCAAGAGAACAGAAATTACAAGCCTCAGATTGGTATGTCTGTCTTTTTTTGCTACTTGTTCTCCTTAACCAAAAAAACAAAAAACAGGTTCCTAGACAGTTATTCATTCCAATGGGTAAAAATTCATTTGTCCTCTACTCCGCATACTGTTGTAATAGATACGAGTGAAAAAAATGTGAGTTTGTATTTTAACTAATGAATAAAAATATGTCGAATGACATTTGACATGGGACCTACGAGGAAAAAATCTATGGCAAATGAGATTCGCTATTGGACCGGTAAGGGTTAATTAGAACCTTTTTCAGTGTTTTCAATATGGGGAAGGAAACAGATATTTCATATCTGTTTACTTCCCCATATTGCTGAAATGTTCTTTATCCTGAACTCCTAATTTTTTTAAATATCTAGTGGGAAGATAACACCGCGTTGATCCAATCCAAATCTTCAAACCTTCATCTGCACCCGATGGCGCATAGGGCACTGCATCATTTAAACACAGTGTTATCTTGATCATTAACACATGAAGGAAAGATGATCAGCCCTCCGCTTCAGGTCAGGGTAATGTTGAATAAGTATTAGTGTAAAAAATCACTTATATTTATTTGACACCCCCTGGGAATGGAACCCGAGACCTCCAGTACAGTAGCCGAGTGTGCTGACCATCACACATCTGAGGCAGACCGGGTGTGGATAGTGGTAGCGAAATAAAAGTGAAGTCGTTAGATCACTTCATTACTTAACACGAGGTCCTGGGTTTGATTTCTATCACGATCACTATTAGCACATTGTTTACGGCGGGCATATATTTGTATTTCAGAAAACTTGCCCGCATTTTAAGTATAATTTATATTTTGCACCAGGTATGGCGCCGTACAACCGCCAAGCATCTCTGGGCCGAGGCGGACATAGGATGTTGGGTCACCACACGCAGCAGAACCGAATGTACGGGAATGTGCAACCTCCAGCCAACATAGGGGGTAAGTCTTATTTTATTATTATTGTCATGACTTACTATTTGTGCATTTCCATAGGAATTGCAAATTTTATTCCTGATTGAAAGAACACTTTTGATTACCATTTTATGGAGAATGCTATAATAATATTTTTTTTGTTGATATAATTGTGATACAATTGGAATTGTAAGTTTCAAATTATGAGTATGTAAAAGATATATTTATGATATATGTCCGCCTCCGTAGTGTAATGGTCAGCACGCTCGGCTACCATTCTGGAGGTCCCGGATTCGATTCCCAAGGGGGGTAAAATAAATATTAGTGATTTTTTCATTGTCATATTTATTCAATATTACCCTGGACTGGTACCTGAAGCGGAGGGCTGATCACCTTTCCTTCATGTGTAAACGATCAAGATAACACTGCGTTTATATGACGCAGTGCCCTGTGCACCATTGGGGTGCGGATAAGGGTTAAAATTTTTTTTTTAAAAAAAGATATATTTAAAAAAAGCCATATTAAAAAAGGTATATGTGTATAAAATCTATGAAAAAATATACAAAATAAAAAATATATATATCTGGTCTCAACAATGATGCTTTCATATGGAAGTATTGATGATTTAAAATAAAATAAAAATTAAGTATTTAAAAATATATTTTCCATTAAATTCAAAATAAAACTGCGATGACAAAAAAAAGTTTTTTTTATAATTTTTTTTTCAGTTACTGATTTCATTAACTATTTTGTTTTTTTATGTGTTTTTTTTGTAAAATATTTTTTTTGAATAATGTGTTTTTATTATATACAAAAATATTTAAATTCTACTGTATTTTTTTTAAGGCTAAGCGTCTCGTCATCAAAACTAGAAATCAAGTTGTCAACTTGTATTCTCAAAGTGTTCTCTTGTGTCAAAGTGGGCTCGAACCTAAAAAATCACAATATGTATATCTTTTTCTCCCCCTCTCGACTCCTTACTTGATCCTACTCACTATGTCTTCGTTGCTTTCTATAATTAATTGTATCATTAATAAAAACAAATGATCAATAAATACGAAACCACGGCGGGTTTCATCCTAGTCAAAGATGGTATCTCGAATTTGGACCGTCACAAAATTATCTCTCCTTCCCTTATATCGCTCACTCCTTTCAACAACGTCATATTTTTAAAAACTTGATTTTTCAGGAGATCGTTTTAAAAGTTTAAGAATATAATAAAAATGTATTAAAAATTGAAAATATATTATATCAAGCCACTAATTGAACTTTTTACTGTGGAACAGATATTTTTAGGTAAAACCTGAAGGTTTTTTCTCCATTTGAAAAATATTTAGTAGGTTTATTTTTAAAATAAAATAATAAAACAATACCTTTTCTTCATAATGCAAAAAAAAAACACTTTCTGCCTTGTAGCAGGTAAATATTAAGTTAAAAATATGCGGATTTTGCTGGGATATAGTACATTTTCTGGGCTTTTCAAAAACACGCAGAACTGAAAATTGACAATTTTTTATATATATATGACGTTGTTGAAAGGAGTGAGCGATATATGCAGAGGGGACGTCATTTGAAATCATATTTTCAAATTACATGTTATAAAGGTTATGATTTTAATTAATAAATAACTTTATAATTATGAAAATGGGACTATTATTAAAATCATATTTTCAAATTACATTTTACAAATGCTGTCATTTGAATGTCCGCCCCCGTGGTGTAATGGTCAGCGTCTTTAGCTACCGTGCTGGAGGTCCCGGGTTCGATTCCCAGAGGTGTGTGATAATAAATATTAGGGATTTTACACTGTAATATTTATTTAATATTACCCTGGACTGGTTCCTGAAGCGCAAGAGTGATCACCTTGCCTTCATGTAAGTAATGATCAAGATAACACTGCGTCAATTCGATGCAGTGCCCTATGCACCATTGGGTGCGGATAAGGGTCATAAGTTATAAGTAATTTTAATTAATAACTTTATAATGAACGAATCTCAGTTCCAAATGGGTTCGGGCTTAGCGACTGCCTATGGGAGGGAGGGTCGCGTGTCGGAAGTAAAAAGTGCGGGGAATTTATTTAATAATAATATCGGAAGTCCGACCTCTTGTGTCGGCTGATTGACGGCCGAGGGGCCGAGTGGGAGCACTCGACGCAAATCAAACCGGTTCACTCGCGTCAGCGATCTTGCAGCCAAATTGTTATATCGGATGCGGGCCGACCCTTTCCGTATCCAGATGGTGCAAAGGGCACCGGATGGTTGTTATATCATGGCTTGGTAATCAGTCCTGCCCGTCGTATTTTTGGATCTAGGAGCTGTTCAGGCTAATGACAATTTTAGGCCGACCCTATCTGTGTGCAGATGGTGCAAAGGGCACCGGATGGTTGTTATATCAAGGCTTGGTTATAAGTCCTGCCCGTCGTATTATGGATCTAGGAGGTGTTCAGGCTAATAACAAGTTTAGGCCGACCCTATCTGTGTGCAGATGGTGCATAGGGCACCGGTTCTTTGTTATATCAAGGCTTGGTAATCAGGCCTGCCCGTCGTATTTTTGGATCTAGGAGCTGTTCAGGCTAATAACAAGTTTAGGCCGACCCTATCTGTGTGCAGATGGTGCAAAGGGCACCGGATTGTTATATCCAGGCATGGTGATCAGTCCTGCCCGTCGTATTTTTGGATCTAGGAGCTGTTCAGGCTAATAACAATTTTAGGCCGACCCTATCTGTGTGCAGATGGTGCACAGGGCACAGGATTGTTATATCCAGGCAAGGTGATCAGTCCTGCCCGTCGTATTTTTGGATCTAGGAGCCGTTCAGGCTAATAACAGTTTTTACCAAATTTTGTAAATTGGAAATTTGGCCTTCTAGGTGTACGATGTGTAATTTTAGCGCACAAACGGTTCCATACATTCAAAAAAATTGCTTTTCGTGAAAAAATATTAAACCTAAATGACAGTTTTGATAACTGCTATTTAAAAAAACGTGCGAATTAAAAAAAATAGACACTGATATTCACAACAGTAAGAATATTGTTAGGTAACATTAGAAAATAAAAACAAAAACGTTGATTTAATTTAATTTACTAAAATTATTATAATCTTCTTTATAAAATTAATAGACTTTGTTTTTACCACTTTTTTTTATTTATTCATATAATTCAACCTACCGGTTTCAACAACACATTGTCATCATCAGGGTTTATTTTAAATATATAAAAAAAACATTAAAAATATTAGAATACTTTCACAAAAAAAAACTTCCACACATTCCATAAAAATCCTAAATCCTAGGATTTTTATGGAGTGTGTGGAAGTTTTTTTTTTTTGTGAAAGTATTATAATATTTTTAATGTTTTTTTTATATATATTTAAAATAAACCCTGGTGATGACAATGTGTTGTTGAAACCGGTAGGTTGAATTATATTAATAAAAAAAGTGGTGAAAACAAAGTCTATTAATTTTATAAAGATAAAATAAAATGTACCACAAAGTATCTGGGGAAAACATTCAAGAAATTAGTAAATTAAATTAAATATCTAAGTAAATTAATAGATCAACTTTTGCTTGTTATTCTTCTGTATTGCTATCAGAGGGTACCAGGAAGGCATGCAAGAGAGCTGGTTACGTGCGTCATTAAACATTTTAAACAATCCTCCCGCCCACTCCATTGATTCTACTCCGGAGGAAGGCGGGAAGGTACTCTCCGCGCGCGCATTGTCTCGCTTCACAATAACGACAGTATAAATATGTAGGCACGCGACCTCTCGCCGGCTTTGTGCGCCTGTCACCCGTCACAATGCGATCAATTAGCGAGACGACAAACAAATTATTATTCGGTAATTAGTCCCCGTGCGATACGAACACATACACCTCCCGAACTTCAGACATTTCAGACGAGTAAAGATTTGTTCCATCAAGGATTCTCCGTTCTTTTTACAGATCGTTATGCGTGATGGGATCTCGAGAATAAACAATTTTAAAGTCTTTCGAGATTTCAACTGAGAATTCGTTATGTAGGTACTTCATAAAAGTAATTTGAAAACAAAGTTTATCCTTGGCAACTCGAAAGACAACACAAATGTCACGAAAATTAAAATATACGTCGTTGACTATTCTTTTAAAGCCTCTTCTCGTTTACGAGAGATTTTGTCTGTAACAAACATAATACATTGTATGTGATAACAATAAATAAACGATATAATAGGAGATAGAGAGAGAAGAAAAAAAAACGGACATGAATGAAAATATAAAATAAACTCTTCGATCTACATTAATTAAATCATATTCAAATGCGGACAGTAAAAATTATTGTTACCTAAAATGTACGAGGATCATACAAACACACACACACACACACACACACACACACACACACACACACACACACACACACACATATACACATACATAACACGTCGTTGACTACTATCAAACTAAATTTATCTTCATATAAAATCCTATAGAGACCTATAAAATAAACATTACCTCAATTTCTTTTTTTTTAACGACAATTTTCAAGTATTTTTTTAATTTATCGGAAATTTTGATGTGGTGATCGTAACTGAAATTAATTTATAAAAAAAACTCCAATCATTTTTTCCATACACCCTATGTTGAAATTACGAGTCAAAAGGTTCCTTCCGTGCGTGAAGATGTACCAGTAGAATCACCCCCGCGTTATGCCAATTCGGTTATTGGTTTCTCTCCTCCGACCTGCTGTGCCCCTGATATCCGAATGCACTTTGAGTGTGGCTTTTGTGTGTTTTTCACTTCAATGCAGTAAACTAACTGACTTAGTTGCTTAACATAGATGAAGAAGAATATGGAAATCTGGGCATTTACGGGGCTGACGACCGTCATAGACTGGTTTAGGTGATCACTTTACACACGTGTAACATTCACCAATTCTACCCGTGATTGACAACCACACTACTCAAATTCTTGGATGTTCTATATATATGATCCAATTTCGAAACATAGTGCTTGAATCACTTGAATTTTACTAGAGACATGGTGAGATGAAAGAAGCTTTTTATTGAGCAGAAACTGTTTTATTTGTATGTGAAGTCTGAATCCTGGATTATAATCACATACACGAGAAACGCTAAAATATATCCTTTTCATTTTATTATTTTAGCTTTAAATAGTTAATTTATTTTCCACATTTTGAGTGTGTCCAAATACTTGTTCACAAATCTGGATAATCTCCAATTGGAAGTTATTTTTCATATTATTTTTTGACATATCAGCATAGATGAAGAATATAGTTCTTCAACTATGTTGAAATATGAACAATAACTTCTATAATTTGAGATAATCCAGATTTGGGAGTGTTTGGACACACTCAAAATGTTGAATTTATTCTTCGATGAGACCTGCTTAGGTGATTTGGTTCCGTTCGCCAATTATAAAGGATAAAATAAGCAAACTAATAAACGAATTATGGTGTCGGTGAGCACCGGCTCGTTGTGTAGTCAGTGTCGGGTAGTCAACTAGCCGGAGGCTGATTGGATCATAGGGGGAGTAAAGAACTATTCCCGAATAAATACATCCTCATTCACACCAAATTGGCACTACAACTTGCTGAGTTGTCGCAATTACATTTTTGACGACGTCAGTCGGACGTACAGAGGTGACACGTTCGTTCAATGTGCTAGATGTCTTGTATGTCGTTCACTCCTTTCAACAACGTCATATATCAAAAATCGGCAATTTTCAGTTGTGCATGTTTTTGGAATGCCCAGAAAATGTACTATGTCCCAGCAATAGCGGAATATTTTTAACTTAATATTTACCCGCTGTAGGGCAGAAAGTGTTGTTTTTGCATTTTGAAGAAAAGGTATTGTTTAATTATTTTTTTAAATATACTTAATATTTTCAAATGGAGAAAAACATTCAGGTTTTACCTAAAAAAATCTGTTGCACAGTAAAAAGTTCAAGAAGTGGCTTGATATTTATTGTTAATTCATTTTTTTATATTTTTAAACTTTAAAAACGATCTCCTGAAAAATCATGTTTTTTTATATATCGCTCACTCCTTTCAAGAACGTCATAAATCAAAAATCGACAATTTTGAGTTGTGCATGTTTTCGGAATGCTCAGAAAATGCACTATATCCCTGCAAAAGCGGCATATTTTTAACTTAATATTTACCCGCTACAGGCCAGAAAGTGTTGTTTTTGCATTTTGAAGAAAAGGTATTGTTTAATTATTTTTTAAAATTTATTAAATATTTTTCAAATGGAGAAAAAACCTTCAGGTTTCACCTAAAAAGATCTGTTTCACAGAAAAAAGTTCAATAAGTGGCTTGATAATTATTTTTAATACATTGTATTATATTTTTAAACTTTAAAAACGTTCTCCTGAAAAATGAAGTTTTTTGATTTATGACGTTCTTGAAAGGAGTGAGCGATATGATGTTGTTGAAAGGAGTGAGCGATGTGTTATAGGCCAATTCTCACGGCAAGCTTAGCGGCTAGTTTTTTATTTCAGTAGTTATATCTATCCATTTTCAATTTTAATTTTACTTGGTAAATACCACTATTTATTAAAATCTATTGTGATCGAAAGACGTGTAACAATAGATTAAAAAAATAATGGTAATAAGGGTGTCCGGTGGCAGAATTTGGATTTCAAAATTGAATAAAAAACAAACTGCAAAGGATATACATTTATTTCTATTATAGTAATAACTATTACAAAGAAGAGAAGTGCGGATTTTATGTCTTTCACAGACAATGATAATCACATTACAAGAAATGAAATACAGTGCAATACAAATTGTTTGAATGTTTTTCATCAATTAGATGAGAACACAACAAACTAATAGAAACAAATAAAGGCGCAGGTTAAATACATATATAAAAAATAGAAATTTGGTTGTAAAAAAGAGTAATAACAATTAAAAGTAATGAAATAAAAAAAAAGTAAAAATTGAAAGTGAAATGAAACTAAGCTACATAAGGTACAAAATTCAAGACTATTTCAAATTGATTTCACCAATTGTGCACGAAATATTGAAGAAGTGCCTTAAATTTTACCCTTTTAAGATTGAAATCGTCTCGCCTGCCACCTGCACGCGTGCCATAGGTTCGCTATCCCTGTACTAAGTATTTTGAAGAGCTCTAAATGTAAAAAAAAAATCATCCCAATGTTATCACTATATACAAGTGTAAAGCGATGATATTGGGATTATTTTTGAGTTTTTCTATTCTACAACACGCTCTCACTGCGCTTCAGTCGCTGAATGGCAGTGTTGTAGGCTATAGGTACCCATCCCTAGAGTTAATTTGTTTGCGTAGACCTTCCCTCACCCCGTCTAGTGACAGTCACATTACATAAACAGTTGTTGCTCGCAAAGCAGAGTCAGCCGGGGGAAAATTGAATTAAGGTTATTTTGTCACCGGCCCCTAATCGAATCTATTTCCATTCCTTGCCTCGGGGAAGGCTGTGCAAATCCATTCACGAAAGGGAATATGCACAACTTTTACGGGTCTGTCCCGATGTAGTGAATAAAATAATTTGGTCAAATTATAAGCTGTATTAAAATTTAAAATAATGTTTTTAGGCGTCTCTCAGTATGTTAACTAATGCCAGTATGTACCATGGTAAATAATAATCCCACTATAAAAAATAATTATTTAAATTTACATACAAAAATCCATTTCTAATATAAAATGAAACTTAAAACCTTGACGAAAACTTTAATGTAATTATTATTAGTATACACCACTTAAATTGATTCAATTTAAATTAATTTTGTCAGATTTTATTAAAATATTAAATCATGGTTTTCAACCCCTGCGTGGTTGTGTAACATAAAATTTTGTCTAGACCCCCACCTAAAAAAACGGTAAGTGACGGTAGCCATTTAGAAGGATTGTGTCCGCCATGAGCAATCTTTGGTATTTCGTTAGTTGTTGGTCAACAGATGGCGCTGCCATTGAGGTGAAATCGACCTCAAATGCTTTTTTGAAAACTTTATTATTTATTTATTTTTAAAGAGACATATTTGTGTGTTTTATTATTTACATAAATACTTCAATTTCATGCTTTTTCTGTGAGCACAAGCGGCTCGTTATAAGAAATAGGTATCAAATTGTGGTAGAGTGGGTTCGAACCGAGAAACTCTGACTCAAGAGTCAGCGACACTAACCGCGGGACCACTACCCTACACAAATGTGTTTATTACGGTAAAAACGTATATAAACAATTTGATAATTGCGTTGATTATATGATGATATTCCTTTTTAGCAATAAGCTCCCCAATGTAGAAGGTACTTATTTCTTTTCTGTAAGAAGTCATAAAGTTTAAATAAATAAATAGTTCATAGAATATTTATTTTATCTTGAATATCACAGAAAGATTGGAGAATTATAATTTGGCAATTCACATCCCCAAATACAAATTCAGTTTCTACTTTTGAATATGATGTAATCATTAATCACCCATTCATGTTGAGGTTTATGGTGCTTCGCGCACCGATCACCCCTTTCGCGAGTCGCTAGCGACAAATCCTACCCCGTCGGATTTTCCGGGAAATAAACGCCCAAACACGGTGCCCATTGTGAGCGCGCGGAAACCCTTTGTGTCTGTCAACTGCCGCCCCTCCTGTCCTCCTGATAACGACGTGTTTTTATTGTGGGAAATGTATGTTTACCGGCTGGAAATTAGATTCCAGTGTCATGTTCCTTCAGGAAATCTTCGCTTATACACTGTAAACATGTCAAATTTTGTCATTTTAAATTGAAATCGTGCAAATAATTCAGTAGGTATTCGACAATTTTTGTGTCGTTTCATTTATAATCGTCATGTTTCATGAATATTTTATAAAAGTTTTCATATTTTGTTGAAGAGTTGTGGTCCCGTGGTTAGTGTCGCGGACTCCGAGTTCGATCCCACTTTACCACAATATGAGACCTTTTTTAAAAAAATAGTGAGCCGCTCAGGTTTAGGAATATACCACATTATGAAATTGAGATATTTGTGTAAATAATAAATACACAAATATTTATCATTTGTTAAAAAAAGGAATGTTCATGTTACATATTATGCATTCCCGAGTGACCTTCCCATTGCTATTCTCTATTTCCTACATGACATTCTATCTCCATTTCCCTTCCCTATTATATAAAAATAATGTCTTCACTCTGAACTCCTTTACTTGTGTCATTTGTATCCCTTTAAATATATTCGTCTTCTCATAGTTTTGGGGCGCAGGACTACAACAATTAATTTAATACCGTGTAAATCCGATTCGGTGCCCTATACACCATATGGATGCGAATAAGAGTTTCTGCTCTGAAAACTAAGTTTAACGGTTAACTATTTTAAAATGAATATCGCTTAATTACGTCTTATGGTCCCTTATAGAAAGCTGACTTTGATAGAAAAATCCTAATGAATCTTACAGTTGCCAGCCTTCCTTTCTAAGCTGTCGACATTCGTGATTTCAAAATAATAAAAAGGTATTCAGTCAAAAAGTGTTGTGTAAAGTAAAGTTCCTCTTATTGAAGCGTCAACAATAAATTTCCGTAATATCCGACAGCGTAGTACTAACTAACCCCTCCCTTGCAAGTGGCCGAGGGTTAGAATTGTAATTTTACGACGCGGAGGTACCAGGGTGGCAGGACGGCGGCGGGCGGCGGGCGCGGCGGGGCGGGACGGAGGTGTGCCGCGCCTAATTGGCCGCCATTGTGCTGTTGTCACGCGCACTCCTCGCTCTTCTGCTACCCGGATAGGATCACCCGCTGCCGTGGGCGGCGCGTTCAAATTGGTCCAAATTAATTTCGAATATCGTTTTGCTATTTTGTTTTCCCGACATACAAACGGGACGTCAATCAATGTGGCGTCGCTTTTCCGTGTCACCCCCTTCCTCACCCCTGCGATTTATTTAACTGTAACGTTCATTTGGTAAACTTGCAAAAAATAGCGTTCACTGGTATCGCATGGGCTATGGTGTAAATGAAACTGCGATTAAAAATACTATTATATAAATACTATACTTATATAAGACTGACGTCCGTTCAAAAACATTGATTTTTGTTTTTACTTAAATGGGGTGATTTGGACCATAACTGTCTGACCTAATCTCGGAAATACAGGAAGATTTGAGTCAAATTTTAAGTTAGCTTTCAAATTTCAACAGGAAATATAAGTCGAGTAGGGTATACTTGGAAAGAGCTTCTTGTTACGTGCATTTTTATTGATACGTTTATCCTGAAGGGACTCATACGTATTGGCACTATGAAACTAACACAGATTTTGTGAACAAGTATTTGGACACACTCAAAATGTTGTAAATAAATTATCTGGTCAAATTATAAGCTTAAATAATATAAATGAAAATGGTATTTTCTGGCGTTTCTCATGTGTGTGATTGATATCCAGGATTTAGACCTCACATACTAATACAAGAGTTTCTGCTTAGTAAAAAGCTTCTTTGCATCTCACCAATAGATGCCTCTAGTGAAGTTCTAGTGATTAAAGAACAATGTTTCTAAATTGGTTCATATATATAGTACTTCCAAGAATTTGAGTAGTGTGGTTGTCAATAATGGGTAGAATTGGTGAATGTTACACGTGTGTAAAGTGATCACTTAAACTAGCCTATGACGGTCGTCAGCCCCGTAAATGCCCAGACTTCCATATTCTTCTTCATCTTTGATGAGATGTCAAAAAAAAGAACCTAACACAAGTTAATGCTCGTACTATTCTCCTTTTCCTTTATTATATTATAAATAGTATATGTTTTTTTCCATTTTGACATCTTAAAATAGATGAAGAAGAATATGGACGTCTGGGCATTTACAGAGCTGAGTGATCACTTTACACACGTGCAACATTCACCATTCCACCCATGATTGACAATCACACTACTCGAATTTTTGGAACTCCTAGATATTTTTATTTTATTAAAATAAAAATTTTTTTTTTTTGTTTTTTTTTTTATCATTTACAAAAATACTTCAATTTCATACTATTTCTGTGAGCCGTAGCGGCTCATTATTAGAAATAGGCATCAAATTGTGGTAGAGTGGGTTCGAATAGAGAAACTTTGACTCAAGAGTCCGCGACACTAACCACGGGACCACAACCCGACACATATTGATCAATCTCATGACACAGTACATATGAGTTCACAACAGCCATCTCAGCCTGTTGAATCGAGAAAAGCTTTTATTTAGCAGAGACCCTTTTATTTGTATGCAAGATCCGGATTTTTTTACGTACTGGGAAACGCCTGAAAATATGATTTTCAATTCGTGAACAAATATTAGGACACACTTAAAATGTTGTGTCTACTATTCCCTCCGGTAATAACCTTCACATCGGACTCCTTCACTTAATTCACCTTATCAAATATATTTATTAAGAAAGGTGTGTTGAGATGGTTTGGACATGTAGAACGAATGAGTGAGGAAAGAACGGTAAAACAAATTTATGAGGCGAATGTAAGTGGAAAAAAGAGCAGAGGAAGACCGAGAAAAACATTGCACGATCAGGTATGCCAAATACTTGAAAGTGGTCAGGTTAGGAGTCGTAACAATCGGCGGGTATGTATGAGGAGATGCATGAACGTGGAAGAGGCGAAAAATGTTTGCAAAGACAGAGTGGTGTGGCGTTCTATTCTCTCTGTCTACCCCTGCGGGGAAGCGGCGTGATGGTTAGTTAGTTATCAAACATATTCCACCTAATTTAGTCACGATCGAGTTGGCACCGCGTCGGCTCGATGGCCCTATGCACCACTTACGTGCGAAAATGGACCAGGGAAGCAGCAACGGTAAAGCGGTAATTAATCCATCCTGCTGGAATAAATTTCCCGATCAAAGGGCGTATAAGATTAGCACTGTGCGTATGCTGTAGTCGCTCGAAACTTGGTACAGACATTCAATTATCCGACTTGTCCACTACACAATCGTTCAGTTAACTTTTCCAAATCCCGATCATCCCCACCCCACCCCCTTCTTCCCTCCCAACCCTCACCTGTTTCATTCGTACACAACATTTGGCAAATAGCATTATCCCGTTCGCGTGTGTGTCTTGTAGATTTGCACGTCTCTCTCACTCGCACCGTTCAATTTTCGTTGTTTTCCACGGGAGAGAGGACGCATTGAGCGGGGTCGGTCCCTGTCGCACCCGCGGCGCCCGCAGCGTGGCGTCCCTGTCGCGCGGAAGACTTTCGGGTGTTGATGGTCCTGCCGGCCAATCAGTGCGCTCCACCGAGCGCGTGACGTACCTCGGACAATATGCCTCCGGCCGTATTCGATCGGGAATCCCATTCTACATAATAATAAATAATAAAAAAATACAAAAATAAATGTGTCGGGTTGTGGTCCCGTGGTTAGTGTCGCGGACTCTTTAGTCAGAGTTTCTCGGTTCGAACCCATTCTACCACAATTTGATACCTATTTCTAATAATGAGTCGCTTAGGCTCACAGAAATAGTATGAAATTGAAATATTTGTGTAAATAAAACACAAATATTTCTCTTTAAAAAAAATAATGACATACGGTGTTTGAAAATGATGCGGAATGCATCGAAACACGTGTCACAATATATTTTAAGAAG